>NC_139958.1:37452773-38052773 GCF_963454915.1 Gymnoscopelus microlampas
AAACTCACAAACATTGGCCAAAGGGTGGCGCTGTAGCACTCAATTGAAATATGCCAACTTTGAACAGGTACAACTCATGCCCTGTTTGACCCACAGCCATGAAACTTCAATGCACACATGCGTCTCCTCATGCCTAACAACTTTCACACTCTGACTTTTGACCTCTGACCTTTAGATCTCCCACCATTTTGAATTCTATGAAAAGCAGTAAAAAAGACTCTTCCTTCGTACAGATTGAGCAATCTGTACGAAACTGTATACACATGAACTTTGGACCAATGCCGACAGACGTGAGCAAGCGGATTTTCCATAAGTGAAAACGTTAAGCTTTTATAAGCCAATGAAAATTGCAGTTTTATGACAATTATTCATCTGCCCCTAACACATACATGCAGACTCACATTTGTTTGACACTTTGCAATATTGTAGAGGGTCCTTCCAAGTATCACTGAAACCAATCTTACTCCAATAGGTCAAAGGGGGGCGCTATAGCAATTTTTTGAAAATGCAAACTTTAAACAGGCAAAAGTCATGCCTCGTTTGGCCGACAGCCGTTAAACCTGCTTACACATGTGCCTTGACTCATGAGGAACACATGTATCACTTTGACCAGTAAGCTCTGCCCTTAGATTGTCTGCAATTTTGAGCAGTTTGAAAAACATTTAAATCCAGGATTTCTGAGCAATTTGCGTGAAAGTGTGTCATGTGTGTGAACTCCCTTTTCACTAGTTCGGGTCTGTTGGCCCAATGGCTTAATCATCTGCCTTGATACCACAGGGTCGCCCGTTCAAATCCCATGTCATGCAGACTTCAACTCAATTGCATTGCACACAACATGATTGTATCAATGAATAAACATGCAATTGATAAATGAAATGCTTATTGGGAGTAGTTATTTTCAATATATGACGTACTTCATTCCCTCTTTTGTTTTGTTTTGTTGGATTCTCCTTTTTCACTGACTAAGGCTGTGGGTTGAATAGCTTGATCAATACACTGTTAGTCTCATGTGCCAGAGGTCCATGGTTCAAACCCCACTCGTCACAGTTTACATTTAAATTGCATTGTACAAAACATGACCCTGTTAATTCAGACATGTGCAATTTTCAAACAATAACATGAAATGCTTTTTTGAGAGTATTTTTTTTTAATGTATGACATACTTTCTTGTGAAAATAGCCGATCTACAATCTCACACCTTTTTAGATAGCAACGCATTGTGAGCTTGTAGATCGACTATTTTCACTAGTTTCCATTCCGAAATGTATTGAGCAGTTTGAAAAACATTTAAACCAAGGATTTCTGAGCAATTTGCGTGAAACTGTGTCAAATAAATGTTTGAGGCCCTTTTTCACAGATTCAGGTGTGTTGGTTCAATAGCTTGATCGCTTAATCATTTGCCTTGAAACCACAGGGTTGCCGGTTCGAATCCCACCTCATGTAGACTTATAATTGCATTGCACACAACATGACTGTATCAATAAATGCATGTGCAATTGTTAAAAATAACGAGAAATGTATACTTGAAAGTAGTTATTTTTAATGCATGACGTACTTCATTCGCCTTTTTGTTTTGTTTTGTTAGATCCTCCTTTCTCACTGTCTGATCCTGTGGATTCAATAGCTCCACCAGTAGAGTGTGAGCCTCATATGCCTAAGGTCCCTGGTTCAAATCCCACTGATTACAGTTTACATTTAAATTGCATTGTACAAAACATGACCCTGTTAATTCAGACATGTGCAACTTTTAAACAATAACATGAAATGCTTTTTTGAGATTAGTTTTTTTTTATGTACAACATACTTTCTTGTGAAAATAGCCTCACAACTTTTCAGATAGCAACACATTGTCAGCTTGTAGATCAACTATTTGCACTACTTTCCATTCCAAGAACACAAAACAAAACTTTATTGCTAAATATTTGTCAACCAGTAATCTAGAGTAGTTAGCAGAACAGAGGCTTGGTTCATAACGGACTGAAAAACCTATAGATATCAACAGACACCATCAGGGAGGCTATATTTCTAGTTCAATAAGAAGAGAGGCAGCCTGTGAATCCATAGGTCGCTGGTTTGATCCCTGTCCCCAACAATGCATTGAGGTGATCATTATTTGGAATTCTTACTTTGTTACAAACATACTCCTGGTAGCCTGTCTGTCTGTCTGTCTGTCTGTCTGCCTCTCTCTCACTCTGTCACTGTCTGTCTGCCAATCTGCCACTCTGTCACTGTCTGCCAGTCTGCCAGTGTGCCACTCTGTCACTGTCTGTCTGTCTGTCTGCCAGTCTGCCACTCTTTCACTGTCTGTCTGTCTGTCTGTCTGTCTGTCTGTCTGTCTGTCTGTCTGTCTGTCTGTCTGTCTGTCTGCCACTCTGTCACTGTCTGTCTGTTTGTCTGCCAGTCTGCCAGTCTGCCACTCTGTCACTGTCTGTCTGTCTGTCTGTCTGTCTGTCTGTCTGTCTGTCTGTCTGCCTGCCAGTCTGCCACTCTGTCACTGTCTGCCAGTCTGCCAGTCTGCCACTCTGTCACTCTGTCACTGTCTGTCTGTCTGCCAGTCTGCCAGTCTGCCACTCTGTCACAGTCTGTCTGTCTGCCAGTCTGCCACTCTGTCACTGTCTGTCTGTCTGTCTGCCAGTCTGCCACAGTCTGTCTGTCTGTCTGTCTGCCAGTCTGCCACTCTGTCACAGTCTGCCAGTCTGCCACTCTGTCACTGTCTGTCTGTCTGCCAGTCTGCCACTCTGCCACTCTGTCACAGTCTGCCAGTCTGCCAGTCTGTCAGAGTCTGCCAGTCTGCCAGTCTGCCACTCTGTCACAGTCTGCCAGTCTGCCACTCTGTCACAGTCTGCCAGTCTGCCACTCTGTCACAGTCTGCCAGTGTGCCACTCTGTCACTGTCTGTCTGTCTGTCTGTCTGTCTGCCAGTCTGCCACAGTCTGTCTGTCTGCCAGTCTGCCACTCTGTCACAGTCTGCCAGTCTGCCAGTCTGCCACTTTGTCACTGTCTGTCTGCCAGTCTGCCAGTCTGCCACTCTGTCACAGTCTGTCTGTCTGCCAGTCTGCCACTCTGTCACAGTCTGCCAGTCTGCCACTCTGTCACAGTCTGCCAGTCTGCCAGTCTGCCACTCTGTCACAGTCTGCCACTCTGTCACAGTCTGCCAGTCTGCCAGTCTATCACAGTCTGCCAGTCTGCCAGTCTGCCACTCTGTCACTGTCTGTCTGTCTGCCAGTCTGCCACAGTCTGTCTGTCTGCCAGTCTGCCAGTCTGCCACAGTCTGTCACAGTCTGCCAGTCTGCCAGTCTGCCACTCTGTCACAGTCTGCCAGTCTGCCAGTCTGCCAGTCTGCCACTCTGTCACAGTCTGCCAGTCTGCCAGTATGCCACTCTGTCACAGTCTGCCAGTCTGCCAGTATGCCACTCTGTCACAGTCTGCCAGTCTGCCAGTCTGTCAAAGTCTGCCAGTCTGCCACTCTGTCACAGTCTGCCAGTCTGCCAGTCTGCCACTCTGCCAGTTTTCTCGAAACCGCTCATTGCTGCTTGCAGCTATATTTTCTTATTGTATCTTTTTGTTTTTCATTAAAAAAAAGTATAAAACATAAATAAAAAAAGTAATTGAAAAAACACGGCCCCCCTCGTTACAAGGCCAATATCAATCGCCAGAACCAAGGACATGTGTTTTCAATGAGACTAACATGGTTAAAATGGAGTTTGAAGTTGCAATGGGTTTATATAGGCAAAATGAATATCAAATGTCTAAATACTGAATCAAGCAACTTAGAAACTGTCTGGGGTGCTCACAAAAGCCTGAGTAGACGTTAAAATGACCCCAAACATGTTTGAAAGTGAAATATCCCTTTAAGTTATCTCTGTTCATTTAAACTACTGTAAAGTTTACTTTTTGTGTATGTCTGCTTTCTTATAGGAAAAAAAGGTCGCGGTTCCATCAGGCATGTGGATAATGATACAGATGACATCGGAGGACCAATACTACGTGGTCATAGAGGGGTTGTGTTGAACTACAGCTTTATTCTTAGTGGGGTTAATGGAGATGAAGAAGTTAGTGTGGATAATGCAACAGCTATTAAAGGAAAACACACTTGTGGTCTCACTCCTGTTGTTGTAAACCCCCAGGATCAGGTCTTAGTTTGTGTGGATAAGGCAACAATTGACACACTGACGAGCCATCTGACCACCATCTTCCTCCCCATCCTCTACATCATAGTGTTTGTTGTGGGACTGCCTGCCAACACCATGGCTTTGTGGGTGTTTCTGTTCAGGACCAAGAAGAAGCATCCATCAGCGATCTACATGGCCAACCTGGCTCTGTCTGACGTGCTTTTTGTCATCTGGATCCCCCTGAAGATCGCTTACCACTTTAATGGAAATGACTGGATCTATGGAGAGGGGCTGTGCAAAGTCTTGGTGGGGTTCTTCTATGGGAACATGTACTGCTCCATCCTTTTCATTGCCTGTCTGAGTGTACAGAGGTGCACTCAAGCACTTTGTGAGCAGAAAGGGAATAACAAAGTGGCAATTGGTGTCTGTGTGACCATCTGGGTTTTCATCTGGACCACTACCATACCTCTATACCAGTATGATCACACAGTTAGAGTCATAGACCTCAATATTACCACCTGCCATGATATCAGTGCCATATGGGACATAAACAACCCATTTGCTTCTGTCAAGTACCCTTATTACTACTTCATGTTAATGGCCACCGTTGTGTTTCTTATTCCTTGCATAGTGATTGTTGTGGCCTATGTCCTCCTGTTCCGGTTCCTGCAGAATAAGATGGTACATAACGTAGACAGAACAGCAGTAAAGAACCGTCACAAAACGTTGATGTTGATGGTGACAGTACTGGTGACATTCCTGGTGTGTTTCATCCCCAGTAACATAATGCTGGTGATTCATTACTATCTGCTGAGCATTGACAAGGTAAATAATGGATATGGTTTCTACATCGCCACTCTGTGTTTGGCCAGCCTTAACAGTTGTCTAGACCCCTTTATTTATTACTTTGTGTCAGATGACTTCAGAAAGGATGTGAAGAACACACTGCTTTGTAGGAGCAGGAGAACTGCGGAGAGCATAGAGTCTGTGGAGAAATACTGTAGGAATAACAAAACCTATGTGCCTGTGAATACAGACAGCAGTAGCTGCTTATCAAATAGAGGAGAGTGAGGACTCTGGGAAGACACCGGTGTACGATATGGTATACTGTCGACTGTGCACTGCATGTTCTTCCTATTCTGTTCCTGACCCACCAATACTGTTATGTTCACCTTGTGACAGTGGCGAAAAATAAATAGCACTCTTCATAACAATAGATACTGTGTGAAAACTTGGGATGAAACGAGGTACAGATAACTTCTGCAAAAGAGGAACCATCAGCCCCATCCGTGTGCACTGTGACAGGTAGTCACTTTTCCGTTGCACAATACCAGCTTAACTCACCTTGGCTGTACCCTCCTTTTTGAATTTCCAAACCTGGTACTTTTTCAGTAGTTCCCCCATCAATGTTTCAGGTTGGTTGAGGTGATACCAAAGGTGACACTGTTAGCGTTTGCAACAATATATAGAATAATGGACAATATATTTTATCCAAAAACTATTTCACTTTAATAACGTGTGTCCATTTGTTACGGCCAGCCTTATTTTTTTATCTTGTGTTGCATAATTACTTAGTGGTTATATTACTTGTAGAATTTGATATTTTGTACTGCTGCTTGTGTTTTGTGTTTCTGTTGTATTCTGAGGTGGAGACTGAGGCCTGTCAAATTGACTGACACCTGCCTGTGCCAAATTCATGTTAGAATGTTGATCATCTGAGACTGTTAGTCGCCTGCCTGCGGGGCATTGGTTCCCTCCATGGATTGGCCGTCTCTGATGAGCCCTGTGACACAGGGGTCATCAGACTGTTTAGCTTCGGCAGAAGGGAATTGGTCCACTTTTAAACCCTGATTGATATTTGCATTCATCTTTAATTGAATTGTGTGTTCTTTTGTATTGCATTATGTTTTTGACCCCCATCTGAAAATACTTTGTGCCAGGGAACCCCTTATAAGATTTGTGTTGTTAAAATGTTTCATAAATATTCAAAATATGCACTCGCGTGGTGCAGTGGTAAAGTGCCTGCCCACCACCGTGGAGGCTGGGGGTTCAAATCCACCGCGGTGCATCCGGCTTTGTTGAGCGTCTATACGTATGCTATGCTGTTTATAGTATCATGAGGCTGTACATCTAGACTTAGTCAGTAGATGTACTTAGTCAGACTTGGTCATTCCTTTAATGAATGAATGAATGTTTTATTTCCGTGTCTGGACAATTTCTTGACCCATCCCACATGGGATTATCAGACACATCAATTTTGAAAAAATTGTAAATGATGACGTAAATGATACGTGTCAGATTAATGCCACAGTAGTTGACTGGTTTTGAGTGGTCTCCAGATTTTGGAACTGGTCTTATATCAGAAAAAGAACATAATACTGCATATGGCTTGATGTTTTTCATGAGAGCCTGGTTAATGACATAATAACAAGAAAGCATGAATCAGATGCACTGTACTGTAACTAGCTCAATCCAGGGTATTAAAGTGTAAACATAAAGTACTGCTGTAGGTGTTATATCAATAATGTCATGTGGAAAACTCATATGTCTGTTACTTTTCCAGATTCAAATAAAAAAATGTCAAAAACTGTTGCATTTTGAGTATGTAGTTTGCAATGTTTGCTACTTTTGTGTGACAAAGTACGTACAAAGTAGTACGACAGACATAAGAGGTTTCTGTCCGACAGTGGCGACTAGTCATTAGTGCTTTTCATGGTGTTGTGTTTGTATTACAGTTGAATGAATGCATTTGATTTGTGTCATATCTTACGTGGAACGTTGAGGTGCACGTTGCATGTTTATATTTGACCAGTTTTCCTGTCATGCTGTCTCTAACCGCAGTTATTTCCCCCTCATGTTTCCACTGAGTGTTGACGTGAAATGATCAGTGTGACCTCATACGCTTCTATAGAACACTGTTTCCCAAATAGTGGCTCAGGACCCATTTGTGGGTCGCAGACCGAACTTTATGGGTCAAGTAAATATCCATTTATTTGTTGTTCCTACATTTTGTTTACTTTTTAATTATTAATTCAAAAGATTTTCTAAAATGTTTGGCAAAAAAAATAGGTTTTAAAATAATTTCATGAATACAAAAAAACAATCAAAACTTTTAAGATGTAGTGAAAATAGCTGATCTACAAGCTCACAACGCATTCCCGGGGAGACTGTATACCTTCACGGGTTGGCTTCTTTTTTAAGACTTGGTGGTTTCATGTTTCTGTAAAATGTGCACTGTGTGCAGCTTGCAGAGAAGAAATGTGTTGAACCTGTAGTCACATGTAGATGTGACGCAATAGAGCACAGAAGCGTCACTTCACTTGTCTCTGACCCCTGGTTCAAAATCCCCTACATCAGTTCAGTATTGATGACTCCCAATTGCACAAGTGAGTTGAACAGGTTCAGGGCATGAATAAACGACTCTTTTGCAGGCTGCTGGGCTGGAAGGCTCTCCCTTAACGGCCACTGTTGGAGAGTGAGTCATTTTTTGGAGTATTTCAATACTGGGACCTGTGGCATTAATGACTTTTACAGTGCTTTTAATGGCTTTTAACCCTGGACGGCTCTGAAAGACCCCTCCCCCCAACCAAAAGAGACATTGGACTGATGCATTCCCCTCCTTCGCCCCTGTCCCAAATTCCACTGCTCTGCTTTTATTTGTATATATAGTAAAGAAAATAAAACATTGACTTTGGATTTCTTGCCTCTGTGTGGTTTTGTGTGGTGTCTCCCAATTGTGGTCACTTACAAGAACTGAAGCCTTTTATTTGGTTATTCACACTACCGTGTAACATTATTATTACTGTTTAAATCATAGAACAATGAACCAGATCTAAGGAAAGCCTTGACTGTCAATGTACAGACTCAGTGAGCACAGTCTTGCGATCGAGAAAGGCCGTCACAGGCAGACCTGGCTGGCACCCAAGAGAAGACACTGTGCAGGCCTGGAATGTTATCTTTTTAGGAGCAAGGCCCCTTGACCTTTGGTATTCAACTTTGTTTTTGGCCAAATGCCAGGGCAGGAAGGCCATCAAGATCAGATCAGAATGTTCACACTCTGTCTTGATGAAAACAGATGATGTGATCAGCAAGAGATTCAAGATGCACAGTGCATTCACTGCAGAGAATTTGAGTTTGTCAAAACCCCCACATCCTGTGGCAGCCCTGCAGCTCAGGATGCACACACACACACACACACACACACACACACACACACACACACACACACACACACACACACACACACACACACACACACACACACACACACACACACACACACACACACACACACACACACACACACACACACACACACACACACACACACACACACACACACACACACACACAGCACACACTCAGGACACACTCAGGACACACTCAGCACACACTCACACGGTGGCAGCGGTGGCCTAGTGGTTAGAGGGGCGGCCTTGATACCGGAAGGTCCCTAGTTCGATTCCCCAATTCATCACATCAATCATGAATCACCGCTGAATAGCCCTTGAGCAAGGCTTCCATGCAGGGTCTGGCTGTAAATAAGTTCCGCACTTAGTCCAACACCCTGGGTAAACAACAAACTTTGCTTTGCTTTACTCTTCTTGAGAGAATGAATGGGGAGGTACTCACAGATATATGATACTGGCATTCAGGGTGTGGCTTTTATATAAAATACGTAAGGTACAGTAGTCTAGTGAGAAGAGCAAGACAAACGCAGACCTCAGACATGAAATCAATTGGATTATTGTTGGTCATTCTATTTTTGACCTGGAGTTCTACATCAAATGCGTCAAGGCGGAAAGGTAAGGCTGGAAGTTGTTTCAATGTATTTTAACAGTTTTTATGTACCTGTAGGACAAATATTGAATTGTTTGTGGAATTTGGGAAACTATTTAAAAATGAATAAATGAATAAGAAAGCTTTGATCCACAAGAGAGACCTTTGCTGTTTGGTTGTTGTTCATTAATCAATATGTATTAATAATTTATTGGCCAAGCAATTGAATAAAATAAAATAATAACAATTTGAACTGTAGTATGCAAATGTGTCCTAATAATCCAATTCCCACACTAGGCCTATATCCTATACTACAGTATGTACTCATGTCTGCCTCTAACAGTTGTAGAAATGTGATTTATAGCCATTTGGACCCCCCACACAACTATAAGAGAAAGTATGCAGCTGTCTGCTTTGTTACTATGAAATGTTCTCTCTGTTCAAGTCAACCTGTTTTTTCCCAGACATTAAGCACAAAATATACAAGACATTTAACCCGTAAACAATCTCTAAGACAGCTTATACACTTTCACATTTTATTATGTAAATGTTAAACATAGTATGAATGAGAACATTCATAGAACATTGACTACAACAACAACTCATATTAATAATAATCTAAAATATAGCTGCAAGCAGCAATGAGCGGTTTCGAGAATAATGGCAGACTGGCAGACTGTGACAGAGTGGCAGACTGGCAGACTGGCAGACTGTGACAGAGTGGCAGACTGGCAGACTGTGACAGAGTGGCAGACTGGCAGACTGGCAGACTGTGACAGACTGTGGCAGACTGGCAGACTGGCAGACAGACAGACTGTGGCAGACTGGCAGACTGGCAGACAGACAGACAGTGACAGAGTGGCAGACTGGCAGACTGGCAGACTGTGACAGAGTGGCAGACTGGCAGACTTTGACAGAGTGGCAGAGTGGCAGACTGGCAGACTGTGACAGAGTGGCAGACTGGCAGACAGACAGACTCTGACAGAGTGGCAGACTGGCAGACAGACAGACAGTGACAGAGTGGCAGACTGGCAGACAGACAGACAGTGACAGAGTGGCAGACTGGCAGACAGACAGACAGTGACAGAGTGAGAGAGAGAAAGAGAGAGAGAGAGAGAGAGAGAGAGAGAGAGAGAGAGAGAGAGAGAGAGAGAGAGAGAGAGAGAGAAAGAGAGGCAGTAAGAGAGAGAGCGAGAGAGAAGAAGTGAACATGCATTAATTAACAAAGTCATGATTTTTGTTCAGTAAATTATATTTGGACCGGTTAAATTGGGGTTTGAACCAGGGACCTATAGACTTGTGGGTAGACAGTGTAAAGGATAAGGATAATTCCAGGTCCGTTCATGAAAGTCCTTGCGGTCTTGTTTCCAATGAGGGCCTGTGAGCAATTAGGGGTTAAGAGTCTTGCTCAGGGACAAATTTCATTTCATCGACACATTTGCTGGCCTGGCCTGGAATCGTACCTGGGGCAACCAGGGCCTCTGGCTCCCTAGGTGGGCTCACTAACCACTCAGCTATGGCCACAGTACAGACTGAGCCATTGGATAGACAGAATTGGATTTCATATGTGGTAAGTTATCATACAGCATGGGTTGCTTATTATATACATACAAGCTCATAACGCGTCACATTGTAGATCGGCTGTATGTGGTTACTGTAGGTGTTGTATTAATAATTACATCTGCAAAGTAACAAGTAACTAAAGCTGTCATCTGCTGTAATTGTAGTAGAGTAGAGTAGTAAAGTAAAAGTACCTAAAAATTGTACTGTGCATGTGGCAGGTGTGATTGGTGATGAGTGAGAGCAGGTGAGAGGGGTGGATCCAATCCATGGGAATAGGGGGAATTCCAAATGATGATCACCTCAACGCATTGTTGGGGACAGGGATCGAGCCAGCGACCTATGGATTCACAGGCTGCCTCTCTTCTCATTGAGCTAAAGATATGGCCTCCCTGATGGTGTCTGTTGATATCTATAGGTTTTTCCGTCCTATAGGTTCTTCCGGTGTGAGATTGTAGATCAGCTATTTTCACAAGAAAGTATGTCATACATAAAAAACAACTACTCTCAAAAGCATTTCATGTTATTGTTTAAAAATTGCACATGTCTGAATTAACAGGGTCATGTTTTGTACAATGCAATTTAAATGTAAACTGTGACGAGTGGGGTTTGAACCATGGACCTCTGGCACATGAGACTAACAGTGTATTGATCAAGCTATTCAATGCACAGCCTTAGTCAGTGAAAAAGGAGAATCCAACAAAACAAAACAAAAGAGGGAATGAAGTACGTCATACATTGAAAATAACTACTCTCAATAAGCATTTCATTTATCAATTGCATGTTTATTCATTGATACAATCATGTTGTGTGCAATGCAATTGAGTTGAAGTCTGCATGACGTGGGATTTGAACCGGCGACTCTGCGGTATCAAGGCAGATGATTAAGCCATTGGGCCAACAGACCTGTACTAGTGAAAAGGGAGTTCACACACATGACACACTTTCACACAAATTGCTCAGAAATCCTTGTTTTAAATGTTTTTCAAACTGCTCAATATATTTCGGAACGCGTTGCTATCTAAAAAGGTGTGAGATTGTAGATCGGCTATTTTCACAAGAAAGTATGTCATACATAAAAAACAACTACTCTCAAAAGCATTTTGTGTTATTGTCTAAACATTGCACATGTCTGAATTAACAGGGTCATGTTTTGTACAATGTAATTTAAATGTGAACTGTAATAAGTGGGATTCGAACCAGGGACCTTCGGCACATGAGACTCACACTCTACTGGTGGAGCTATCCAATACACAGCCTTGGACAGTGAAAAGGGAGAATCCAAGAAAACAAAACAAAAGGGCGAATGAAGTACGTCATACATTGAAAATAACTACTTTCAAGTATGCATTTCTCGTCATCTTTAACAATTGCACATGTATTCATTGATATAGTCATGTTGTGTGCAATGCAATTATAATGAAGTCTACCTGAGGTGTGATTCGAACCGGCTACCCTATGGTTTCATGGCAGATGATTAAGCGATCAAGCTATTGAACCAACACACCTGAGCCTGTGAAAAAGGGCCTCAAACATGTATTTGACACAGTTTCACGCAAATTGCTCAGAAATCCTGGACTTAAATGTTTTTCAAACTGCTCAAAATTGCAGACAATCTAAGGGCAGAGCTTACTGGTCAAAGTGATACATGTGTTCCTCATGAGTCAAGGCACATGTGTAAGCAGGTTTAACGGCTGTCGGCCAAACGAGGAATGACTTTTGCCTGTTTAAAGTTTGCATTTTCAAAAAATTGTTATAGCGCCCCCCTTTGACCAATTGGAGTAAGATTGGTTTCAGTGATACTTGGAAGGACCCTCTACAATATTGCAAAGTGTCAAACAAATGTGAGTCTGCATGTATGTGTTAGGGGCAGATGAATAATTGTCATAAAAGCTGCAATTTTCATTGGCTTATAAAAGCTTAACGTTTTCACTTATGGAAAATCCGCTTGCTCACGTTTGTCGGCATTGGTCCAAAGTTCATGTGTAGACAGTTTCGTACAGATTGCTCAAAGATCCCAGAAAGCTATGGACTTTTACTGCTTTTTACTGCTTTTCATAGAATTCGAAATGGTGGGAGATCTAAAGGTCAGAGGTCAAAAGTCAAACAGTGAAAGTTGTTAGGCATGAGGAGACGCATGTGTGTATCGAAGTTTCATGGCTGTAGGTCGAACAGGGCATGAGCTGTACCTGTTCAAAGTTGGCATTTTCAATTGAGTGCTACAGCGCCACCCTTTGGCCAATGGTTGTGAGTTTCGGGTTTTCGCCGTTTGGCATAGCCCTCTACCATATTGCCGAATTTCATAAGAAGTGACCACGCGGTTAGGCCAGAACTGGCAAAACCGGCGGAAGATCATGAATTCCTACAGATGTAATAAGGCTTCGAGCCTATTGGCCTCGACACCTTAATAATAAGACAAAGAGAAGACAAACATAAAACATCACCTAAATAGATGTGTATGCTGTGTATTCCAGATGGTATTACAACGTATGACTATTTTCCTTTGACAACAACCCCACACATGAAGACAAAACCTACATTTATTTTTGCATAGCCTATCAGGCATGAGGCATGAGAATATCTTCAAGCATGAAATGTATCTTCAAGCATGAAATGTATTGTCATATAACGTTACTAGAAATATAATGAAGAGGGTTGCTGTTCAATTATGAAAAGTACCACCAGCACAGATGCCTTTTTCCTATGTGTTGAAAAACTTTTGTATTGCTATCTAGAGAAAAGAACCATGCATCGGTAAATAGATGACTTGAAGAAATTTGAGTCGTACTGCTCTTGAAGTACTTCACTTTCAAACATATTTGGGGTAATTTTAACGTCTGTTCAGGCTTTTGTGTGTACCCCAGACAACTTTTTAACTAATTCAGTATTTAGATATTTGATATTTATATTATTAGCCCCTTTCCTTTATAAACTAATTCATTTTAACCATGATAGATTCATCGAAAACACTGTCCTTGGTTCTGGTGACTGGTATTGTCCTTCTAATACGTGAGGGGCCCTCACGTATTCATTTTATGTTATTTCTTATTGTATCTTTTTGTTTTTCATTAAAAAAAAGTATTTGAAAAAACACGCCCCCCCCCTCGTTACAAGGCCAATATCAATCACCAGAACGAAGGACATGTGTTTTCAATGAGACTAACATGGTTAAAATGGAGTTTGAAGTTACAATGGGTTTATATAGGCAAAATGAATATCAAATGTCTAAATACTGAATCAAGCAACTTAGAAACTGTCTGGGGTGCTCACAAAAGCCCGAGTAGACGTTAAAATGACCCCAAACAAAAAAAGTGAAAGTGAAATATCCTTTTAAGTTATCTCTGTTAATTTAAACTGTAAAGTTTACTTTTTGTGTATGTCTGCTTTCTTATAGGAAAAAAAGGTCACAGTTCCATTAAGCATGTGGATAATGAAACAGATGACATTGGAGGACCAATACAACGTGGTCATAGAGGGGTTGTGTTGAACTACAACATTATTGTTAGTAGAGTTAATGGAGATGAAGAAGTTAGTGTGGATAATGCAACAGCTTTTAAAGGAAACCACACTTGTGGTCTCACTCCTGTTGTTGTAAACCCCCAGGATCAGGTCCTAGTTTGTGTGGATAAAGCAACAATTGACACACTGACGAGCCATCTGACCACCATCTTCCTCCCCATCCTCTACATCATAGTGTTTGTTGTGGGCCTGCCTGCCAACACCATGGCTTTGTGGGTGTTTCTTTTTAGGACCAAGGAGAAGCATCCATCAGCGATCTACATGGCCAACCTGGCTCTGTCTGACGTGCTTTTTGTCATCTGGATCCCCCTGAAGATCGCTTACCACTTTAATGGAAATGACTGGATCTATGGAGAGGGGCTGTGTAAAGTCTTGGTGGGGTTCTTCTATGGGAACATGTACTGCTCCATCCTTTTCATTGCCTGTCTGAGTGTACAGAGGTGCACTCAAGCACTTTGTGAGCAGAAAGGGAATAACAAAGTGGCAATTGGTGTCTGTGTGACCATCTGGGTTTTCATCTGGACCACCACCATTCCTCTATACCAGTATGATCACACAGTTAGAGTCACAGACCTCAATATTACCACCTGCCATGATGTCAGTGCCATATGGAACATAACCAACCCATTCGCTTCTGTCAAGTACCCTTATTACTACTTCATGTTAATGGCCACCGTTGTGTTTCTTATTCCTTGCATAGTGATTGTTGTGGCCTATGTCCTTCTGTTCCGGTACTTGGAGAAGAAGATGGTACGTAACGTAGACAGAACAGCAGTAAAGAACCGTCACAAAACTTTGATGTTGATGGTGACAGTACTGGTGACATTCCTAGTGTGTTTCATCCCCAGTAACATAATGCTGGTGATTCATTACTATCTGCTGAGCATTGACAAGATAAATAATGGATATGGTTTCTACATCACCACTCTGTGTTTGGCCAGCCTTAACAGTTGTCTAGACCCCTTTATTTATTACTTTGTGTCAGATGACTTCAGAAAGGATGTGAAGAACACACTGCTTTGTAGGAGCAGGAGAACTGCGGAGAGTATAGAGTCTGTGGAGAAATACTCCAGGAATAACAAACCCTATGTGCCTGGGAATACAGACAGCAGTAGCTGCTTATCAAACAGAGGAGAGTGAGGACTCTGGGAAGACACTGGTATACGATATGGGATACTGTCGTCTGTGCACTGCCTGTTCTTCCTATTCTGTTCCTGACCCACCAATACTGTTATGTTCACCTTGTTACAGTGGGGAAGAATAAATAGCACTCTTCATAACAATAGATACAGTGTGAAAACATTGGATGAAACCAGGTACAGCAATAGATAACTTCTGCAAAAGAGGAACCATCACCCCCATCCGTGTGCACTGTGACAGTCACTTTTCCGCTACACAATACCAGCTTAACTCACCGTTACTTGCTGTACCCTCGTTTTTGATTTTCCAAACCTGGTACTTTTTCGTTAGTTCCCCCATCAATATTTCAAGTTGGCTGAGGTGATACCAAAGGTGACACAACAATATATAGAATAATGGGCAAAGAATTGTATCCAAAAACTGTTTAACTTCAATAACGTCTGTCCATTTGTTACGGCCAGCCTTATTTTTATCTTGTGTTGCATAATTATTTGGTGGTTATATTACTTGTACTAGAATTTGATATTTTGTACTGCTGCTTGTATTTTGTGTTTCTGTTGTATTCTGAGGTGGAGAGTCTGGAGACTGAGGCCTGTTTGTCAAATTGACTGACACTTGCCTGTGGCAAATTCATGTTAGAATGTTGATCACCTGAGACTGTTAGCCGCCTGCCTGCAGGGAAATGGTTCCCTCCATGGATTAGCCAGCTCTGATGAGCCCTAGTGACACAGCGGGGAAATGGTCCACCCGTCCTCTCACACGACAGTGACGACACCAAACCAAACCTGTGTTTCAGGCTTTGTTCTTTTGATTATTAACTTCTGTGGGTTTGTGTTTATTGTGTTGTTTTAGATTTTGTTTGTAGTTAAGTTTGTTATTTAGATCAAGGTCCTTCGTTTCTATATATTTTTAAATCACATCTTTGTAACCATTTTATACTTTTTTGTAATAAATATTTATATGCACTTAGTGGTGGTTCTTTTCGTTTATGTTGCGACCTTTACACCCCTAGCTATAAGGGTCGTAACACCATTGTTTTGTACTCAATGTCATTCAGAGCAAGAAACGTAAAAGAAATGTACAAAACCATTTTAAAGCATATCACATGATGTTATAAGAATGTAAAAAAAAAAAAAAAAGAAAGGGTCTGGGTGCTCGGAAGTTCAAAAAAGTGTAGTGAAGGTACTCATTGTTATTGTTAGGGGTCTGAAAACGTGCAATAAAGGATAAAAACCAAGGCACTCTTCTGGTGAAAAAAGTTAAAAGCCTTTATTGATGTGGCTATGTCATAATGTAATTTGTTAAAAGCTGGGATAACCCACGCGTATAGGGCCCTTCTTCAGGGTATGGGAGGTGGCTTGACACCAGCCTGTCCCGTAATGTGGGGTTAAAACTGACCATAGGTGGGGCAGGAAAAACCTCCCTAAGAATAGGGTCACTGCTAATGAGATCCCAATCCTTTTTATAAGACTTGCTACAGAGCTGTATGTAGTAACAAAATACACCTGTCGTCCTGAGGATTCTCTTGTCTTTTTATTAAAAAGTTTTGATCTAGACTAGAGGCAGGCTGGGCTTTTTTTATAAGCATCCTGGACAGTCTTTGCTTTATAGCCTCTCTGTGCAAAACCTTTTGACATGACTATAGGCTGCTCTTCAAACTCTTTACGATCTACAAGCTCATAATGCCTCGCAACAGCTATTTACACAATTTTTGTCTATTTCTTATATTATTTGACAATTTGGCCAATGTCTGACCAGTTTTTATAGTATAGTTTGTTAGTTACTTTTGATACAGTAATGTCTTTTTTGGGGGGGGTATTAAAAAGGTCTTAAACGTCCTTAAATTGTCACTTTACTGTCATCTGGGGACCCCCCAAAAATCATGTGGGGACCCCTTGGGGGTCCCGACCTACAGATTGAGAACCACTGTCCTAGACAGTGACTCCCACCCCATCTTATTGATCAATCAGAGTTCAGAGGTAGCATACCTGGACATATTTGACTGATATTGCCTTGTCAGCGTGATCTTTAAAAGACCCCTCATGTTTAGTCTCAAAGTGACGCTTAACACTGGATGTTTGACAAACAACATTTTCAAGACATGCGCATTAACAAAACCATATTTTATGGCTTTGCCTTTTTTGGCTATTGTTCTCTGAGACAGAACTGCAGCAGTGTCATCGTAAACATTGTGAGCTGCCGTGTGACGTAGGGTGCATGCTCCAAGGTGTACACAGAACTAAATAGCATAGACTGTGTGAATAGGAGGAAGGATTAAACACAGGAGGTCATTTGTTTGCATACATATTCGAGAGAGGACTTAAATTGATTGACTACATTTTCTTTCATAATTTATTTTAAAAGAAAAAATCCTCTCTCTCACACTTTTGCCAGCGTGCCAGTGATTACTCTCTCCTTTTGCCAATGGTGGCACCTGTGCCTAAGGTTGAGAATGAGATAGATAAGAAACTGGAAGAGTAAAGCCATCTATGCTTGTTGAATAAGTCCCTCTCTGGAGAGAAGGGGAGGTACTCTCACAGATGACAATACTTACATTTCTCCTGACATTCAGGGTGGGACTCTTACATGCAATACTTAAGCAATATTACACGAGAGGGTGTGCTTTACCGTCATTATTGGCACGACAGTGATGCGGTCAGGAACGAGGCGCCAGCCGAGTTCCGCCAGCGTCACTGAAGTGCCAATAATGTAAGGTAAAGCACACCCTCGAGTGTAATATTGCGATTATACAACAGTTACCAACAAAACACATCCAAATGTATTCATATTGTGGGGCAATTAATAATAAAAATGTTTCGCTATTGTCCGTTTCCCTGTAAAGAGAAGAGTTTTTGACTGAGAGACATTAAATCATAGATATTCAACTGGCGGCCCGCGGGCCACGTGCGGCCCGCGAGGAGCTTCCTTGTGGCCCCTGGCCATATTCAAAAAAAAAAAAAAAAAAAAAAAAAAAAAGTTTTTTTTTTTTTTTTCATAATTATTATTTATATTAACTTTGATTTATGTTATCAAAGTTAAAACAGTACAAATTATTTATCCTTCATTAGTTCTTTAAAGGCCATCTTTCATTGGAACTTAACTTAGAACCTTAAATAGAACCTTAAATTAGACCCGAAAAAAGGTTGATTTATATTGGTCAAATAGAACCGAATTAGACCCGAATTAGACCCGAAAATTTTTGCGCGCATGCGCGCGCGTGCATTTGCGCGCACTGTGTGGCCCCCAACTCCAAATTATTTTGCAGTTGTGGCCCCCTGCCTAATCTAGTTGAATACCCCTGCATTAAATAGTCCCTGTAGCAGTGCTTTGAGTTTGAGGCACCGTCTCATCAACACAGCTGAGCTATCAATGCTTGCGCAGTGGAATGAATTCCAGTAGGCTATATGCTCCGTCGTACGACCGTGTCACGCGGCCAAAATAACTGATCTACAAGCTGACAACGCGTCGCGATGGCGACGCGTTGTGAACTTGTAGATCGGCTATTTTGGCCGCGTGACACGGTCGTACGACGGAGCATATAGCCTACTGGACTGTTAACGAAATGGGAGTCATATACTTTACACAGGAGGATATTTATAACCTTCTAACCATTGATCAACCGTAAATCCACCAAATTAACAACATAGTCCATTTTGCATAGCTGTTTGTTCTCCGGTGGCGGCGGTGGGTCAGGCTACTGTCTGTTTGTTTTCCTACCGTGGGACAGAGTGACTTCACAGCACAGCTGTGCCATATAATGGTCTAATCAGGTGCGGACTGGACTGCACTGCGGAGTGATTTATTAATGTGATTAGGCCCGTGCTATGATGCTGGTTTGAAGCACGGCTAGAAAGCTATTTCAACCAATCAGATTGCTTGGTCGGAACGACCTGTTGTATAATCAAGGTTAATATTTCTAGTAAAAGAGAGGAAGACACACACAAGCCTCAATAATCATGGCCTCTGTCACGCCCTGGGTCTGGCCCCATCCCCTCCCTGCTCCTCTTTGGTCTCTGATTGCCTAGAATGGACTCAGCTGCGGGTGGCAGCCGTGCCTAGTTGGCTAACGAGCCTCTGAGACTATTTAACACTGTCTGTCTCTGTGCTGGATCATTGTATTGTTGTGGGGCTTGTTTCCTGGTCCCCGTGTTTCCCCGTTAATGTAATTTCCTCTGTCTGAGGTGTATACTGTATGTTTGTTTGCATTATGATTTAAGTAAAGTCGTCGTTTATTGTCAACCTTGGGCTCCTCAGTATACTTTGATGTTGAGTAATGCATATGGGTCGCAAAACATCCGGGTCCCTGACAGCCTCGATACGATTACTGTCAGTCATGCTATTTGTCACCTGGATTTCTACATCAAATGCATTGATGTCGACAGGTAAGGTAAGGCTGGAAGTTGTTTCGATGTAGTTGAACAGTTTTTGTGTACCTGTAGGACAAATGTATCTGAACATAATGTTTGTGGAATTTGGGGAATTATTTAAAAAATAAATACATACGTATGTTTAAGAATATGAGAGCTTTAAACCACAAGAGAGACCATAATTGAGACATTGTTTTTAAGTCAGTATTTATTAATTAATTTATTTGTGAAGAAGATTAATTGAAAGAAATAATTTGAACTGCGGTAAGCTAATTTGTCCTCATAATATAATTCACACACTATGTGCATATCTGCATATCAGTGGTAGAAACATGTGATGTAGAGCATATAAGGCCATTTGGATCCCCCACATAGCAGTATGTAACTGTCTGCCTTGTTTTTTTTTTTAAATAATATTTTAATTGACTTTTTGTAACATACAATACATACACTATCACACACAAGCTTGCACTTGCATTATTATCAAATAAATAAATAAATAATAATAATGATAATGATAAATAAATTAAATAAATAAATCACATTGTTTACACTTTCTTTACCATATGAAATATAGTTCTCAATTTCCTTTTCTCTTAGGTAATGATCTCCAAAGCATCCATGTATGTTTCCCAAAGCTGGACAAAATCGTTCTGCTTACCCTAGTAACTATTAGTCTTTCCAGACCGATACAGTTCATAGGTTGCCTGTGCCACATCCTTAATGTTGCGGGGCATCCGTGTTTTCCAACATAGCGCAACAACTCTCCTGGCTTGAAGAAGTCCAAAGTCCAAGATTTTGGTCTGGTTTGTTGTTTGTACAAAGTACACAGAGTTTAGCACTTAAAGGAACTGTAGTTTTAAAGATTTCTGACAGACACTTCATCTTTGGACACTCCCACATACAGGCTGTCTGCCTCGTTACTATGAAAACAATGTTCTCTCTGTTCATGTCAAGCTGGGGTTACCTGTGTAGCATATTATTATTTTTCTTTTCTTTTTGAAGACAATAAGCACACAATATACAAAAATATACATACAATACATTAAACCAGTAAAATATCTACCACCGTAAAACTAACGTTTGTGAATGTCTGCTTTCTTAAAGGAAACAAAGGTCATGTGGACCAACATGACCAGCGCATAGTTAGTGTGGATAAAGCAACAGATGACAACGAAGGACCAAAACATGGTTTTCCTGAGCTTGTGGTGGACCACAACCTCAATAGTGGAGTTAATGGAGATGATGAAGTTAATGTGGATAATGAAATGGATGACATTGATGGAACAATATACCCCAGTTACCCTTGGGTTGTGGTGGACAATTGATATGATGATGTCAATAATGAAACGGATTACACTGAAGGACCATGGGACTATAGTTACCCTGGGGTTGTGGTGGACTATAAATATGATTATAATGAAACGGATTACATTGTCCAACTAGAATATTCGCAATTCTGGGAAATTGCAAAGTGTGGTTGTGCCGAAGCCAGTCGCGGGTCGCAGCCGCCGGGACGCAAGGAATACGCCGGGAGGAATACAGTCGGAGGCCGCGCGACGTGCGATTCGATGGTGCCGATCGGATCCTGCATTTGTGATACGTACCGTTTTGATTTTAGGAAATGGGACCCTCTCCCTAAAAAAATAGGTCCCTCCCATAAATGTAACGGGACAATTATAATGTCACGTCACACCTGAGATCTCTTGCATTTCATTTTGAGAGGATTGATCACTCCAAAAATCTTGTTTTTGCATGAAGCGGTTACATCTTGGGCATTTGTGGTGCCCCTATAGATCAAAGTGGAAATGCTTTTGGGGATTTGTTGAGTAAACCCCCCCTTGACATGTGATTCAAATTTGGGATTGACCGGACGTTTCGTTCATGATTTATAGCATTTTTTTGTAAAACAAGCCCCTCCCACTAAATTTGGAAGCCAATTACGGAAGAACGATAAGGGCTATCAAATTGCTGCTTGGATATGTTTATCGCATGGGTTCAGAGATCAAGTGTACCGATTTGTGGGAGGAGGAGCTAAAAGTGTGTTTTGAAGTTCAAAATGGCGGAAAATCTATCCAGACGCAAATGGACGTGGCCTATATGGGGAGTTGCGTCATGACCCAAGGAATCCAGGGGAAAAACATTTTTTATTCCACGACCTACGCAACGGAGCAAACACAACACGGAAATAGATGAGATAAAGCTCATGCCTCCAGGCTTCATAACACCTCAATGAGACACCTTTGGTAAAAACACATAAACAAGTGATGACTTACACAAATTTATCTGTCATAATTTCTCCCCACAGAGTTTATTGCATGGAATATTTGTCCTCCGTGACGGTAAACTAAAGGGATAAACACTCATTTCAAAGGTATGATGATCGCTTCTTTCTAAGGGGATAAACACTCAGGTATCAAAGGTATGATGATCGCTTCTTTCTTGTCACATCTTGTGTGAATGTTTAGGCTATTCCTTCAGTATGACTTTTGGGGCTGTTATTGACATGCATTACTAAGCTCTTTATATGTGACAAGAAATGCAAAGTTAATAACTGTGACATCATGCAGAGGCTCTGGCTCTTGGCAGTGGTGGATCCCGAACGGGCCCAGGGGGGCCTCTAGAAAAATGGGCCGACTGATACCCACTGTTCCAGAGCCGGACCCTTAATTAAATTAAAACTAAATAGGCCCCAGTCCAAGAAATGGACTGGAGGATTTTCTCAAGGTCTATGTTAGAGAAAAATGGCTTGATTTTGGAAACGATTCAAAGCTAGAAAAAAATACCGGATTTTTTTCTACTGCTTTTACCTGCTTGTTAAACTTAAAGGCAGAATCAAACATCTCACCAAGGTGTTTCACATTGGGTTTAACAAGTGTGGACAGGCTGCCACAGGGACACAGAGGGCATTTTAGAACCGAAGGGGACGCATGAGCGTTCCCAGTGTGTGCGTGCGCATCACAATTTACTTTAATTTGGTTAATTTGGTTAAAAAAATGTACTCCATGAAGTGTAGAGGTTTTTTCTTTTTCTTTTTTCTTCACCGTCACAAAGCTTTGGTGTTGATTGTGACGGTACTGGTGACATTCCTGGTGTGTTTCATCCCCAGTAACATAATGCTGGTGATTCATTACTATCTGCTGAGCATTGGGGAGACTAATAATGGATATGGTTTCTACATCACCACTCTGTGTTTGGCCAGCCTTAACAGTTGTCTAGACCCCTTTATTTATTACTTTGTGTCAGATGACTTCAGAAAACATGTGAACACACTGCTTTGTTGGAGCAGGAGAACTGCGGAGAGCATAGAGTCTGTGGAGAAATACTGTAGGAATAACAAACCCTATGTGCCTGGGAATACAGACAGCAGTGGCTGCTTATCAAACAGAGGAGAGTGAGGACTCTGGGAAGACACATGGTGCACGATATGGGATACTGTCGACTGTGCACTGCCTGTTCTTCCTTTTCTGTTCCTGACCCACCAATACTGTTATGTTCACCTTGTGAAAGTGGGGAAGAATAAATAGGACTCTTCATAACAATAGATACGGTGTGATTAGTCACACTACATTTGCTGAAAACGTGGGATGAAACGAGGTACAGCAATAGATTACTTCTGCAAAAGAGGAACCATCACCCCCATCCGTGTGCACTGTGACAGGTAGTCACTCGCACAATACCAGCTTAACTCACCTTGGCTGTACCCTCCTTTTAGATTTTCCAAACCTGGTACTTTTTCAGTAGTTCCCCCATCAATGTTTCAAGGTGACACTGTTAGCGTTTGCAACAATATATAGAATAATGGGCAAAGTATTGTTTGTAACTGTTGTTACGGCCAGCCGTATTTTTTTATCTTGTATTGCATAATTATCTGTTGGTTATATTACTTGTAGAATTTGATATTTTGTACTGCTGCTTGTATTTTGTGTTTCTGTTGTATTCTGAGGTGGAGACTGAGGCCTGTTTGTCAAATTGACTGACACTTGCCTGTGGCAAATTCATGTTCGAATGTTGATCACCTGAGACTGTTAGCCGCCTGCCTGCAGGGAATTGGTTCCCTCCATGGATTGGCCAGCTCTGATGAGCCCTGTGACACCAGCAGTAGATTGGGTAGGTATGCCATACCCAATCTACTATCCACCTGTTTCCTAGGCTGTGTGTTTTCCACTTCCTGTCGGATTTCATTGGATATCATTAGTCATCTGACCAGTTTCATTGGATTTCATTGGATCAAATCGACAGGAAGTGGAACACACACAGGAAGTGAAAAGCCTAGGAAACAGGTGAATAAAGGACACTCATGAAGTAGATTGTTGAGAGGACTGTTTAGCATCAGCAGCAGGGA
The DNA here is from genome assembly GCF_963454915.1 of Gymnoscopelus microlampas. Classification (NCBI taxonomy): domain Eukaryota; kingdom Metazoa; phylum Chordata; class Actinopteri; order Myctophiformes; family Myctophidae; genus Gymnoscopelus; species Gymnoscopelus microlampas. The sequence goes on from NC_139958.1 coordinate 37,476,595, forward strand.
ATCGAATTCCTGCGTCCTTTCAAACCAAAGTAAACCAAACCAACCCTTTGTTTCAGGCTTAATTTGTTCTTTTGATAGTTAACTGTGGGTTTGTGTTTATTGTGTTGTTAGATTCAGTTTATAGAGCGTCGCAGTTCCCGCCCACTTCCAGTTGCCGGAAGTAAATACTCAATGCATTTTTCCCATTGACTTTTCCGAAAATATTTATATAAATTAATTTAAGCCAAGAATCAAGCTATCCAGGATGCTGGTGAATCATGACCATAAAACGTTTGATTCTGTGAAAAAACTTTTTTGAAAACGGCAAAACAAAGGGTATTTATTAAACATAGTATATCATATCATTAAATATAAAATTTTAAAAAATCACAGAAAAAAAGGTTTTATGGTCATGATTCACCAGCATCCTGGATGGCTTGATTCTAGGCTTAAATTCATTGATATAAATATTTTTGGAAAAGTCAATGGGAAAAATGCATTGAGTATTTACTTCCGGCACCCGGATTCTGTGCAACTGCGATGCTCTATAGTTAAAGGCAAATTTTAAGCCAATCAGGAGAGAGCACTGAAAAGGCATTTTCTGTTTAATAAAGATCTGGAGAGACATGGGAGACTCCTTTTACTGAACAAACACTCTATAGCAATGAGTGCTATCAGAACATAAAGCTATTTAACACTTATTTTAACCAAAGTAAATCACTTACCCTACCTTTAAGTTTGTTATTTAGGTCAAGGTCCGTTTGTATAAATATTTTTTAATCACATCTTTTTAAAACTTTTTTGTAATACATATTCATATGCACTTAGTTGGTGGTCCTTTTCGTTTATGTTGCGACCTTCATATAAGGGTCGTAACACCATTGTTTTGTGCTTTATGTCATTCAGTGCAAGAAATGTACAAAGCCATTTTAACGCATTCACATGATGTTATAAGAATGTTTTAAAAAATCACATTATGAGTTCTTCCACATCAGGGATAGATTGTAATGGGTTAACAGTGTTAGCTCTGGAGTCTGTCTCTTTTCTCTGGAACACTTCAATAACATGGTGTATTTCTAGTTGTCTCTTCTATAAACGCATTAATAAAAACCCTTAACTTCCCTAATACAGTCGACTGCTTCTTGCTGTTTTTCATATTTATTTATTTTATAATGAAGACCATCACCAGGGTTTCACATGAACTCATTGCGCTTCAGAGGTGGTTCATGGACATTGTTTTATCAAATGTCCAGCAACAAAGCTTACATTATTGTAATGATATACCCAAGCATATTGTAGCACATACAGTAGCTGAAACTTTTACTTTTTTACTTTAAAGTATTATGTAGGTACATTTATATAAATGCCCTGGTGTATTTATGTTTTTTTGTATTTGTTAGTTGTTGCTTTAGCTTACTTCCTCATAGACTAATCCTAAACACTTTTAAGGCAGCAAGGACTCAAGCAGGTTGTGTAGTGGTGCGAACAACATTTACTTTGCAATTAAAAAGATTTTATTGCCTATACTTTTAGAATACTAAAGTTTAAGGCTCAATCCCCCTAATGAGGGATTCACCAGCTCACTGTCCGAGATGCTGTTCTTTTCCCCCTGCATCTTTCTTCAACAAGATGTGTGATATTAAATGTGATGCTCTCAACGCAACAGGTGAACACTTACTTCTTTGGCTGATGAAATGTAAAAGGGTCAGAGCAAGGCTACCCCCACCAATCTCCTAGACCCGTGGTTCTCAACCTTTTCAGGCCTTGACCCCCCAGAATAATCATATTTGAACTGGGCAACCCCCACCCTGACAAGCACATGGAACTGTAGGAGTTGCGGCATTAGATTTAGTTTGACTCGGTTCCACAGATAAATATTGTGAAAATAGCCGATCTCACAACGCCTTGCGTTATTATTTTAGTTTGGTATAATGGTTTTCTTTTTTTGGTGTAATAATCGTTGTCCAATCTTTTATAAAAAACAAAAACCTACAAAAACAATGCGACGCCAACCGGAACCAACCACCGGAACACGATAGTTGTTTTCCTTTCTTCTAAACCGGATCACACAGGCCAGTTTGGAACGAATACCAGGCTTTCGTCCTCGGTGGAAAGCCTGGTGGTGACGCGACTCGACGTTACCTCATGTTTAGTCTCAAAGTGACGCTTAACACTGAATGTTTGGCAAACAACATTTTCAAGACATGCGCTTCAACAAAACCATATTTATCCACAAGGGCTGGAATGCCTGTCTATTTGAACCTTCTTTCTCTCCTTTTTTTGCCATCTCTGAGCCAGAACTGCCGCAGTGTCATCATAACATTGTGAGCTGGCGTGTGCCGTAGGGTACATGCTCCAACATGCTGGACACAGAACTAAATAGCATAGACTGCGTGAATAGGAGGAAGGATTAAACACAGGAGGTCATTTGCGTACATATTTGAGAGGATTTAAATTAATTGACTGCATTTTCTTTCACATTTTCCTCAAGAAATCCTCTCTCTCACACTTATGCCAGTGTGCCAGTGATTACCCTCTCCTTTTGCCAATGGCGGCACCCGTGCTTAAGGTTGAGATAATCTGCCACAAAAAGTTCTGAAACTTAACTTCGGTCGATTATTTCTCCCCTTCAATAATGCCAATTGGTATAGCGACCTGCTGAGAGGTGTGTGCCAGTCACAGGTCTGTGACTGGCACCTGAGCATGGGTTCTGAACTTTGACATCTGCCTTTGGTAACGTTGTGCAAACCTTGCCTGTAAATCCCTGGAAGAAAGCCAATGGTTCCTCAGTGAAGCAAGGTTGAGGAACCGGTCTTCTTGGGGTGCTGTCTGCCTGACTTCAGTCTCACCGAACTCCTGTTTGGAGATGGTACCACACAAAGATCAACAGGACCACGATGGAAATAAGCTCCTGGCTTTCTTGTGTTTATCCTTTTGACTATTCCCTGTGTACATTGTTTTGTTATGTGCAAATTGTCAATAAATCAATCTACAGTATCAAACCAGGGCTGACACCAAATAATGCTGCCAATCTGTAATGGAACACCAGCTTCCGCTTGCCCTATTGCAATGTTTGCACGACAAACGTGGCATCTTTCCATGGGGGCAGTGTGCAGCTTGGAGCATGACTGGCACCTGAGTGACTGGCAGGTCACTCAAAACAAGAGCGAGTATCAACAGAAGCATATTGGGGGATTTGGGCACATTTATTGGGGGCGCTACCTACACATTTCGCTGTGTTGCTCATTCCACGATTGCAAAATCCTTACCAGCTGTACCTCATTGTAAAGGTGACTAATCAACAATAAAAAACAACATGGGTTTGAACCGTGGCTGTAGCTTGTCTCTATCACCTGAACCATCTTCTCAGGAACTCCGTAGGCCCAGAGAATGTTCATGAGTTTTTTGGTGTCTAAAGCCTTTTGGAAGTCAATGGAGGTGATCAGGTTCCGCTTCCCTTACTCCTTCCAGTATCCTCCTCAGCGTCAGTGTCTTCAACAAGATGTGTGAAATGAATTGTGACGCTCTCAATGCAACGGGTGAACACTTAATTCTTTGGCTGAGGAAAAGTAAAAGGATCAGAGCAGATCAGAGCTATAGCCTAACAAGGCTACCTCTACCAATGCCCTAGACCAGTGGTTCTCAACCTTTCCAGCATGCGACTGCCGAAAATAATCATATTTGAACTGTGTCACGATTAGTATAACTGGCGGACCCAAATGCAGAAACGAGACAAAGTCAAAGTCCAAGGGTGTTTATTCAAACAAAGGAGTGGAGAGGCTGGTGGTGTTGGTCGAAGGGAGCTGGCAGGCGTACCCGGAACAAGGTTCAAGAACGCTAACTGGAAAATAACATGGAAAATAAACCCGGAACAAGGTTCAAGAACACTAACTGGAAAATAACATGGAAAATAAACCCGGAAAAAGGTTCAAGAACACTAACTGGAAAATAACATGGAAAATAAACCCGGAACAAGGTTCAAGAACACTAACTGGAAAATAACATGGAAAATAAACCCGGAACAAGGTTCAAGAACACTAACTGGAAAATAACATGGAAAATAAACCCGGAAAAAGGTTCAAGAACACTAACTGGAAAATAACATGGAAAATAAACCCGGAACAAGGTTCAAGAACACTAACTGGAAAATAACAAGGAAAATAACTAGGAAATAACTAGGACTGAGTTAGCTGGCAAAAAGCGTTACCACACACCGGAAGTTTGTGAAACGATCTGCCATCACGTGGAGAGAAGACCATGGCTTTATAGACTGGAGGTGATGGAGATGAAGGAACAGGTGTGCCAAGGTGGGAGCTGGAGCCAAGCCTACGCCCAAAACAGACGCCCACTCATAAAGACACACACACACACACACACACACACACACACACACACACACACACACACACACACACACACACACACACACACACACACACACACACACACACACACACACAAGGACAGACACAAAGACACAGACAGAGACTGTGACAAACTGGGGAGTCTCACCCCCCTAGCTTATTTCTAATTAGAATTATTGACTGTGTTACTTTTGCCCCCTGTTACTTTTGTCCCCAGTCTCCCTGATCATGGTGACATGAGCCAATTTTAATATAGGAAGATGTGTGGAAATATTGGACCTTAAATGTACTGTAAGGAGTTAGAAGGTTTTGTTCATCATTGATAAAAACAGTTACTGTAAATGGACCTCCAAGCTCACAATGAGATTTGAGGTCAAAAGGGGGTGGAGCCTGGAGTCAGCAAAACCAGCTAACTCCACCCCCCTTTGGTGGAGTTAGCTGGTTTAGCAGAAAGTTTGAGGATCCAATGGAGTTAGCTGGTTTTGTCCGAAGCAATCAACACACAGACGTAGAGGGTGTTCAATAGCACTGATTTATGGGGGGGGGAAATGCACAAGCGGAAAAATGTAGTTATCTGGTTTCTGCCGGACAGCAACAAGTATGTATTTAGCCCTTCATTTGTAAAGGAAATGTACATATGAAATTAAATGTAAAAGCAAAAAGAAATACATCTAAAAGAAATGGTGGCCAGTGTTGTCAGGGGCTGACTGTGTTTCATTCAGCAAGGCTGGACTGGGACAAAATATTTGACAGTGACATTTAATTGCCTATCAAATCAAGCATAGCTTGTACCAGCACAGCACCAGAGCATGTGAGTGGAGCGGAGCTGTAGCGGAACGATTGTTAACATAGCGGGGAGCGGGTTTGTAAAAAGATACAGTAGGAGCGAACTCGGAGCGCACCAGATGTTTGACAGACCGACAGACACAGAGAAATCCTCAACAGTGCAACATAGTGCACAGCGCAAGTCCCTGATCAAGATTTAATTCAAATGTATCCGTAATCCACCCAAGTATGTTTAAATACCTAGTATAGTTATATCACCTGCAGATCAAAGAATACGATTTGAAATGCAAGTGAGGGGATGTGGAGTTAGTGGCAGGCCTTACTGGAGCGTGAGTCCGTACACTGTACTGTCTGCAATTGTAATTAACACTGTACGGCGTACAGTGACAGTGTTAATTACAATTGCACCGATGGGACACGAACACACACAACAAAGGGGAGGAGTAGAAGAGACAGGACGAGAAGAGAAAGGAAAGGAGGTGAAAACAATATTCTCTCTGTTCAAGTCAAGCTGGGGTTACCATGCTGTGTAGCATATTATTGTTTCCTTTTATAGCACCACCAGTAGTCCGATTTGTGCAAAACTATTTTTTGGACAGTACAGATTTTTTCCAAAAATCCCGCAAATCGGTACACAGTATCTCTATAGTCATTAAACGCAACTGTCTTTCAGATTTTTCATGTTCCATCCTGATTGGCTTAAATTGGCTTCCAAAGTTTGCAGGAGTGCTCCGTTTTGAACAAAATGCCTCAAATCATGAACAGAGCGTGTAATTTCCGTGAAATTTTGCACGCACATTCCCACTAGGCCAAGGAAGAAATGCCACCTGAAAATGTTAAAATCAGCCTCATGGTGGCGCTGTAACAGGCTGATTCGTGTTTTTACATATAACTGCACCGATCTGTGTAAAACTTTGTCACACGAGCGGAGCTGTAGCGGAACGATTGTTAACATAGCGGGGAGCGGGTTTGTAAAAAGATACAGTAGGAGCGAACTCGGAGCGCACCAGATGTTTGACAGACCGACAGACACAGAGAAATCCTCAACAGTGCAACATAGTGCACAGCGCAAGTCCCTGATCAAGATTTAATTCAAATGTATCCGTAATCCACCCAAGTATGTTTAAATACCTAGTATAGTTATATCACCTGCAGATCAAAGAATACGATTTGAAATGCAAGTGAGGGGATGTGGAGTTAGTGGCAGGCCTTACTGGAGCGTGAGTCCGTACACTGTACTGTCTGCAATTGTAATTAACACTGTACGGCGTACAGTGACAGTGTTAATTACAATTGCACCGATGGGACACGAACACACACAACAAAGGGGAGGAGTAGAAGAGACAGGACGAGAAGAGAAAGGAAAGGAGGTGAAAACAATATTCTCTCTGTTCAAGTCAAGCTGGGGTTACCATGCTGTGTAGCATATTATTGTTTCCTTTTATAGCACCACCAGTAGTCCGATTTGTGCAAAACTATTTTTTGGACAGTACAGATTTTTTCCAAAAATCCCGCAAATCGGTACACAGTATCTCTATAGTCATTAAACGCAACTGTCTTTCAGATTTTTCATGTTCCATCCTGATTGGCTTAAATTGGCTTCCAAAGTTTGCAGGAGTGCTCCGTTTTGAACAAAATGCCTCAAATCATGAACAGAGCGTGTAATTTCCGTGAAATTTTGCACGCACATTCCCACTAGGCCAAGGAAGAAATGCCACCTGAAAATGTTAAAATCAGCCTCATGGTGGCGCTGTAACAGGCTGATTCGTGTTTTTACATATAACTGCACCGATCTGTGTAAAACTTTGTCACACAAATCGGTACACATGATCTCTCATGTGATCAAGACGGATCTGTTAGATGTTTCATATTCCATCCTGATTGGCTAAGATTGTCTAAAGTTTGCAGGAGTGGCCTGTTTTGAACAAAATGCTGCAAATCATGAACACAGCGTCCGATTGCAGTGAAACTTTGCACGCACATTCGCACTATGTTGAGGAACAAATGCCACCCGTTTAACATTGCCCTACTACAGAGCCACCAGGAGGCCGAATTTTGCTAAACTTCTTTTTTTAGCGGTGCCAACCGCTCTAAGCTTGACTTTGTCCGTATGTCCGTCCGTCCGTATCAGCACGGGATGATGAGCACGGGATTTTACACAGCTATAACTCCAGTTTGCAGCATGCCACCAAGTCCAAATATGGTATGTGGACTTAGACCACCAATAGGGACGAGCATGAATTGCTGAAGTTATCACAGCGGGGTCCAGGGACCCCCCGCGGATGTTCTGTCCGTCCGCCCGTTTAGGGCACGGGATTTAAAACAGCTATAACTCCAGGTTGAAGCCTGCCACCAAGTCCTAATTTGGTATGTGGACTTACACCACCAATAGGGACCAGCATGAATTTCTGAAGTTATCACAGCGGGGTCCAGGGACCCCCCGCGTATGTTCTGTCCGTCCGCCCGTTTAGGGCACAGGATTTAAAACAGCTATAACTCCAGTTTGCAGCATGCCACCAAGTCCAAATATGGTATGTGGACTTAGACCACCAATAGGGACGAGCATGAATTGCTGAAGTTATCACAGCGGGGTCCAGGGACCCCCCGCGGATGTTCTGTCCGTCCGCCCGTTTAGGGCACGGGATTTAAAACAGCTATAACTCCAGGTTGAAGCCTGCCACCAAGTCCTAATTTGGTATGTGGACTTACACCACCAATAGGGACCAGCATGAATTTCTGAAGTTATCACAGCGGGGTCCAGGGACCCCCCGCGTATGTTCTGTCCGTCCGCCCGTTTAGGGCACAGGATTTAAAACAGCTATAACTCCAGTTTGCAGCATGCCACCAAGTCCACATTTGGTATGTGGACTTACACCACCAATAGGGACGAGCATGAATTGCTGAAGTTATCAAAGCGGGGTCCAGGGACCCCCCGCGTATGTAATGTCCGTCCGCCCGTTTAGGGCACGGGATTTAAAACAGCTATAACTCCAGTTTGCAGCATGCCACCAAGTCCACATTTGGTATGTGGACTTAGACCACCAATAGGGACCAGCATGAATTGCTGAAGCCCCGCCCCCTCTGTCTTCCCATTGGCTGGCCTTTACACAGCCATAACTCACGTTCGCAGCATGCTACGGAGTACAAATTTTGTGCATGGACTAAAACCACCAATAGGGACAAACTGTAATTACTTAAGCCCCGCCCCCTCTGTCTGCCCATTGGCTGGGCTTTAAACAGCCATTATTCCAGTTTGCAGCATGCTACCAAGTACAAATTTGGTAAGTGGACTCAGACCACCAATAGGGACGAACTGAAATGAGTTACGCCCCGCCCCAAAGGCACCGCTTCCTTCACACAGGGTGTGATTTTTTTAATACTCCTACACATTTTGTCCAAACATCATGCAAATCAGTACATATTATCTCTACAGTCAAGTGATCAAGGCGGTTCCGTCCAATTTTTCATATTCCATCCTGATTGGCGAATTCGTAACATTGCTGGCCCACAATAAACTACCTGACCTGGCGGAGCACTTTTTCAAGTTATTTTTCTTTTCTTTTTGCAGACAATAACATACAAGACCACCAGTAAAATATCTACTATCGTAAAACTAACTTTTGTGTATGTCTGCTTTCTTAAAGGAAACAAAGGTCATGGTTCCATTGATCATGCGGACCACCAGGAACAGCGCATAGTTAGTGTGGATAAAGCAACAGATGACGGACCAATGCCAGTCTACAAAGGTTACGCTGGGGTTGGGAAGAACAATAGTGTGAACCTACCTGTGGATAATAAAACAGCTATTGCAACAGCCTACATACTGAAGAGCTATTGGACCACCAAATTCCTCCCTGTGCTCTACAGCATAATGTTTGTTGTGAGCCTGTTTGCCAACCTCATGGCTTTGTGGGTGTTTCTGTTCAGGACCAAGGAGAAGCGTCCATCAGCGATCTACATGGCCAACCTGGCTCTGTCTGACGTGCTTTTTGTCATCTGGATCCCCCTAAAGATCGCTTACCACTTTAATGGAAATGACTGGATCTATGGAGAGAGGCTGTGCAAAGTCTTGGTGGTGTTCTTCTATGGGAACATGTACTGCTCCATCCTCTTCATTGCCTGTCTCAGTGTACAGAGGTGCTGGGTTGTGGTCTACCCTTTTTCTGAGCAGAACAACAAAATGGCAATTGGTGTCTGTGTGTCCATCTGGGTTTTCATCTGGACCACTATCATTCCTCTATACCAGTATGATCATACAGTTAGGGTCATAGACCTCAATATTACCACCTGCCATGATGTCAGTGCCATATGGGACATAAACAACCCTTTCGCTTCTGTCAAGTACCCTTATTACTACTTCACGATAACCGCCACAGTTGTGTTTTTCATTGTCATATTGATTGTTGTGGCCTATGTCGTTATGTTATGGCACCTGGAGAAGAAGACAGTACGTAACGTAAACAGAACAGCAGAAAAGAACCGTCACAGAGCTTTGGTGATAATTGCGACAGTAGCATTCGCGGTGTGTTTCATCCCCAGTAACATAATGCTGGTGATTCATTACTCTCTGCTGCGCAATGGGGAGACTAATACTGGATATGGCAACTATAGCATCACTCTGTGTTTGGCCAGCCTTAACAGTTGTCTAGACCCCTGTATTTATTACTTTGTGTCAGATGACTTCAGAAAACATGTGAAGAACACACTGCGTTGTAGGAGCAGAAGGACTGTGGAGAGAATAGAGTATGTGGAGAAATACTGTAGGAATAACAACTCCTATGTGCCTGGGGATACAGACAGCAGTAGAGGAGAGTGAGGAGGACTCTGGGAAGACACTGGTGTACGATATGGCATACTGTCGACTGTGCACTGCCTGTACTTTCTATCCTGACCCACCAATACTTATGTTCACCTTGTGACAGTGGGGAAGAATAAATAGGACTCTTCATAACAATAGATAGTGTGATTGGTCACGCTACATTTTCTGAGAACGTGGGATGAAACGAGGTACAGCAATAGATAACTTCTGCAAAAGAGAAACGATCATATTTCCACTGCACAGTACCGGCTTAACTTACCTTGGCTCTCAGGCCCGGATCTAGCCAAATTCTCACAAGGTTAATTCACCCATGCACACAATGATGCGACTTGCAAACGTGTATTAGAATTTTTTTGCCCTATATCGGTGCCCCCCTCTAGATGGCGCCCTAGGCGGCCGCCTAGGTCCTCTATACGCAGTGTTTCCCAACCTCGGCAGGCGGACCATTATTGTGCCGCGACGTAATGCTAGGTGTACTGCGAGGCCGTGCAAAGGTGTGAACCCAACACCCCGGGAACAATAGCGCTATCGTCCGTCAATAGATACGGGCATACGGCCATCGTCCGTCTCAGGGACACACAGCCACGCCTGAGTCCATTCAGTGAAGGTAGTCAGCGACCATCACCCATAGAAATGCAAATATGTACCTGGCAGTACTGTATAAAAAGGGCACAGGGAGTATGCTTTGGCAGTGCACTCAGTCAGTACTACAACAAATGAAACTTGTTAAAATATTCAGAGCCAGTCCACCGTACCAGGAAGAAGAGGGGCTGTCAAATGCCCATATTATAATCTGCCATGAACGCATGTCCAACAATAAAACCCATGTAGGCTACTAACGTTAAAACAACATAAGTGTTCTTATAAGGTGCTTCTAAATCGCTCAAGTGTGTTCGTGTCAACATACAACCGTGTTGTTTGTGGTATTTAATTACTCTACGGAGTGACGGCCGAGAGGATCTCATCATCTCTCACAAGCCGCGGTGCCGTCAATATAATATAACCGGCCCACCTCGCCCCAAAACATGCTCTCCCCAAAACATGCTCTCCCCCATTTTCATTTTCTAACCTTATCCGATAAGGTTAGAAATAAGTTTAGGGTTAGCCATATTAGTTTTACTGAGGTTACGTTTAGGAATAAGGTTAGGTTTAGGCATAGTTTAATGAGGTTACGTTTAGGAATACCGAATACAGCCGGATTTGTCCCGGGGTGACTGTTTTGGTGTTCGTCTGTAGTTGGCAACCGCGCATGCATTCGCAATAATGCTATCAGGATCAGACTATTAGATATTATTATCAGATATTAAGTATATTGGGTTTAGTACCAAATAAGTTTTACTCTGGGACGGTGAAATCAAACTCCTCCATTCATTGAACTGACCCAAGTTTATATATTTGTAGGCCAAAATGGTCAAGGTTTCTTTATACCTGCCCTATAATCTGTGTATGTGTGTGGTGTGATTTGATGTGATACATTTAATTTGACTTGGTTCCACAGATAAATATTGTGAAAATGCACAACACGAACAACGCCTCCCAACGTGAGCTTGTAGATCAGTTATTTTCACAATATTTGGCCAATGTTTAACCAGTTTTTATAGTATAGTTTGTTGATTACTTTTGATGCAGTAATGGTCTTTTATTTTTTTGTAGGTATTAAAAAGGTCTTAAAAGTCCTTAAATTGTCACTTATGTTGGCTCTACACTCCTTTTTAACATTTTGTACACACCACTATGAAAAGTCAGTTTATCACAATCTGTGGGGTAAATTTATGGAATGGTCTGGATATGGAACTCAAACAAAGCACAAATATTGTACAGTTTAAGAGGATGTATAAAAATACATTCTTAGCTGTTATAAAGTGGAAGAAGGGGTGTGTTGATTGTATTGGCTTTATACATTTTTTGACACTTGGTGTCACTAGGACGCAGGGATTGTGTATAAATGATAGTATGAGTAGTATACAGTAGTGATATATTAGGAGGATATTATCTATATGACACATATAGAAATATCGATGGGGGAGGCAGTGGCTCAGGGGTAGAGTGGCCGGGTAGAGTGAACTGGAAACCGCAAGGTTCCCAGTTCCATCCCGGGCTGGGGCGCTCCCCCAGAGTTAGTGTTGAAGTGTCCTTGAGCAAGACGCTGACCCCCTAATTGCTCCCAATGAGCAGGTTGGTGCCTTGCATGGTTTCCTCCACCATCGGTGTGTAAATGGGTGAATGGCACAATCAATGTAAAGCGCTTTGGATAAAAGCGCTATATAAATGCACCATTTGCCATTTAATTAACATACAGCAAGTATATATATGTATATAATATTCATTATCGTCTAAAGCATATGTGTATTATAGATGGACTTTAGGTGGGGATTGATATGTACAGTTTGTGGATGTTTTGGTGCAAATGTATTGTATGTTGTTTTTTGTTTGTTGTATTTTATTGTGGATGGTGAACATAATAAAAGTGCTAAAACAGGCTTGTGTGAACTTTCATGGCAATTGAACGCTGTGTTTATGATGTGAGGCATTTTGTTCAAAACGAGCCACTCCTGCAAACTTTAGATGCCAATCTTAGCCAATCAGGATGGAATATGAAAAAACTGACAGAGCCGTCTTGATCAAATGACTATAAAGATAATGTGTACCGAACCGATTTGCGTGATGTTTGGACAAAATCTGTAGGAGTAATATCCAAAAATTGTTGACGGACAGACGAAAGTACACACACTTAGTTGACAGGGGCGTAAACATAGTCTCGGGCACAACTTCGGCCTGGCAAAGTCAACACTAATGCAGATCCAATTGCTATGGAGTAAAGAATGGCCAGAAGAAAAGAAAGGCTTTGTTATGGTTTCATGCTGCTGTCAGCAACAGGCAAGTACAGAGGGGGACGCTGAGGGGGCCTGATTGCCCCTGATGCCCAAAGTGCCCTGCCCACTTACATTTTTGAGCACTTCCAATTTTGTCTGCTCACTTTGTGTCATCACTTCTAATTTGTCTTGTTTATCCTGTATCCTGCATGAGTTCGCTTTCCTGGTTGGATTAACATTGGTATCCTGACCTGAACATGCATTTTCACTCTAGCAATGATTGCTATCAGACTGTATAGCTATTTTAACGTTTTATTTTTTCTTTAACAAAAACAGAGATCAGTTACTGCACATTCTGTTTAAAAAATGTGTCAAGAATCTAAAAGCTCCGACATTGAGAACCAGTGCACTAGGATAGGCTATAAGGTATCTTGCCTTCAGTTCCAGCCCACCATGAGTATGTCACAATTCCACCTTTATGTTATCAAGAGATAAAAACATGGATATGAAGCTAGAGTAGGAGATATATTATTATGGGTCTGTGTGTTGGGAACCTACATGCAGTATAAGGTTATAGACTAATTGTATATTGCAGTAGCTCATCACCATCTGAGCTATTCAATTTCATTATATCATTTTATAAGTACAGTACTAATTGCCTCTACAGTACATGTTAAATCTACAATGAGAAAATCAGTTGTTCTGCCCTCATTCAATATAATTTTGATTCAAGCATCTTTTGGGGAAAAAAATAATAATAATAAAATAAACGAAAAAAAGTAACACAGTCCCCTCACATATTAGAAGGACAACGTCAATCACCAGAACCAAGGACGTGTGTTTTCAATGAATCTAACATGGTTAAGAAGATGGAGATTGAAGTTGCAATGGATTTGTAAAGGAAGGGGGTGTGTCTGATAAAAAATAATATCAAATATCTAAATACTGAATCAAGCAACTTAAAAACTGTCTGTGGTCCTCACAAAAGCTAGAGTAGATAAAATGACCCCAAACATGTTTGAAAGTGAAATATCTTTCAGCAAAACAGAAAATGACTTGATTTACTGTATATGTACTATACAATATGTAATTATAGTGTCCCATTCACAATTGAAAATGTGGTTAAGACACAAAACAATATTGAGCTCAAGTATATAGGGTTTAAGTGTTTAACCTTCCCCTGTCACCTGTTACTCATCCTATGGTATGTAAAGCAATGACGAAAAGGGTCATTCAAAAAACACAGCATGATGAAACACTTAGGAGGACCTGTCATAACATGGCAGTTCATAAATAAACCGTGGCTGTAGGTCATCACAAACTAACAATAAACACTTTTAACTATGACTCATGAACTCATGAAGGTGTCTTGGTCTGCTTAACTAAACGTGGGTGTGCTGAATCCCTCTAATGAGGCAATCACCACAAGGTCACTGTCCGAGGTGCTGAAACAGTTCTGAAACTACATCTTCAACAAGCTGTGTGAAATGAATTGTGATGCTCTCAATGAAGCAGGTGAACAATTTCTTCTTTGGCAGAGGACATTTTAAAAGGGTCAGAGTAGATCAGAGCTATAGCCTAGCAAGGCTAGGCTCATGCGTCCTCTCTCTCCCTGTGTTCTTCTCTCAAGCCTCCCAAAAGCACCCCCCCCCCCACCCCCCCACATGTCTCAAAAACATATTAATATCCATTCTCACAAGTTAAGGCACCTTAACCTTTGTGTTGCCGGGGCCCCGGGCTGGGAAGGACCAACACAGAAGAGCAGATCCCAGCTGCCGTACAGGTTGGGCTACATGTTTAGAGACAGCCATAAACTAACAGTGACGTTGATGCTTTACAAATCTGTTAACATTCTCCGTGAATGAAACGAGTGTTGTGATTGGTCAAAAAATATTGTTTCCGGGGGAAACGGAAATCCTGTCCACTCAGGACTTCCTAGACACTCGCTGCTTTAGGTCGTGACCAGGCTCTTCTCTTCGCAGATGAGTGAGGCTGGGACCGAGGTTACATGAGGACTGCTTACACATGACATGAGAAACAGCTGGGGAAGACATGAACACTTAAAAGGAACATAACATACCAGTAAGACTCCCTAATCGGGAGATAAGCGACCGTAGGTCACATGTATACAGAAGAGGGCTGTAACGGCGATTGGTTCCTAGTTGTGTGGGCAATGGATAGAGCTGTTGGTGTGTGTGTGTGTGGTGTGGGAGAGAGAGTGTGTTTATAGGGGAAAGGAGGGATTGTTTGTGGGGGGCAAGCCCCCGAGTTACGGCATTTTATGTGAGCTGCAGTGGCAGGGGGTCCTCCACTGGGGGCGCCACCACTTTTGCATCCGTTCTGGAGCACCAGGAGTGGGTGGTCCCCGGGAATGCCCCGTGAGCAGCCCCGTTGGGGTGGTCATTTGGTAATTTGTCCACATGTGCTCATTTTTTACACTTGGGGGTCCCCGAGGCAGCTGGGGGTCCCTGGAGCTCCGGGGGTCCTTGGAGGGTGCAGTTTGGCAGGTAAGGAGTGTGTGTGAAATGTGGCATGGATCGGGGCAATGGGTGCGGAGATATGAGCAGGGCAAAAGTGTGACGTGTGTGACGGAGTGACGGAGTGACGGACGGACACCTGGAGCAGCTTTCTGTAGTAAGTGCGACCTACGGTCGCAATAAATACAAGACCTTGACAAGACAGGCAATGTCTGTGACATTCACTTCCGCCTGGCATTCCATTGCAAAAACAGACAACATGCAGAGCCTGGGGCACAGTCTTACCTCCACATGCTGCTTCCTGCAAGCAGGATGAAACAGACACTCATCCTGTGGTATGTAAAGCAAAGGACAGGAATGGTCTTTCAAAAACCACCGCATGGCCTGTGGTATGTAAAGCAAAGGCAGGAATGGACTTTCAAAAACCACCGCATTGCGAAACACTGTACCTGCCATCTACGTATGCTCAAGCCATCTACAGTACGTATGCTCAAGCCATCTACAGTATAAGTAAAGCCACCTATGTTGTTGGTAAGTCAGGCTCTGGAGAGAAGGGGTAGGTACTCTAACAGATGCCAACACTTCAGGGTGGGACTCTTACAACACTCAAGGACATTTTTTCTAGTGAAAAGAGAAGAAGACACACACAAGCCTCAAGAATCATGGCCTCAATACGATTACTGTCAGTGGTGCTATTTTTCACCTGGATTTCTACATCAAATGCATTGAGGTCAACAGGTAAGGATGGAAGTTGTTTCGATGTAGTTGAACAGTTTTTATGTACCTGTAGGACAAATATATCTTAACATAATGTTTGTGGAATTTGGGAAACTATTTCAAAATAAACACATATGTTTAAGTAAGAATATAATATGAGTGCTTTAAACCACAAGATCCACAACAATAACATGAATAATAATACATAATAAATATATGTGTACGCTGTGTATTCCAGATGGTATTACAAAGTCCCATTTTACATTATATCTTAGTAATGACTATTTCTCTTTCACAACCCTACACTTGAACATAAAACCTAAAATTAATTTAACAGAGCTTACCAGGCATGAGGCATGAAATGTATCATCAAGTAACGTTATTAAAAACATGAAGAGGGTTGCTTGCTAAAAAAGTACCCCCAGCACGGATGCGTTTTGGCTGAGTGCTGAAAAACGCCTGTATGTTGCCCATACCTATCTACATAGACCCAATATCCTAACACAGATTTCTGTGAGAGCTGGTATTCTTTTTATGCTTGAAACAACTCTTCTGTACCATGCACCGGTAAATGAATGACTTGGAAAAAAAATAGTTTTACTGTTCTTAAGCTATCTCAATTTCATCTCAACAGATGTAACAGATGGTTTCCTTGGGAAGCTTGTGGTGGACCGCAACCTCAGTTTGGTTAATGAAACAGCTATAGTTCGTGTGGATAAAGCAGCAGCTGACATATTGAAGAGTCATCTGACCACCATCTTCCTCCCCATCCTCTACATCATAGTGTTTGTTGTGGGCCTGCCTGCCAACACCATGGCTTTGTGGGTGTTTATGTTCAGGACCAAGGAGAAGCATCCATCAGCGATCTACATGGCCAACCTGGCTCTGTCTGACGTGCTTTTTGTCATCTGGATCCCCCTGAAGATCGCTTACCACTTTAATGGAAATAACTGGATCTATGGAGAGGGGCTGTGCAAAGTCTTGGTGGGGTTCTTCTATGGGAACATGTACTGCTCCATCCTCTTCATTGCCTGTCTGAGTGTACAGAGGTGCTGGCTTGTGGTCGACCCTTTTTCTGAGCAGAAAGGGAACAACAAAATTGCAATTGGTGTCTGTGTGACCATCTGGGTTTTCATCTGGACCACCACCATTCCTCTATACCAGTATGATCACACATTTAGAGTCATAGACCTCAGTATTACCACCTGCCATGATGTCAGTGCCATATGGGACATAAAGGACCCTTTCGCTTCTGTCAAGTACCCTTATTACTACTTCATGTTAATGGCCACTGTTGTATTTCTTATTCCTTGCATAGTGATCGTTGTGGCCTATGTCCTTATGTTCCGGTATCTGGAGAAGAGGCCGGTACGTAATGTAGACAGAACAACAGTAGAAAAGAACCGTCACAAAATGTTGGTGTTGATGGTGACAGTACTGGTGACATTCCTGGTGTGTTTCATCCCCAGTAACATAATGCTGGTGATTCATTACTATCTGCTGAGCATTGGGGAGATAAATAATGGATATGGTTTCTACATCACCACTCTGTGTTTGGCCAGCCTTAACAGTTGTCTAGACCCCTTTATTTATTACTTTGTGTCAGATGACTTCAGAAAGGATGTGAAGAACACACTGCTTTGTAGGAGCAGGAGAACTGTGGCGAGTATAGAGTCTGTGGAGAAATACTGTAGGAAGAACAAACCCTATGTGCCTGTGAATACAGACAGCAGTAGCTGCTAAGCAAACAGTGTGTGTGTGTGTGTGTGTGTGTGTGTGTGTGTGTGTGTGTGTGTGTGTGTGTGTGTGTGTGTGTGTGTGTGCGTGCGTGCGTGCGTGCGTGCGTGCGTGCGTGCGTGCGTGCGTGCGTGCGTGTACGTAGTGTCCCCTCTGTTGCTATTGGCTTCATGTTGAACTTTGAGTGGAGCGGCAGACAGTGGAAATACACCTACTGTATTCTACAGGCTACAGTCACTTTGTGACTTTTTGAAACAGTTTGCTAGCTAACTCGTGCCATCTGGATGAAGATACAGAACTTTGAAATGTGAAAATGTTCTTTTTAGTAGGAGTTTTGTCCCTTCAGCCATTGTGGCATCAAACAAGCTGCCTCGCTGATAGGATGTTTATGTTTTTCGTGTATTTTGGGGACTTCATGTATTGTCTTGGTGTTATGGTGTTATGTTGTTTTGTGCTATGGTTATGTGTTATTCTGTTGGAACAGACTGTGAAGATGCATCTTCCCTGGATGGCAGACCCGTCAGAACTGTTTGTTCTCCTTGTTTAAATGTCCAAAGAATGATGATATGAATAAAGCTCACTAGAAGACTATAGCCTATTAAGTTTTATTGGAAAAAGAAAAGATCAGAGCATAAAAACAACCAGATGACAGCGAAGGGACATTTAAGGACTTTTAAGACCTTTTTAATGCCTTGAAACAAAGGGAGGGCTGAAGCATGTCCACTGGAAACCAGAGATGCCACTATCACACAATGGCCCTGACAGTCTTAACACTTTGCCTGAAGCCTAAGAGTGCCTGAGTCACTTTCAAAGATCCCCCCCCCCCCCCTCTCTCTCTCTCTCTCTCTCTCTCTCTCTCTCTCTCTCTCTCTCTCTCTCCTTAGACTGAAGGACTGGGTTTGAGTATTTCACATTGTTAAACATATTTTGATTTAATTGACTTTAGATTAGCAGGTTCACACAAAGTTGTTTAAAAAAAAATGTTATCAGTAAACATAACAATAAAACAACATTTCCCATTTTCCACTTTTTATTTCAGGTTCTTTGACTGTATGACTGTATGACCTGTATGACTAATGCTTAGAGATTTTATTGATTGCTAAGATACAGTTTTCAATGTTTCTGATGCCTCTTCCTAATTTTAGGACTAGAATTTGAATTCTGTATCAAAACTTAAACCTTGTGAGACCTTGGGGTGCAATGGTAGTGCATCTGCACTGCATCAGAAGTTATACGTGTTTAAATCATGTCGGCGGGATTTCAAAATGTAAACGTAGCTCTCTCAAAGAGATGAAGTTTGAGAGTGTTGACCTCTTTCCACAATACTGCAGATCAGAAAGTTGTATATACAACTGAAGTCAGAAACAGTTATTTTAATATAGGTATTTTTGTCTCAGGCATAATGGTAAGACAGTGAGATATAGAGTAGGTAGTACAAGAAATGCATCTCGGCTATACTGGCAAGAGTGAGAGGAAGGCACGAGGCAGTGCTGATCCTGAGATTATGGGGTGTAATCAGTATCTACTGTATATAAAATACATGCAAATCCACACCCAAAGTTGGGCAGGTGCTAAGCAAATTTATTGATTGATTGAATACTTTATTTAGCAGTTTGCAAAAAAAAACACAGAAAGTATAGTTCTATACAAACGGATGCTAAAAAGGATTAAACCCAAGAAAGCACTATGGCATGTTTCCATTGGGGTCCTGTGTATTCAATTCATCGAAAATGTTTTATTGTTTTATGTTTTATTGCACGTGAGTGCTACAGTACAGCAGCACCCAGGTGGTGCAATAATAAATGTGCAACTGGAGCCCACAGTGTGCGAGCATTCTCTTTTGGTTTGCCTGTAATCAGTATCTGACTTCCAATCTGGACATTGTGAGTTTAAATACCGGCAGATTCAGAACATTTAATAAAGTTATAGTGCCTCTAAGTCTAAGACAATGTGGCGAGAGAGTTAGATGAAGTCATTGTTAGTTTGTATTGTTAACTGATAGTATATTTGATTGCAACTACATAGTTTAAGGACTCTTTCCTTCTCTATGATTTATAATGAATGAATGAATGAGTTTTATTTCGAACATTGTTTAAAAAAGACAAATAAAATACAAAACCATCCGAAAAGGAGTAGGATGAAGTCCAAAAACCTCTTAAATATGATGTTTGTATATGCCTTCTTGAAGTGATTCACATTTGGACTTTGTTTTACCTCCACACTCCATGAACTGAAATGCACATACTTTTCAATGTTGAACTAACATAATGTATTTTGAGATTAAGCTCCCGTCTTAAATTGTAACCCCCCTCTCTATCACCGAACATTTTTTGTATGTTACCTGGCAATAGCTTGTTTCTTGCTCTAAACATAATTAGTGCAGTCTTGTATTTGACTATAGTCTATAGCCTATTTTTCATTTCACTACATCTTTAAGCCGAGCTTTGCCCTTAGGCTATGGAATACTCTCCCCTTGACCTCAGAACTATGGCCTCTGAGGCCATCTTAAAAGAAAACTGTTAAAGACTCACCTGTTCAAACAGGCTTTCACATAGCCCCTTTGTGATTACAGCTCTGTGTGTTGAGACATCTCCCTTATTCTGAGTTTGTTTGTTTTCTTTGACTCTTTTTGGTTGATTTGCTATATGGCGATTGTTTTATTCTGTTTTTGATTATTTTATTGATATGCTTGTGAAGCACTTTGTGACTATCAATGTCTGTGAAAGGTGCTCTACAAATAAAGTTTATTTTCTTACTTACTATCACGATCTGTCTCTCCACCTGTCTATTTCTACACTCCCACATTGGCAGTTGCCTGACAATAACCCATCTGTTTCCATTTCACTAATCAGCTTTGCAGCGTATTAAACTGGACTCTTTCTGTACAGTATACATTCATTGCTAGATCCGAGCTGATGTTACATGTCTTAGTCTGCCCTGCAATCACTTGCAATGTGATTCTCTGAATATTCTGTCAGTTGAATAATAAGTGGTTTGTCTGTCAGTTTGATTGAAGTCTTTGTCCCCCTACCTCAATTATGTGCGTGTTGTTCTCTCAAACCTGTCTTGCTCTTGAGGGGGTCTGTCTGTCTGTCTGTCTGTCTGTCTGTCTGTCTGTCTGTCTGTCTGTCTGTCTGTCTGTCTGTCTGTTCTCTCTCCCTCTCTCCCTGTCTCTATGTCTGCCCCCTCTTTCTGTCTTGCCCTTTCTCTCTGTCTCTCGCTCACACTTTCCTTTCTTTCTGTTTTTCCTTATTCCTCCATCTCTTCCATTGTTATTTTCATCCTTTTCATCCTTCTTCCTCCAGAATGGCTGGTGGGACACTGTGCTGGGAACATTGGTATCTTCCCAATCTGTTTTGCCTACAGGGAAACCCCCAGTGTGAAACACGCCACCAGCCCCAATGTGGAACACACTACCAGCCCCAATGTGGAACACGCCACCAGCCCCAAATGTGGAACACGCCACCAGCCCCAAATGTGGAACACGCCACCAGCCCCAATGTGGAACACGCCACCAGCCCCAATGTGGAACACACCATCAGAAAGTATTAAATATTGCATAAATATTGTTCATATTATGTCAAGACTGTCTCTCCGCCCTACATATCTATATGTACGAGGACTGACCACATGGTGCAGTTGACGTGGATACTATTTAAGACACGCACTGATTAGCCCCACGTGGGTGGTAAGGTTTTTTTCTGTAGATAACCTTTGTTTTAAGCTCCTCACTCATGCAGTATGTAGTATTCATGTAGTTTGTTCAAGCACTTGCAATTGTTCTTTTTGATAATTCAGGCAAGTCATGTTTGTAATGGTCAGTTATTCATATTGTAGATTTGGGGGTTTGAATACAATTAGAACAAATTAAAAAATAGGTAACGTTTTTTGTAAACAATGACAATAGCTATAGAATATAATCAGTCACAATACTTGAGTCGAGCATATACAATTTGACAGTTGCCCGACATACTTAAGCAGAACTGCTGTAAGTGACATCATGAACAGGCAAGACACATTTGATTTGACCGAACACATGATTGTTCTAATAAAGAAATAAGCCAAGAAGCCATGGCTTACAGTGATGTTTTGAATTTTTGTTAAGCGCGACATGGTGGAGCAGAGTGCCTGACAACTTAATAAAACGGCTAGCAGATATGGCAACATGAAAATCATAGACATACAGTATCCCAATTAAAACAGTATTTTAATAACAAGTTTCACTACAAAAAAAAAGCTGCAAAGAAAGTAGACCTGCACAAACAAGGACATTGCTGAACAGTGAATATTGTTGGTGCAGTATTACTGATAGTTGGGGTCACTATTGTATACCTGTTGGATTGTTGTACTGTACTTTATCTTATAGAACCTTTGCTAATACCATTGTGCCTCTAAACATAAGCAAATGGATGTCCTGAATATAATACTGTAGTGTCTTTTCTCACTTAAAAAATGAGGAAAACGGGGCTTCTCTACTTTAATGGGTTCCTCTAATTTTGGGAATAAAATAGAAAGGTGCACTCAGTAGAGTGCAAATGTCTGCCATTAGGCATGCCTTCCTCCAACGTATATATTATATAAATTAAAAATGAAATTCAAAGCGCAAGGGAGGGAAATTGGTGCAGAGGGCTGGGGATGGCAGGTTCTGTTTTTGTTTTTTTGTTGTTTTCCGGACGTTTTTTAGGATGGGGTAGATGTTTTCAAACGCCTCATAAATGTCTCCTCTCACCTTGGCACCTGTCAACACGAGCCTTCCAGACACAAAGATGAGCAGGACAATTCTGGGCTTTATCATTCTATAGATCAGCCCTGGAAAGATCTCTGGCTCATAGGTGCTGAACTGCTGGTGTCCGAGGAACAGTCTCTGTATATCAATGGGGAACTTCACATCACAGCTGGCCACCATGTTCTGAACCTTAAAGCCGACGAATTTGACGGGGAATCCCATCTTTTGCACGAGACGGGCAAACTTCCTTGCCGCTAAACGGGACTGCTCTTCACTCTTGGATCCGGCGCACACCATCTTTCCGGAGCTAAAGATGAGAGCAGTGGTCCTGGGCTCTTGTATTCTCATGATGACGGCACCAAAACGCTTGGGGGTGTACTCGGCATTCCTGGCTCTGAGTACGATGGACTTCAGATCCAGCTTGCAGCCCAGATCGACTGAAGATACTACGTTGTGTAGCCGCGGCACTATTCCAGAGCCCTCTGGGGCTGTTGCGGCAGGTGTGACGGGGGTCATGGGGTTATAGATAGTGGTGTAGAGGGGGGTGTTCCCTGGTAGGGCGGTAGTGGTGGAGCCTCCCACTGCCTGTGAGTCAGTGCTCTGCCTATCATTCCAGTCCTCTGTTCCAGCTGGGAGGCAGTCGTAATCTTTGGTTTCATCATGGTCTTCGGTTTCATCATGGTCTTCGGTTTCATCATAATCTTCGGTTTCATCATAATCTTCGGGTGCATCATCAAAGGGGTCAGAAGAGTTCTGAGTATGGAACATACGATAAGATTGGCCTTCCATTTGAATAATAACTTAGGTTTGTCGAGTTGGTTGAGTCAATCGGCTGTTAGTTTTCACAGTAATCGTTAGTACACTGCCTTTCCTATAGGTGTGTCATTGCATTAGCTTTCAAACTAACAATTAATCAATTGAACACATTCAATTGCTCAACTCATGTCTTAGTCTGTCTATGTAAGCCCGGGGGGCAGCTTATTAACAGATCATTTGTGACGTGGTGTGATGTCACATGCTGTACCCCATATATGGAATTGCTCGTTTCCTGTGAGCTCCGTACATGGGCGCCTTTTTGGTAACACAGCATTTTATCACATCATTGTGTAAGGAATTACAATAGATGACGTAAAATCCCACCGCCAAATGTCAAATGCACATAATGGAGATCAACATGCACTGATGTCATGTCAAATACACATACATGGAGATCAACATGCACTGATGTCATACAAAACATAAACCAAATGCACTTTTCATCTGAGTTAACTCAACCCAGTGGGAGAGCCTTGTTCTTCTAATGGCAGAAGACTGTGTGGCGGATAAAATGAGCAAAATGCAGGTGGACGAAGGCAAAAAGGGTGGAGGTGGTAAAGAAGGCAAGATGAAGGCCAAAGTTGTTGCCACAGGAGACTCTGCAGGCAGGACAGAGCTGACCCCACCACCTCAGTATATTGAGGGACGCCTGTCTCTCTACACAACGCTGAAAGCCGAACACGACGCCCTGTTGGCCGAGAGGGCTGCAAACGACGCTCGCCCCATCAAGGTGACCCTGCCTGATGGGAAGGTGGTGGACGGCGAGTCCTGGAAGACCACACCGTACCAGGTGGCGTGCGGGATCAGCCAAGGTCTTGCTGACAACACAGTGATTGCTAAAGTGAACAACAAGTGTGTATGGGACTTGGATAGACCACTGGAGAATGACTGTAGTCTGCAGCTACTCAAGTTTGACGATGAGGAAGCCCAAGCAGTATACTGGCACTCCAGTGCCCATATCATGGGTGAAGCCATGGAGCGGGTGTACGGAGGCTGCCTCTGCTACGGTCCACCCATCGAGAACGGTTTCTACTATGACATACACCTCGAGGATGAGTGCGTGTCAAGCAATGACTTTCCAGGTCTGGAGACCTTGTGCAAGAAGATCATCAAGGAGAAGCAGCCCTTCGAGAGGCTGGAGATAAAGAAGGAGACCCTCCTGGAAATGTTCAAGTACAACAAGTTTAAGTGTCGTATTCTGAACGAGAAAGTCACCACCCCTACTACTACGGTTTACAGGTGTGGTCCATTGATTGACCTGTGCAGAGGACCTCATGTGAGACACACCGGAAAGATTAAGGTCCTGAAGATCCACAAGAATTCATCCACCTATTGGGAGGGAAAGGCTGACATGGAAAGCCTCCAGAGACTCTATGGAATCTCTTTCCCTGACACCAAGATGCTCAAAGACTGGGAGAAGTTCCAAGAGGAGGCAAAGAACAGAGACCATCGCAAACTGGGACGGGAGCAGGACCTGTTCTTTTTCCATGATCTGAGCCCAGGGAGCTGCTTCTTCCTGCCTAATGGATCCTTCATTTATAACACCCTGGTGGAGTTCATCAGAAGTGAATACAGGAAGAGGGGTTTCGAGGAGGTGGTCACACCTAACATCTACAACGCCAAGTTATGGCAGACATCTGGCCACTGGGAGCACTACAGCGAGAACATGTTCTCCTTTGAGTCGGAGATGGAGACTTTTGCCCTAAAGCCCATGAACTGCCCCGGTCACTGTCTGATGTTTGACCATCGGCCCCGCTCCTGGAGAGAGTTGCCCATCCGCTTTGCCGACTTTGGCGTCTTGCACAGGAACGAGCTGTCAGGAGCCCTGACTGGTCTGACCCGCGTTCGCCGCTTCCAGCAGGACGACGCCCACATCTTCTGCTCCATGGACCAGATTGAGGATGAGATCAAAGGCTGCCTGGACTTCCTGCGGACCGTGTACAATGTGTTTGGATTCACATTCAAACTCAACTTGTCCACGCGACCAGAGAAGTTCCTCGGCGAGCCTGAGCTCTGGGACCAGGCAGAGAAGAAACTGGAGAACAGCCTGAATGAATTTGGAGAGAAGTGGGTTCTCAACCGCGGTGATGGAGCTTTCTATGGACCAAAGATTGACATTCAGATCCATGATGCCATTGGCCGTTACCACCAGTGTGCCACTATTCAGCTTGACTTCCAGCTCCCCATCCGCTTCAATCTCACCTACGTCAGCAGCCATGAAGGGGATGACAAGAAGAGGCCAGTGATCGTCCACAGAGCCATCCTGGGCTCATTGGAGAGGATGATCGCCATCCTGACTGAAAACTATGGAGGCAAATGGCCTCTATGGCTCTCACCCCGTCAAGTGATGGTTGTGCCGGTGGGACCCACGTGTGAAGAGTACGCCCAAAAGGTCCGGCAGGAATTCCACAGCAGTGGGTTCATGGTAGATGTGGATGTGGACTCTGGCTGCACTCTTAACAAAAAGATCCGAAAAGCACAGCTGGCCCAGTACAACTTCATCCTGGTGGTGGGAGAGAAGGAGAAGACAAGTGACACAGTCAACGTGCGCACACGGGACAACAAAGTTCACGGCGAGCGCAGCGTCAAGGAGTGCATGGAGCGTCTGCAACAGCTGAAGTCTTTCAGGAGTCGGAACGCTGAAGAGGAGTTCTGACACGTTCCATGCCAGCAATATCATAAATCATGTTCTCCTGAAGAAGAAATTATAAAACAAATGCCATCATTTTTTTTTATTTTGCTTTCTATTTCTGCTAATCAGTTGTGGTATTATCCTTGGTCAGGTGTACATCAAAGCATTTACTGTAGTTGATCTTGACGTTTGTACTCATTGGTAACATGTACAAATATTGGTAGTCTTACTTTGCTCTGTGTTTCACAGAACACTTCTCTATGATTCAATCAAATATGTTGTTCAGATTCAATAATGCTTATTTTCACACAGTGCTCTCTCCAGGAAATTAAACAAGGGTTACAATTTTGATAAAAAATTAAAAGGACTATTCTTGAAAAAAAAAACAACAACAAATGCACTTATATGGAGATTAGATTTTCAACATGCACAGATGTCAGACACAACTGAAACCATGTATTATTAGATGTAGCGTTTATTATTCATCCAAAACCATTATGATGAGGAACAACACCGATATGCGCATGTGTCCCCTGGGTGCCTCTGATATGCCCATATATGGGCACATCACCGTCGATCCAACCGATATGTCTATATATGGCCATATCGGTTGGATCGACGGTGTGACATTTATGAACAAATCCACATTTCATTATATCAATGTGCTGTACAAAAGATGTCCTATCCCTTATTAATACTGTACCTCAGTAGGGTTTGGGCTAAATTGTGCATACTACTACCTCATACTAACTTCTGATAATTATATACACACACACATTGTTGGTATCTGTATTGTACTAGAGGTTTGGGTCGCTACGCGGCCCTCACACTTACGTTGCACTGCCGATCCGACCAATAATTCTGAGTCAGTGTTGGGGGGTTTGTCAGAGTTTGTCAGAATACCCATTGTACCCATCTGTCTGTGTCCCCTTTGTGCCCATATATGGCGATATCTGTTTCTGTCTGTCTACCTATTATTATGGAGATATCTGTATCCATTAGTCCTTGACCCTTTTATGCTCATATATAGAGATCCCTGATGTCATCAGTATATGCCCATATATTGGAATGCCCATTTATGGGCATATTGGTTGGATCGGCGGTTCTGGACAACTGGATATGGCGGGCAGAGCACTCCTTCAAGTCCTTGCCACTGCACGCACTGAGTTTGTCGGTCAGTCGGTCCCATATATGCACACGACCATATATGGGCATATCGGCATTCCCTTTTGTGCCCATATATAGAGCTGACTGGTTTGTATGCGGCTGATGCCATGACGACACATTTAGGTTAGACATGAGGTGACGCCGTCACAGAATATCACGTCCGCGATGCTCTTGAAGAGTTCGTACACCTGGGCCGGCGGCATGGCTGGCGTGATGATCGACTGCATCTGCGATGACAGGTCGCTATCATAGGTGTGGGCGAATCGGAAATCGTATTCGTTGGTCGAATCCCGAAGAGCTTTCCTCACTACGTCCAGGCTTGACGACTCCGCCGCGGTTGTGGCCTGTGGCTCCGGTTTTTCATCCGCACCCCCCTCGGTCCTGTTCTGCTCTGTTGTTGTTATTATGGGACATTTTGTGAAGTTCAACAGGGGTTTCTCTGTGGCCACCTTTTCCCTTGACTTCACTCTCTCCTTGGAGCTTGTTTTGTTTTGTTGTTGGAGTGGAAACACACACCTGTTCACACACACACACACACACACACACACACACACACACACACACACACACACACACACACACACACACACACACACACACACACACACACACACACACACAAACTGAACTGTTTCAGATTGTATTGCTGTTTTGTTTTGGTCTGGCAGTGGATTGATGCTGTTATTCACTCTGTATATGTGGCTTTCAACGTCTCTGGACAAAATCAAAGTGTAACTGACTGACTGATTCAACTTGATGTGACGTCAGCACAAACGGTTCCATCACCAAAACCGTTACCATGGATACTTAATCAGCCCTATTTGTGCATGCGCCCTTGCAGTTCTGGACGTCGTTAACCGGAAGGCGTATACCTCTCTTTTTAAAATACGAAGCATTCCGGCCAAAACGATGCTAATGCTGACAGCAACATCTTGAAATAGTATGTCACTGCCACCTGGGGAATCTGCTTTTTACTGTTTGGATTTTAACATCAACCTTAATGTATCATATTGTGCTCCGTCCCATCGTACGACGATGCCGGTAAGTGTCGCTTGAAGTATCGACCTGCAGCTGCTCTATCTTGTCGGCAAGCGACTCGTCATGCCACGGAGTAGAGTCGACTAGCGCACTAGCCTACTAAGGAGGGAGGGTTTACCAGGCTATACTAAATCAGGTTCTGCAGCAGAACAGACCTACCTCCTGGAGCTAGCTGTAGAATAGATCCCTTAACAGACGACGTCACACTGGTTGCAAGCGTCATACTGGTTGCAAATGAAACCCATTCTGTCAGGTCTTGTCAGGGCGCGGAGCACTGGCCAACACACAAGAGGGGGTCCCCAAACAATAGATTGAAAATTGATTGCATGAAACAATCACCTGTGCATCCAGTCTCAATGTTGGTAAACATGTTGGTAATTGGTCTATAAGACTCATGTCAGAATCATAAAATGCATCTACGAGAGTCGTATTCTACGGCTATCCTGGAGTCATGGACTTAAGACAAAAGCTAGGTGAGAACTAGCCTTAAAGGGCAAGACCATTTTGGTAGAGGTTTGGGTTGTGTAGTTACCTTGCCATGATGTAACTCCAAAGGTGGGCAAGAAATAAAAAATCACACCCTGTGTGAAGGAAGCGGTGCCTTTGGGGCGGGCCTTAACTCATTTCAATGCGTCCCTATTGGTGGTCTGAGTCCACTTACCAAATTTGTACTTGGGAGCATGCTGCAAACTGGAATGATGGCTGTTTAAAGCCCAGCCAATGGGCAGACAGAGGGGGCGGGGCTTAAGTAATGACAGTTAGTCCCTATTGCTGGCTTTAGTCCATGTACAAAATTTGTACTCCATAGCATGCTGCGAACTTGAGTTATGGCTGTTTGAAGGCCAGCCAATGGGAAGACAGAGGGGGCGGGGCTTCAGCAATTCATGCTGGGCCCTATTGGTGGTCTAAGTCCACATACCAAATGTGGACTTGGTGGCATGCTGCAAACTGGAGTTATAGCTGTTTAAAATCCCGTGCTCATCCCGTGCTCATACGGGCGCGGGGGGTCCCTGGACCCCTCTTTGATAACTTCATCAATTCATGCTCGTGCCTATTGGTGGTCTAAGTCCACATACCAAATGTGGACTTGGTGGCATGCTGCAAACTGGAGTTATAGCTGTTTAAAATCCCGTGCTCATCCCGTGCTCATACGGGCGCGGGGGGTCCCTGGACCCCTCTTTGATAACTTCATCAATTCATGCTCGTGCCTATTGGTGGTCTAAGTCCACATACCAAATGTGGATTTGGTGGCATGCTGCAAACTGGAGTTATAGCTGTTTAAAATCCCGTGCTCATCCCGTGCTCATACGGGCGCTGGGGGTCCCTGGACCCCTTTTTGATAACGTCATCAATTCATGCTCGTCCCTATTGGTGGTCTAAGTCCACATACCAAATTTGGACTTGGTGGCATGCTGCAAACTGAAGTTATAGCTGTTTGCTTCTTTGCCGTGCTCATCCCGTGCTGAAACCGCCGGCCGGACGGACGGACGGACGGACATACAAAAGTCAAAAGCCACGTATAGAGCGGTTGGCACCGCTAAAAAGAATTGCTCCATTGATTAGAAATTGATAATTCAAAATATTTTCCTCATTGACTTACATTGTACAGTAAAACAGCTCTCAAAGTCACTCTTTTAGCACATAAACGAACGCAAACAAAGCTGATTCAGACAATATAGAACATCACCAAACCCAGTACTGTTTTTTTTTTAAATAAATGTGTCAACTTCCTGTTGATTTTACCATTTTTAATAAGTAGAAAACCTGGACTGGATTCGCGGATCCGGATCCAGATCTTCAAATGGTAAAATCAACAAAGTTGAGGAAGTTGACATTTTTATTAAAAAAACAAACAGTACTGGGTTTGGTGATGTTCTATATTGCCTGAATCAGCTTTGTTTGGGTTCATTTATGTGCTAAAAGAGTGACTTTGAGAGCTGTTTTACCATACAATGTAAGTCAATGAGGAGCATATTTTGAATTATCAATTTCTAATCAATGGAGCAATTCTTTTTGATTTCTTGTCCACCTTTGGAGTTACATTATGGCAAGGTAACTACACAACCAAAACCTCTACCAAAGTGGTCTTACCCTTTAAGACTCTTGGAGATGTATTTGATCGTTTTTGTCATTTTTATATCTACGAGAGTCTAGGCTAGGTGAGGACATGAATGAAATAATAATGTTTTATGTCATTGCTCAACGTCGCGGGAACAGTCCATTTGTCAGTAAAATTGATTTTACTGTGTAAATGGCTATAGCAAGTGTATAGGATACAGTTCATTATTAGAACAAATTGTATTAAAATGTTAGGCATATTGAATATGCCTATTTTAGAGACATGAATATGAATATGAATATGCCATACTCATGTCTCTAAAATAGACAACAGTAACAAGTCCATGAACCTAACGACTTCAAAAAAGCAAGAGTGACCCCTCTGTACAAAAAAGGAAACCAATTAGACCCTGGCAACTACCGCCCTATTTCTATTCTTAGCTCCATCTCGAAAGTCATGGAAAAAATAGTCTACGAACAGGTTGATAAGTACCTTGCCGAAAAAAATCTAATTTACGAATTCCAATCTGGTTTCAGAACAAACCACTCCACTGACACATGCCTTCTCTATTTGAACGACTCTATCAAACAAGATGTCGACAAGGGCAATTATTGCGGCATGGTCATGCTGGACCTCCAGAAGGCTTTTGACACCGTTAATCACCCAATTATGATCAATAAGCTCAAAGCAATAGGCTTTGATGACACGTCGGTGAACTGGATGAGATCCTACCTGGAAGGGAGGGAGCAAGTGGTGGAAGTAAACGGCACCCAGTCCCCTCCCCTCCCAGTGACTTGTGGTGTTCCTCAAGGAAGCATACTAGGACCACTACTGTTCCTGATATATGTGAATGATATGTCTTCAGCTTGCGACTGCAAACTGTTCCTGTTCGCAGATGACTCGGCTCTGCTGGTCTCGGACAGGGACAGGCTGCAGGTTGAGAAAACTCTCAGCACTGAACTCAACAAGATCTGCATCTGGCTCTCCGACAACAAACTCTCATTACACCTGGGTAAAACTGAATCCATCCTCTTTGGGTCCAACCCTAACCTTAGAAAGGCTGAGAGTTTCACGATCAAAGTGGGTGAAAATGTTATCACAAGAAAGGAGGAAATTACCTACCTGGGTTCCATCTTGGAGGCAAACCTCTCAGGTGACAAAAACGCTGAAAAGACGATCAAAAAGGTCCACAAAATAACACGGAGGATGTGGAGGCTTGTTCGTAAAGTCAGTAAGAATACTCTGAAGATTCTTGTAGGGGCCCTCATACAAGGTCATTATGATTATGCATGCACTTCATGGTATCACAACACCTCCAAGGCCCTAAAAACAAGGCTCCAGACATCCCAAAACAAACTTGTAAGGCTACTTCTTGGCCTCAATTACAAAACCCATCTAACCCATGCCCATTTTGCTAGGATTGGATGGCTTAGGGTTGAGGACAGAGTACAGCAACTTGCTATGGGCCTGGTCTTCAAGATACACCACAACATTGGGATCCCCCTGTATTTGTCAAAATACTTCCAAAATGTTAATCAATTCCATGATCATAACACCAGAGGCAGCTCCACAAACCATGTTCAACCCAGATTTGGCACAACAAAGGGAATGAACTCTTTCTCATGCTATTCATCTAAAATGTGGAATGCCCTACCAAAAGGAGTAAAGGAGTGTAAAACCCTACTCACTTTCAAAAATGCCCTAAAGATACACCTTCAGGAGGCTGCAATTCAAAAATGGTCCTAACCTACCCCATGTCCTAACCTAACCTACCCCCCCCCCCCTCTCTCTTTCTTTTTTTGTACATATTTTTCACCCTTCATACCAGTAACCTGTAAACTGATTGTATGACATTCTGTATAGTAGTGTGTATATCTGTCTGTCTCTTATATGTCATCATGATTTGTGTGCGTGGGGATCTCATCTTACACAAGCTAAGTGCTTAATGAGCTATCCAGTTTAGTAGACCTTGTATTGCGAATTTGTACTTCCATGTACTGTTATGTACTGTCATGTACTGTTCTCATGTCTTACTAAATAAAGTACATCAATCAATCAATGAACTTTTCACCAACTTGCGCCAGTGTTTCTTTTGGCCACAAGATGGAGACACTGAGACACCCTGCCGACCTCTGAGCAGACTAACCCAATCACAAGTGTATATATATTATATGTATATATATATATGTATGTGTATGTGTGTATGTATGTGTGTGTGTGTGTGTGTGTGTGTGTGTGTGTGTGTGTGTGTGTGTGTGTGTGTGTGTGTGTGTGTGTGTGTGTGTGTGTGTGTGTGTGTGTGTGTGTGTGTGTGTGTGTGTGTGTGTGTGTGTGTGTGTGTGTGTGTGTGTGTATATATATATATATATATATATATAGAGTACATATATAGAGTACTTCCGGAGAAGCGGACTGAGTGGCCCTGTCTTTCCCTATAGGACTGACCGTGGGTGCTACTGGGACGTAAGTCGGGGCTTGATCAACCCTGGCTGGGTCACCTGGGCGAGGGTGTATGTTGTATGTTGCGAGACCCGAAACACCCTATGACCCCAGGCTACAACACTGATGATGCGTCCCAGTTGCATCCATGTGATGTATTTCTTTATTAGTTATTCTATTTATAGTGGCTCATAGGAATTTATAGACTACGTGACAACCAGGAATAGTTTGGTGACCACAGGAGAGACTGTTGACAGCCGGAATGTAGACGGCATCCCGGGAGCAGTATGGGTTAGCGCCCCATGCTGTGTCTTCCGTGAGGAAGAAGCCCAAAAAACCCGCGGTGAGGCCTTTAGGAGGGCCATTCCATTCCAGCGTACCGCAAGCGGAGCTAATACCATTAGACGGCCCAATCTAGTGGTATCGGCCCAAGGAACCATCACGCCAGAAGGAAATGTTTGGATCGGGGCGGTGCATCTGATCTGGCGCAGCGCTCAGGTCCGGCCCAAGGAACCATCACGCCAGAAGGAAATGTTTGGATCGGGGCGGTGCATCTGATCTGGCGCAGCGCTCAGGTCCTGGACCTGGTGAGACGAAGGAGGAGCCCGGCCAGGAGACAACCCACAGTGCCTAGTCCCTCCACGTGCCAGAGCCTCCCCGAATCCCGGCAGAGTACTTCCGGAGAAGCGGACTGAGTGGCCCTGTCTTTCCCTATAGGACTGACCGTGGGTGCTACTGGGACGTAAGTCGGGGCTTGATCAACCCTGGCTGGGTCACCTGGGCGAGGGTGTATGTTGTATGTTGCGAGACCCGAAACACCCTATGACCCCAGGCTACAACACTGATGATGCGTCCCAGTTGCATCCATGTGATGTATTTCTTTATTAGTTATTCTATTTATAGTGGCTCATAGGAATTTATAGACTACGTGACAACCAGGAATAGTTTGGTGACCACAGGAGAGACTGTTGACAGCCGGAATGTAGACGGCATCCCGGGAGCAGTATGGGTTAGCGCCCCATGCTGTGTCTTCCGTGAGGAAGAAGCCCAAAAAACCCGCTGTGAGGCCTTTAGGAGGGCCATTCCATTCCAGCGTACCGCAAGCGGAGCTAATACCATTAGACGGCCCAATCTAGTGGTATCGGCCCAAGGAACCATCACGCCAGAAGGAAATGTTTGGATCGGGGCGGTGCATCTGATCTGGCGCAGCGCTCAGGTCCTGGACCTGGTGAGACGAAGGAGGAGCCCGGCCAGGAGACAACCCACAGTGCCTAGTCCCTCCACGTGCCAGAGCCTCCCCGAATCCCGGCAGAGTACTTCCGGAGAAGCGGACTGAGTGGCCCTGTCTTTCCCTATAGGACTGACCGTGGGTGCTACTGGGACGTAAGTCGGGGCTTGATCAACCCTGGCTGGGTCACCTGGGCGAGGGTGTATGTTGTATGTTGCGAGACCCGAAACACCCTATGACCCCAGGCTACAACACTGATGATGCGTCCCAGTTGCATCCATGTGATGTATTTCTTTATTTATTATATATATATATATATATATATATATATATATATATAATCGCTGTGTGCTTGTAAGGTGCAAGTAGAGGTATGACAAAATATGGAAAATGACACCTTTACTTTACTTTAGCCTGAACCAGAACCCCAACAACCCACTGACACCATGGGTGGCCCTGGGGAGGGTTCAAGCTCAAGATACCTCATGTGGAGAAGCACCCAAGCAGGTGAGCTGGGTTCCATGTCTTAGTGATGATGATGATGTTGCCATGAATGATAATGAACACTTGTGTTCCCCAGAGGTGTAATGTAACTAAGTATATATTTTGATGCTAATATGTTTTTTACCTTGACTTAAGTAGGTAAGTATGCTACTTTTACTTCAGTCCGAAATCGGAGTGCTTTTTCTACTACTGGTGTTTCCTATTATGTTCCCCATGGCAGTTTGCCACCATGAAGAGAGCGCCCATGGCTGACCCGTTGAGCCTTCATCCAGGAGAGAAACCAGTACAGAGGTCATCCATCCAAGCAGGACAACCTGGACCCTGCCAAGGACTCACACCATCAGCCAAGCACCTTCAAGTAGGTAGTAGGTACATCTTAATAAAGAAATTAAGTGACATAACCACTTAAAACCTATACTTAGTTGACCGGAGTCTCCCAGCACTCTATACTAGGCCCTGTCCTTTTCCCCCCACTACACTAGATATCTTTGCTGAAAAGAGATTTACAAGCTCACAACATGTTGCATAGTGATTAAATTAGAAAGTAGATTAAGTTACACATGACAAAATGTCCTCACACAGAACGGTGAACAGGACACACCATCATTAAGGACAGAAACCAGCAAACAGGCCCCCCATCTGAGCAGGTCAAGAGAACACCTGGCTGCATCTATCTATCTCTCTCTAGGTGGGAGATCTTTTTTTCATTTTTATATATCAAGTTTCATGTTTGTTATCATGGTAAGGTGTTCCCTTTGGATTTTGTGTGAAATATAAGCTATGAGATACTCTTCATTCCAATAACTGAAGGTTGAGAATATCAGGTTTAGAAAAATGTGTGCTTGAGATTTTGGAATGTTTTTGTCAGGCCCGAGATTTATCTGAAGACAATGGTACAATGAAACCATGTACATTCAGTTGTATGATAAAACATGACAGTGCTAGTTTACCAAAGGAGCAAGGAATCTTATATTGTTTTTCACCTCCTTCAATCTGCAGACAGCTTAGAAGACAGTCAGAAAATAATATTTTATCTAACCCCATCCATAGATTGATTTACCTCTTTCAGAGCATCATGATTTTGATGATTTAAGAAAGCCTATTAACAGAACTGCCTTTATGCAGGCCTGGGTATTTGGAGTGAAATAGGTAAACTACTGGATGAGGCTATAGAATGTTACAGTACCAATCAAATAAACATGTTAATCCCAAATCCTAACTGTCACACGACGTGCTGCTTGCAGAAAACAGCAGATCTACAAGCCCACAAAACATTGCATCCACATGTATGTTGGGTCTTGAAATAAGTACCTGTAACCTGAGGTCATAATTCAGTCACATTCCACACAACTATTGTGGTGTATTACAGTGATTCTCAACCTTTATCATTTCAAGGACCCCAGTTTGATATGCATTAGGGCCAATGCATATCATATTTTAATCTCTGGGTAACCCAATCTACACCGTAAAATCCTCAGTGCTTATGAGAGTGTACAAATGTGTGCATTTTCAGAGTTACAGAGTACGTGGCCCCCGGACCCGACATTGAGAAACAGTGGTGTATTACACCTGTTTTTCTTTGGCCTACAATATTGCAGTGAGTGCAATAATAACCCAGTCATGGGTGAGTTGAATAGAATCAATGGGGGATATATTGGCTTATTAGTACAGATGGCTAGCTTGACATTTTGTCTTTTGATTCTAATTGTGTTGCAGAATCCTACACAGCAGCACTACACCACATTATGATGAGGCTCACCTACAGCCAATCATGCAGCGCATCCCTAAGAATGTAGTTGTCGTCAATGAGGGGAAAACAAAGTTCCAAGTGAGATGTCAAGCGAAGGCATTGGTAGTTGGAGTAAGATGGAGATGCTATAGATGAATGCTAATGCTAATTGTCCCTCTCCATTAGGCTGTCAAGAGCAAATACTCTGGGAGCAAGCTGATGCAACTGCAGTCATCTACTGTGCGGAGCCTGGCTGCTACACTACTTGACAATCGCTGAGTTTGAATACTGATTTTCTTTTTTTTGTCCATTACTCAGCAGCAGTTTGTATTATGTAAATATCCATTTAATGTAATAACATGAGCAGTTTTATTACCCTGACAAGTATTGGTCTGACTCTTGAATTGGAGGACTAAATTCAAATCTCCTTGCTTTCAGTCAGTACGGTAATGTTTATTATGCTGAAAACATTGAGTAATTATATTACAGATATAAAAGTGGTGGGGCCCTGATAAGCACTTGGCATTGTAGGAATTGAGGCGAGGAGATAACATTTAGTTTGACTTTGTTCCACAGATGAATATTGTGAAACAAGCTCACAACGCCTGGCAATCGGCTATTTTTTTTCCTTTCTTATATTATTTGACAATTTGGCCAATGTTTGACCAGTTTTTTATTGTATAGTTTGTTGATTATTTTTGAAGCAGTAATGGTATTTTTATTTTTTTATTTTTGTTGGTATTAAAAAATTCAATTGTCACTTCACTGTCATCTGGGGAACCTGTGCGTCCCGACCATAGAGTTAAAAAATAATAGAGAGGGCACCGGATATCGCCTCCCATCCACTTGCATTGAGTTGCTCACCCAGTGCATGAGGTGAATTCACCCCTTCTTCCGGGTTGTGAAGTGTGATGGGCGAGGCCTATTTGGGGCCACTGTGACTGTGACATGTTTTGCGTCACATCAGTGGTCCCGACCTACAGGTTGGACCCACTGCTTTAACGCCGGTCTAGCTGTATGCCATTAATCATAAAGATTAAAACAAAAATCACACCCTGTGTGAAGGAAGCGGTGCCTTTGATGAGCCCCGTATTGATGTTGTCATCAATATTTGTTTGACACACGGACACCCGGACACACGGACACACGGACACACAGACACACACACAGACACACAGACACACAGACACACAGACACACAGACAGTCAGATATAGAGCGGTTGGCACCGCTAAAAAAGGTTTTCAATATTTCACTTTATGCACAATGAATCGAGAATATAAGTTTCACTTTTTGAATTATATTATGGAAGAAAATGAAAATGTCCTCGATATTCAATTTTTTAAAGAAGGATCTGTTCTTCATTAAGGTCCCCCAGGAGTCTGTAGACTACTTGGTCCATTGCCTTTCTCCTGCTGCACCTAATCTCTGCCAGAAATAACCAATATACAAGCTCACAACACATCAACGTTTGTGTTATGTGAGGTTGTAGATCTGCTCTCGTTGCCGAATTGTTTGTCTATTACGACATCCCAGAATAGGAATGCAAGGGTATATGGTTAAAATATATAAAGGATCAAGAAGAGCAGTGTGTAGGGGTCATTTGTAGACACCAGTAGTGGCATTACTGGCATATTGATTAAAGATTGATGGAATTCTTGCATTGAGTTGCAACCACTCAAAGACCCTCAAATCATGGTTCAAATGTTTTACGTTTTTGAAATATTGACTTGGGTAATTGCATAAAGTTTTACAACTCCATTTGGACAACTACATTTTAATATACATTTAAACCACTTTAATCCCTATATTACAACAAATGGAGAAAAATAGCCATTATAAAAGATCACAACTCTTCTGATTCTGTTTTTATCCAACATCATACAACACATTCCTCTACTGTCTACTCCATCACAGTAGATGAAAAGAAAACCAGATTTCTAGTTTTGATTGATTGTGTACAAATATTGTGACCATAAATAGTGCTGTAACTATTGTCTATTCCAAGGGTCTTCAACAGGGGGTCCGGGACCCCTAGGGGGTCCTCAGAGTTACTACAGGGGGTCCGCCAAATCTTTGTGTGATGTGATTT
Source organism: Gymnoscopelus microlampas (assembly GCF_963454915.1). NCBI lineage: Eukaryota > Metazoa > Chordata > Actinopteri > Myctophiformes > Myctophidae > Gymnoscopelus > Gymnoscopelus microlampas. The sequence goes on from NC_139958.1 coordinate 37,514,716, forward strand.
CTTTTTTTTTACCTTAACCACTTGAACTCTAGCATCCCTTTTTCTGAGGAGAACTTTAGCCAAAAATAGCAGATCTACAAGCTCACAACACCTTGCAGTGCGAGGCGAGCTTGTAGATCGGCTATTTTTAGCAAAGAGGTATTGGTGTAGAGGGGAAAAAGAGCAGACCAAGTAAACAGAAAAAATGTTTCATCTGAAACGCAATTTTATACAATATAGAGGGGGTCCCTGCTTCATCTCTCGCTCAGCTAGGGGGTCCTTGGCCTGAAAAGGTTGAAGACCCCTGGTCTATTCCTTACTAGATACTGTACCTCAGTAGGTTTTGATACTACCTTGTACTATCTTCTGATAGTTATGGTTACAGAACATTGTTTGTATCTTTATTGTATTTTCTCCTACCGGATTTCTGTATTGTAATCAATGGAGAACACCATTCTCGATATGATGAGACAGCCACTTAAACCCTAGATATATTTTGTTGATCGGGGGTCATCCCCAAGGGGTACAGAATACACTCATTTTTTCCCTCTACACCAAATCTCTGCTGAAAATAGTGAATCTACAAGCTCAAAACGTGTGGCAATGCTTTGTGAACTTGTAGATCTGTTATTTTATCTGAATGTTCACCTATTATGACATGCCCAGAACATTGACACTAGGTTTGAGATACTGCTGTGCTGTGGTTGAAATGTAGTGTCTTGAACAAGATAAAATACATATTATTTGTTTTCTTTGGGGTTTGTTTATTGACCAAATCCAAAATACAATAAGCAATATTATAAAACAATATAAATGTACAATACTTACATAATAATACATATAAGAGTCTATAATTGATTACGGAGGAGAAATGCCATGCACATGGCAGACAATCTCCAAGTACTGCAGCCTCTCAAGCAGCTGCTTCTTGTCTCCCTCCAGCGCCTTGAGACGGATCTCCAGAGACTTCACATAGTCATTGTTCTTCTCTCGGAGCGCTCTGGCAGCTTCCTTGTTTTTCTGTAGACGGAGCTCCCGCTTGACCTCGGCATCCATGACAGGCTGCTGGCCCCTCTTCTTCACGGTGGCCCTCTGAGGAAGACTTGCGCTGGGGGGGCTTTGTACTGTGTCCATCATTGTCCCCTGAGGGAGACCTGAGGCGAGGTTGTACACGGTGACCATCTGAGGAAACTGCGCACTAGTAGTGTCCGTCATCGTCTCCTGAAGAAGTCCTGAGCTGCTGGGGCTGGGCATGGTGACCATCAACGTCCCCTGTGGAAGACTTAAGCTAGGACTGTTGACGGTGGCCATCTGAGGAAGGCTTGAGCCAGGGCTGGCTGTGGTGGCGGCGGCCATCTGATGAAGGTGCGCAGTAGTGGTGGTGTCCATGTCCAGCATCACTGTCTCCTGAGAAAGGCTTGAGCCGGGGAAAAGCAGATCATTTAATGCAGCCATTACCTCATCGTCTAGTCCTGTGGCAACTGGCAGCGTCGTGTCACACCAACTACTGGTGGTCATCTGGGGACCAGTTGAGCCAGGGCTGTGTGCGGTGGACATCTGAGGACGGGGCGTGATGGTGGTGTCCATCATTGTCCCGGGAGTAAGGCTTACGTCGGGGTGAAGCAGCATGCCATATATGGCAGAGATAGACAGGTCTAAATCGTCTCCTGCCTGCAGAGTCATGTCACTACTGGGTTGCAGGTCATAATACTGCAAGGGTGCAATATCCCGCACCTGCATCTCATTGAGGGTGGAATAAGTAGGAGACACAGGTGAAAAGATGGATGGCCCTGTTGCAAGGTCTTGATATGGCTGATAATATAGTTGCTCAGCCGTCTCCGTCTCCTTTACCACTGTTGTGGGATGAAGAGGAGGATGTAGCCTTGGAGCAATGAGCATCGTCACTGATGTTTGAAAGTTGCTGCTGCTGTAGAGCTTTGAAGTAAAGATGTTGCTGTTCCTTTCTCTGTAGGCCTATGTCTCCCTTTGAACTGTCCTGGTCAAAGTCAAAGTGCAACTGATACATTGAAATTGACGTTCGCCGTTTTAAAGCTGGAACTGGCCAATCACAGCACAGGGTTTGAATCATCAACGAAACGATCCGTGAGCCCTCGCGGTTCGTTACCATGGCGACGCGTTAGCCGTTAGCTGCGCGAGACATTTTAAAACTCGACTTGTGATTGGCCGCGAGAACTCGGCTTCTGATTGGCTGAGGCGGTGGAAGGGAGCGCTCGCTCATGCGCACACAGTGTCGTTTACCGACAAGAGGCAGGTGCTGCCAGTGGTGGAAAAAGTACTCGTTTTTTTTTTTACTTAAGTAAAAGTATCAATACTGCATAAATACTCAAAAGTCTGGAATTCCGTAAATGTACAAACAGGGCCGCGGGAACACGTTTTGTGTGAAAATGTGTTTTTCCTGGGTTTGTTACTTTTTTGGGGGGGTTTTGTTACTTTAATTCGGTTCCAGAACACATATTGCACTAAATCCCCCCCAAATAACGACCAACAACAACACGCACATTATGCAATTTAAAAAAAAATACTTGCATTTTTATTTATTTTTTTCATAAATTATTTTCAGGGGGCGCTGCGGCTATGAGTAGGCCTACAAAAGTATTGGTATCAAAATGTACTTAAAGTACCAAAAGTAGAAAGTACTCATTACGCAAATTGTCCCAGTTCATACGTTTTCAAATGGATAAAATGTATATAAATCTTTTGAAAATAGCAGATCTACAAGCTCACAACCCGTTGCATCGCGTGAGCTTGCAGATCGGCTATTTTCAAATTACCAAAATGTATTGTATTAATATTATTAATTATATATTAATATTATATAAATAATATTATTTTAATAATAAATAATATTATTATAGGTAGTATACAAAGTAACTAGTAACTTAAGTTTTCAAATAATTGTAAATTTAGAGTAAAAAGTACAACATTTGCCTCTGAGATGTAGTGAAAGTGTATTGGAAATTGGAAATAAAAAAGTAAAAAAAAATACCTCAACATACTCAAGTACAGTACTTGAGTAAATGTACTTCCACCACTGGGGCAGGTTACGCTGTTAGACGTCATCCGAAAGCGCCAGTAGTAAATCGTAACGTCATCCGAAGGTGACTGGTAGTAAACAAACATGTATCTGGAGATCACGCTTTATAGCAGCTGAAAAGTATGAATAGTTTGGAGCATTTGAGTAAAGTAGTGTTTCTGCAATGGCGTTCATGATGGCCGAGGAGAGAACATTGTCTCTTTACAAATTGAAGACAGGCATGTTTACCAACTGCTCACTGGTGTTGGATGCTCTCAAGTGTCTTGTGTACGTGTGTTATGGTGAACAAAAAGACACATAAAGATGAAGAAGAGATCTATGCACACATTACAATTCCTGGCACAGAACCCCTGAAAAAGAGGTTAGTAGTTAAACATGGTAACATGATAGGTGGGCAGAAGTGGGCACCTCAGTGTTAAATTGGCTATTTATTCCAAAATAAATCCAAAATGAAATATTTTAAAAATGTTTATAAGTCAAGCAAAGTATACGTGACCATGCTTCAACATTCGACAATTCACAAGTCTAATGTGTCTGCAATTGCTACAAAACCAGTCATTTTGGGGCATAAACAAGAAGTTGAAGGATAAAATCAAGTCTGATAATGAAGTACTGTGCATGTCCACATCATGTATACTTTACATTACTTTTTTTTTTTTTTTTTTACATTTTGAACAAAATAGGCAATTTTACATCGAGGTGCCCAGATGTCTCTAGTGCCCACTTATCCTGTATCCGTTAAATGTTCACGACTACTGCAGTTTGTTTCCAACTAAGTGATTTCTACATGTAATTATATTATGTGTTCGTACTTGATGATTGGTACAGACAGACAGTAAAGTTACAACTTAACAGAATTAAGTTGGGTCAGCTGTGGATGACTGCCTAATGTCCATCCAACCTCTGAGAGACAAAAGTCCTCATTTTCACAACTTACATGTCAATAAGGTGAAAGCTGTTTGGTGCTCTCAGAATATTAGTTTAATAGAATGCAATTGAGTTCTATCCCACGTAGAAAAATTGGTGTGAGCTATATAGCTATGTAGTAATTAGACTACATAGCTCATAGCTACACGCAGGGCAGGACGTGGCCATGCCCGTCGTTGCCCCTCAGTTTGGCCTTGTGCCCCTCAAAACAATGGCATGCTCTGAGGCCACAGTGGCCTTAATGCCCCAGCTGACTGTATCACTTTCTCCTCTGCTCTTTCTTGTCAATATGTAGATACCAGTGTCTCTTTCTTGTCATGTAGACACCAGTGTCTTTTGTTGAGATTCTGAATTCTTAGCCCTGAGTCCCCATCTTTACACCAATCCAGTGACTTTGATTGGTGCAGGGCTGAGCATGGATAATGCATGGATGGATGCTTTATTTATTTCACTGCAGATAGTGTACATATGAAATTTAAAATCATCCTTATCCCTTAGATTCAATTAATTCTTTCAATGGACTAAAATCGTGTTTTATTTGATGGCCTTCCTGCCTTTGTGCCCTCAAAGATTGTCCCTAAAATGACGAAATTCCAAGCCTGGCTACATGTGTTATGATTGCATTATAAGTGCTTGATGATTGCATTATAGTGATACAGTGTTATACGCAGAATATAAGGCACAAGTATGTTTATAATACATTATAGACATGGGATGCATTTATTTATGATATATTTGCACAACAGTACTTATATAAACATAAGTATAACATAATAGCTCTTTCCAAGGGAAAGTTTACAGTATTAGTTGTTGTGCCGGTGAGGTAAGAAACCCTAGGGGGGCTTATGCGAGTACCTCATACAGTAGTTTACATTACCTATAGATTGATTTATTTAATATTAAAAACAAAAAACAATAATGAACAGAGGAAAAAAAAGACAGAAAAAACGTCTGTGATCTATAAATATTAGATAAAGAAAAATAAAATTGCAGAAGAACGATTGGGACAAAGCAAAGACAAATAACTTTGTCTTTATAATAGCATTGCAAGTTTGACCGTATACATAGTGCCCATGTGACAGTCTTATTGGATGTGTTTTTCATGCATTCGTTTAGAGTCCGGTGAGCGATATGGAGTGTGCCACCATCCAAAAGCAACGGAGAGAGCTGCAGCTCCTAATTGCTGAACTGAAGGACCGGGACAGAGAGCTCAATACCATGGCTGCATCTCATCATAAACAGCTGCAAGCCTGGGAACAAGACCGCCAGAGAGTCCTTACTCTAGAGCAGCGATGTGCACGATTACAAGGTGAGAAACTATTAAGTCTATATGCCAGAATAAGCTTCCGTATAAAACAAGCCATGATGACTAACACATTGTGAGTTAAGGCTGGTCAATATATCAATATTGTATCGATATTGTGATATGAGACTGGATATCATCTGGGATTTTGGATATTGTAATATCGTGATATGGGAAAAGTGTTCTCCTGGTATTAATCATTACATTTTTATCTACATTTTCCAAAAATAGTGAAAATAGATTTTAACCATTTTTGAAACCTTTTTTTCATTCACTATCACAATATGATATTGTTGTCACAATATTGATATCTAGGTGTTTGGTCTAACATTTTGTGATACTTGATTTTGTACATATTGCCCAGTCATATTGTGTACAACTGTACATAATCTCTTCCATCCAGTTTTACAAACAAAATGTTTAATACGTCTTAGAATAAGTCTTAGATGGACACTTTTATGACGAAAAAATCCCAACCACTCAGGCATCGAAAAACCCGCTGAGGGGAGAGTAATTAATCTCATGTTTTAAACCGGGCTATAGATGAGCTGCAGAAGCGTACTGAGGTGATCCGGGTACTCACCAAACGTGTCAAGATTGTGGAAACCAGGGAGAGGGAGATCCAACAGGAACTCAGAGTGACCCAGCAGCAGCTCCAGAAGCTTGGAAACAAACAGCAGGACACCAGCCAAAAATATCAAGACCTTGAGGTGCTACGAAAACATTAACACCGACATCTTTTGTGTCTCTCTTCATCACAAATGCAATGACAATAATCCAGCGTATTATTATTAACTCAGGGGGATAGTTCAGGTAGGCTCGAAAGGCAGGAGGTGTACATCGTTAGCTCACTCTCCCCGGAACCCCCCATTCATTCGCTAGCAAGTTAATTCATAAATACACCCACCAGTCTGTCTCAACAAGTCAGTCTGTCTCTCCACGTTCAACCTCACTCTCATTCGCTACAAGCTATCTCACACACACCCTCATACCCACGGTGCAACTCAGGCGGTCCTTTTAAGCAGTCCTCTGTTCACTGTTCATTCTACGTGCTTAGCTGTCACAGCTGGTTGTACAGCTGTCAGCGTTCAAATTCCCTCCACCTCCCCGGCCTCCTCCCTGTTGAGGATGATTCTGTGGATTGTACTATGATATGTTGTGTCTTTAATCATGCAATTGAAGGTTCACTGTTATGTTCGTGTAATAACTGTATCTTATGCACTGCTCCGGGGGGGTTTGTGATCTCAGATTCTGTGTCTTGCTCAGGTAATTTGTAATATCACAGGAGCAGAGTCACACCGCCAAACTGAATGCAATATCATTGCAATAAATGGTAAATGGTTAATCCTGAGCTGAAGTGGCTAACTGAAATAATGCTACTTTGTCTCTTCTCCGTGCCAGCAAAGAAACCAAAGCCTCAGCACTACGGTAATGGCTTTATCCTCTCAAGTTGGCTCCCTGCAGGTCAGGGAGGAGGAACTCAGCGCAATGCTCAAACTCAAGGTACATCATTTGACTACTTATTGATTTCTAAGAACGCTTTTCTTCTTTTTTCTTTTTTTGTATAATATTTTGGTCTGATACCTGGTATCTATGCAAAAGATACAGGTAATAAGAGAAATAGGATTGAGCACTATTCAAGGTTACAGCTGGTCACGGTGTTGCAAACATCGCTCTGGTACTTAGATCCTCCTCAATATATGTCTCCTAAATCCCAACAGTTTTATGAAAAACGTATGTTTCTATATCAGTGGTGCTCAATCTTTTTCATGTCAAGGACCCTCAAAATTATATGTATTTGGCCGCGGACCCTCATCAAAATATTTTGTTCCAGGGACCCCCAGAAGCAAAGATTTGAGTTAAAAATGTTCGCTTTAAAAATATATATATTCAAAGATTTGCACACATTTTCACGATTTTTCAAAAATAGCAGATCTACAAGCTCGTAGCGCGGCACTCGGTGCCGCGCTATGAGCTTGTATATCTGCTATTTTTGAATAGCCCAAAGTGTAAAATAATGCTTTTTAGCTCAAATCTAAAAATGACAAAGTTCCAGGTCTTAATGGGTGCAACAAGGTGCTAGTCATTCAGGCACTCGACATCATTTGTGTGAGGTATGATTAGATTAGGAAATTGTTTTTTCCCAACAGGACAAAGATGTAATAGAGGCCACCGTTCACATTGTTGACCTCACAAAGCGCCTGCGTGATGTGGAGATGGCACTGAAGGAGAGGCAGACACAGGACAGCAGGCTTCTGAAAGACCTGGAGGAGAAGACACGCTGCCACAGAGAGGCCAGGGGTGAGAACACGCATCTGAAAGGTACAATACATTACATGCCATAATATAGTCTGCACTCCTTTGCGGTATTTGTCACATTTCACTGCATACTCAGTGAAATGTGTTATCTGCATTTAACCAGGAGCAGTAGGCGCTACGGAGAGCAGTTAGGGGTTAAGTGTCTTGCTTCGACACATAGAAGTTTCTCTACCCATCTACCTAAGCTATGATAAGCCTCTAAAGACTGGTTCAATATCTTTTAGCAGCAAAATGTGCAAGAGCAGACGGCATTATATGTTTTTTCTTTAGCAACAGTGTCAAATGTGTAAAGAAGCAGTTTTATTTTGTTTCATTATGCCAAGTAAAGAGAAAGGTAGTTTAAATGTATCTGTCAATTTATTAGGTTATTACTTTATGCATGGATATAGCGAACTGTAATGGCCTTTCAGCTTAAATGCAGTTGGACATGATAGTGGGAAGCAAGGTTATGGGAGGGTGTGAGTACATTTTAAAGAGTGAGGGAGGGATGTGCCAGGGTATATTATTTGATGACTTATTGCTCTTACCATTAACAAATGAGGCTAGATGATATTGTTTTTGTCTAAAACCAAAAACTGTTGTTTTTGGTTTTAGAAGAGCTACAGCAGCATGTAACACAAAGCAGTGCCCAGAGAGAGGAGATGATTCGTCTCAAACAGGAGGCACAACTCCTGCGTAGGGAGCTGGCCTTGTCAGGTAACCATCACACTGTGCCAAGCATACACATTTTATTTTAGGTGCCCCCAGTGAGTACATCTATCTATCTATCTAGATCCAGATCTAGATAGCAAGGGCTATTTTAAAGGAGAGGTAACAGAACACATTCTAAGCATTGTAAACTGCAGTGAGAAGCAAACTGTAGCCAAAAGTTTGATGGAATGCATTGAATGAACGCAGTTCAGGAAAATAAGACATACTGTATCACACGTTATTTCCTTTCATCTGCAGTTTGCCTCCCAGTGGGGTTAAGAATGCTTAAAATGTGACTGATCTGAGCGTTCCATACATAACCTTGAATCCAAGCCATCATCATGAATGACATAATGGTTCATTGTGTCTTTACTATCTTTGTTTTTCTTGATTGTGATCATTGGGTGGTTCATGTAACCTGTCAGAATGTCAGGCCATTGTTACCGTAAACAAGATGAGCTAGTTCTCCTTGCTTGTGGAGCAGTGATTGATTAGTCATGTCAATGCTTAATGATGGTTTATTTTCTACCAGGAGAGGGCGATAGCTGGAAGGATGAGCTGCTACTACTTGCTCGCTCTAAACAGGAACGCACAGAGTCTGAGCTGAACTGCTTGAGACAGGTACTCAGTCCTCATCATCATAATATGTTACTAAATTAAACAAACCTCATCTCCAACATGCAGTCTTCAGCTTTATAACTTTGAAAAGAGGCTAGAAAACAAAACAATCACCCACTAACAAATGCACTTACTGTAAGTATTTAGTTAAACAGCTCTCCAGCCTCTATATCACAGTGTATGAGATACTTGTTTCCTTGTTCTTCCCCTTCACTTCACAGTGTTGTCTGATGTCAGAGGTACCAATCTGGTTTCACTGCATACCTAAGGTGTGCAGTGAAATGAATTCCTCAGCTTTGGCTCTGTGGCCTGAGCTGTTCAATAATTACAAAAGCACAGCACAGCGTTTTGGACAAGACTTAGAAGTTTTAGGTATTAGAATGTAACAGTTTGTTTCTCACAAAACACTGATGTGTAATGCCTAATTTATGCTCTGTCCCGTGCCGAAAATAGTCGACCTACAAGCTCACAACGCGTCGTACCCGCAATGTGTTGTGAGCTTGTAGGCTGGCTATTCTTGGCGTGAGACACCGCCGTGCAACGAAGTATGAATCAGGCTTAGAAATTATGTGTTTTCCATGTTTGAGGTGTGTGAGAATCAGCAGAATGACGTGCAGCTGTTGCAGTTGAACCTGGACAGCACCCGTGAAGCCCTGAGGGAGAGGAACAGAAGAGGATCGCATGGCAGGTCGATATGTGGAAGATATTAGTTGAAAATGCTATTATGATGCCAAATCACAACAAGTTGTCTCAAGACACTTGACATAGAGACACAATGTTTTTCCCCCTGAGCAAGCATTTGGAAAGGAACCCCCCGTTTAACGGGAAGAAACCAGTCTCTAGGGTGGGCGGCCATCTGCCTTGACGATGTCGGGTGGAAGAGAGAGGGAGGGAGACAGAGAGAGAGATATACAGACAGAGGCTGGGAGGGGTGAGGGAGACACAAAGATGGACAGCAATAATACTAACAGCAACGACAATAGTGACAACAATAACAATAATAGCAGCTATAATAATAGACTGCAGTTCTATTCCGTGTAAACCATCGATCCGCTGCCAGGGGGTCTGCAGTCATGATGATCCACAGGAACCTGTGAAATGAGAAAGCACTAAAGCTCCGGGGAAGAGGTCCCCGAACGTTGGGTTGGTAACATGGATTGATGGGACATGGATGCATACAATGTTAGTAACATGCACTGATGGGACACAAACTTAGATGGCGAGGGAAAGAGAGGGGAGGAGGGAGTAGAGAGCAAGGAGGAAAGATAGGTGAAGATGAAGAGGAAGTGGTGATGGAGAGAGGAAGAGAGAGGGTGGAGATGGTCCTAAATAAGTGTTTTTCTCTCTCAGCCAAGGTGATTCAATGTGTGGATATCTGGACCAGTCATTTCCTTCCCCGAGGATGAAGACGTCTGGGCCTGTAAATGATAATGGTTCTCTATCAACAGTCAATCAGCAAGACACAGTCAGTGGTGACCTCGGAGTTTTCTCAGCAGCCTCAAACGATGTAAGAAACTCATAGAGCAGCTTATGTTATATAGCCCTTTGTGTTCGGAATGGATCACTTGAAACAGTTGTACAAAATTATTGTATTCTTTATATTAATCATTTAAACCTGATATTAGTTGACCGGAGCAGACCTATACTACTTGGTCTGGTCCTTTTTTCCCTCTACACCAAATTCCTTCGCCGAAAATAGCTGATCTACAAGCTGAATACGGATACTAGCTTCGTGTGATTAAATAGATAACTGGAAAATCTCTTTCCAAAAGTATCACCCAAGTGAGTGAATAATGTACCACACATTTTGATTGGCATGTTAACGGGATTCTTATTTCTTTTGTCAGGGTGATTATTCCTTCTCCACGTATTGTCTGCAGCGAATGCTGGGTGAGTCGAGGGAGATGGTAGCCAGTTTGGATCTGAGCACCCGGGGTTGCCTAAGCTCTTCACAGGACAATGTCATCGCTGTCGGACTCGGCGATAACCACGAGGGAAGGAAAAGTGAGCCCTCTCACCTCTACATGTCCAACAGTTCCCCCACAACTACACCAGGTCCATACGCAAGGTAAATTACTTGGACATGTTTCATCACCAACCGCTTTCGTCATCGCTCCACTTTCCACCTCCTTTTGTGGGGTATGGCAACAAGTGTGTGAGAAGTTAGATGTTTCGATGCTTGAGTTTAGGATCATTTTGGTGTCAGAAATTAAAGTAACACCTCCTCCCAGTTTATTAACAACTTGGGATCTAAGACAGTTTGCCAAGGAGGCTTCATTCAATGACAAAACATAGTTTGGCCTTGTTGATCTAATGTTGTTTGTTACCGTTACATAACACTGCTTTATTTTTCCAACAGGTCAGCAAAACTCCACCCAAAGCCTGACCCTAGCACATAGCCAAAGATCCACAGAGACAGCCCAAGGTTCACACAATTTTAGAATACACAGAATTCTACAGCGCCTAATTGCCCTATTAGTGATAAGAATGTAATGGTTAGCCCCTCCATCAAAACTAACTGGACACATTCTGTGTATTCTCTAGGTGACTAAGCTCTTGATAGGAGTAACACTGTAGAAAAAGATCATGACTGGTGCTGCAATAGGTTTGTTTGCCTCCTAATGTTGATAAACAAGCGTAAAACAGACTTACGGTATATTTAGGTCTATGATTATAGGTCTAAGAACATTTCATGTTTTCCATCTGCAATCATACTCTAAGAATGTATGTATTAACCTGTGTTCAAAACAATCCATGACTGGGATTACAGTGCAACACCAAAATTAATGAGAAAACATAATGTTGAATGAATTATGCCACCAATAAATCAGAAGGACTCTTCTTAAAGGTTTTATTTTCATGGATTAGCTACTTTATGTATGTTATAATTATGCATTGTATTATTATTTTTTACATAAATATATCAGAGAAGGAAATTATCTTCTCCAGCATTTTTATGAACATTCTGTCAGGAGTGGGTGGTATGAATAGGCTGACCTTTTTATTGTTATTCCAGTTTCACTGCCTACAAACCTGGATTGCTCAAAGACAAGCTCTTGAAATGTACTTGAAATGGTGTGCTAAACATATATTTTTTGATGAATGTTGAGTTTTGTATCTGTAATTTTCTACTTTGTACAATATTCATGTGCAAAACCACATGGCAAGTTTTGTATGAGACTAATAAAATGTTTTCTACTTCACCAAGTTATTTCATTATAATTCTGCCATCATGTTCATTTAGAGTTTGCTAAAGGTTGGTGATGTCCACTATGGCACATGATTTTGTTTTGAATCCTGTAGTCACTTACCCTACTTTTAGGTAAAACGCTAGCACCGCAGAATAAAGGCACATTAAAGAGGCTTAATTAATGCACATTTCACTTTATTTATATGCATTCCACTGATCTACCCACTTGTCATGATGGAGCATGTAGATCTGCTATTTGAATTCAAGTAGACAACAAGGGACCAGAGAGAAGGGTTCTGGAGAAGGGAGACTGGGGCCAGGACTGAAAACGAGGGCTGGGACCCAAGGCCTCTCATTAAACCAGTTCTGCTGGACCAAGATCTCCTGGTGTCTAGCAGGCTGGAGGCAATGAAACAAGCCACTGCCTGGTCAAACTCATTTACCTACTTTTCAAAAAATTGTCACTTTCTCTGCTGGATCCATTGTTGGTCAGATCCTACCGTCATGGTGTGGGTCAGTCAGGGGTGATGATCCAGAAAGCAAGGCAGATCAAGTCCAGTAATTATTTAACAACAAGGAATGGGTAACACTTAGGTAAGGTAGGCAGTCCAAACATGGGAAGACAAAACAGGGTAAAAACAAACAGAAATCTGAGACACATAGTAACAAATTCTAGGAACTATCAGGGAGAAAATGGATTAAGTAAGTCTACTATACATTATACAGGAGTTAATTAATGAGGAAACAAATATTGCGTGTGTCGCAATGCAAGGTTGGCCGGATCTGAGGGGGAATGAGGTGAGATAGGGCTTTTTTGTTGTCCCAATTATTTTCAAAAACACCAGATGTACGCTCACAACGTGCTGTGATGTATTGTGAGCTTGTAGAAGCAAAATCTGGCTTTTTCTTAATATATATTTCTGAAAGTGTTTGAAAGTATAAAATAAGGCTTAGGTGATTAAAACCAGGCAAATACAGCACTTAGTTAGGCTATGCCATATCACAGATATTTTTACTTTACTGGAGTACTTCCAATTTTCTGTACTTTTACTTCTCCACTACATCTCAGAGGCAAATATTGTACTTTTACTTCACTACAATTATTTGATTTAGTAGATAAGTAGATTTGGATTATTATTACAAAATATACATTACCACTTCAGCCCTATATTGAGACCATTTTTATACATTTGAGAACTTTTGAAACACTGAAATGGGACATTCTGCATAATACTACTACTACTACATAATACTACTTTAAGCACATTTTGATGCCAATACTTCTTTACTTTTAGTCAAGTACATTTTGAACCCCAGACTTACTTGTAACAGAGTGTTTCTATATTGCACTGATTACAGTACCTACTTAAGTAAATGTGAGTACTTTTTCCACCACTGCACAGATGATGTCTCCTATCACAATATGGATATGAATGAATATATATAGTGCCCAGCCTGGATTGGCAGGACTGATGAGGGAGTGGAAACAGGTGTGGATGTAACTGAATGGACTGTGGGAGTGGCCAGGAAGAGAGAGAACCTGAACCAGACAGACAGGTGACAGTAAAGCTTGGGGACAGTCACAGGCCCACTATTGCTGTGAACATGAGTAAAACGAAGAATAAAAGTGAAAATAAGACTGAAAAGGCTTTGGCTGCCGAGAAAGAACAGTTTGGCAAACAACAGGTAAGCCATTCATCCTTATCCCTTGAAGGAGTAGTTCACCCAAAAAATGACTTATTTTCTATCAATTACAGACCCCAGGAAGCCTTGAATTCATGGAGACTTTTTGTTTTGTTTGTTGCATTCCTTAACCAATAATTTGGTCAAATTCATCAAATTATTGGCTAAGGAATGCGACAAAAACAAATAAATCGCCATGAATTCAAGGCTTCATGTGGTGTGTAATTGTCATTTGTTGGGTGAACTACTCCTTTTAATATACAGCTATGCCTTTTGTGTGTGGATATTAACTAGATATTAACAGACTCGCACTGCCTTATTTTATTATTTAAAAAGTGGGGCAATTGGACAGCCCTGTTAGCTGGAGTTGAATGATATTGCAACTGTTGTGATGTAACACAAACTGTGAGCAATGTCTTCATTTTTCTTATCCCTGTTTAATATTTTCAACTGAAGTGTCTGTTGTTGCAGTTATAAGTAAACCACAACTTATCTCTTTTCCCCCTAATAGCTTAACAGCATCACCAAAACCCTCACATCAAATGAAAAGCCAGCCAAAGAAAGATATGTACGCCGTATCCTTTTGCATTGTGTTTGTTTTCAAATGGTAGGGCTTGACCTGGAATGTGAGTTGGTGGCAATTGAAATGTGATTTTGTAACATTTACCTCATAGGGCCTACATACAGGCAGTGGTGGGAAAAAGTACTCAAATGTTTTACTTAAGTAAAAGTGTCAATACTGCAATGTAGAAAAGTAGAAGTCTGGAATAAGTGGAATTCAAAATGTACTTGTGTAAAATTACAGAAGTATTTGCATCAAAATGTACTTAAAGTACCAAAAGTAAAAGTACTCATTATACAGAATGTCCCATTTCACGTTTTCAAATGTATAAAAATAGAAGATCTACAAGCTCACAATTCCTCGTGACTCATTGTGAGCTTGTAGATTGGCTATTTTCGAATGGCCGGTAGGGCTGAAGTGGTTAATGTATGTTTTGTAATAATAATCTAAATCTACAAAGTAACTCAAGTTTTCAAATAATTGTAGTGGATTAAAAGTACAATATTTACTTTAGTAAATTAAAAAAAATAGTAAAAGTACAGTACTTAGTAAGTAAATGTACTTAGTTACTTTCCACCACTGATAAACATATCATGCATGCTGTTTTGTTTGGTGTGTGCAAGCCATGCAAGCATTTTCTCAATATTTTTGACTGAGTTTCCTTGACAACTGTGACGACATCCTCATGGGGACACATAAGGAGAAGGGTGCTGCCACCTTCTGGACGTACACGCTGAACCTGCCTCTGTCCAGTAATGCCTTGATCAGTTGGAAGTTCTGCTACATGGTGCACAAACTGCTGAGGGATGGACACCCAAATGTGAGTGCAAACATCAAGTTCTAGACCAGTGATTCTCAAAAGGGGTCTTTGGGGGGGATTTCATAATCTAGCATCACAGTCATTTTAACGAGTTTATCCATATTTTATACGTTGACTATTCAAACAGAGTGAGCTTGTATCTGCTATGTTTGAGAAATCTTGAATAGGCTAGAATGTTTTAGCACAAATCTTCCCTTCTGGGGGTCCCACTCCCTGGCACAAAATATTTTCCGATGGGGGTCCGCTGCCAAATACATATTAATTGGGGGGTCGTTGACATGAAAAAGTTTGAGAACCACTGTGACTGTTCTAGACCAATTGTTCTGAAACTTTTTTATTTAAGGGCCCCCGTAACTCTGAGAGCTAACTCTGAGAGAGCAGTTGGTTCCACTTCTGCGCTCTCAAAGTTACAGACCTGTAAGGGTCCATTTTGTAAAGAACCACTGCTCAAAACTCCTGCCAAATTATTCTGGGTATCACCACTATGTTGTTAACCGTTCCTGTGTTTCCTTGTCCTGGCACTCCTATCAACATGTCCAAAATGTAAATAAAAACCTGTATCAATTATTTAATCTACAGGCCGTGAGAGACTCCCATAGATATTGCCGCAATGTCAAAGATATGGGCATTCTCTGGGTGAGTATTATCATGAATTGCTGCTACATTGTAAACATGGAAAATGCACTCAAGACCTTTAGTAAATACAGATATCTAGTCTTGAATCGTAATTCTATTTTTTATTTATGTGAATGAATTATAACTAGACTGTTTGCGTTCTTCTCCTAGGGAAACCTGCATGATCGATATGGACATATTGTTGCCTTGTCTGCAAAATTCCTCTGCCTTAAAATGGGGTTTCATGCAAAGGTAACATTTTTATTATCTACTCTCTAGTAGACTAGTTTCCCAAAAAGAATTGACATTAAAACAACAACTAGCCAAATATATATTTGATGACTTGATCACCTCACTCTCACACAGTACAAGACAATCCCAGGTAACTTAGAAGCCAGTGATGAGACGCTTGAGAAGGAATCAGGAAGTGATGGAAACAAAGTGTAAGTTAAGCCTTAGGCCTGATTTATTATTATTTGCGTGCCGTGTCCCGCTCATGTACAAGCTAACGTGTTGTGGCCACGGCATGCAACCAAGTATAAATCACTCATTATTACTTCTCGCTGAAAACTCTTTAAGATTATACATTGATATTACTGCACTGCCACTGATGTATCATTCATATACTGAGATTGTGTCATACTGCAGGTTAGACATGACACAGGAACTGATGGATTACCTGGATGCTGGACTGAAGATGTCTGAAACAGGTTTGCCATATTAGGATATATTAGGTTAGGATATTGTTGCTGTCGGGCAGAAACCTTGCATCTCCATATTTCAATTTTTCATAAATGAATTCCCTACAAGCGTGTCACACAAAGTAGTGAAAATTGGCAGATTGCGACGTGTTTCGAGCTTGTATATTGGCTATTTTCAAAATGTATTTTGTACAGGAACAGTTTGGGAATTTGGACATACAAGGTTTCCACCCCACAGCTTCGATATGATTGTTTTTGGATAATTGCTTGTGACCAAGATCAATAATGTTGATCTGTTAATTGATACTTGTTTCCTTTGGGAGCACTAAAGTGTGTCTATTTCTGTTCATTATGATCAGTCTGTTTGTTTACTCTGTTCTATCTCTGTTTATTATGCCAATTGCTCAAAATTCCCCTGGTTTTGTCTTGGTTGTGTGTTGGTTCTTGCTGACAGTTCTGCGTCAGATGGATGCAAACGGAGCAAAGTCTACAACTCCAGCTGGGCAGTGTCGACTAGCACCACTAATACCACTCATACTGGACTGCAGCTTTCTCTATCACTTTTCTGTCAGATTGTTGTTCAAACTTCACAGCCGTAAGTACTCGGAAAAACACACACGTATGCACACACTCACATACACACAGTCACACACATACTCCATAATCAAACCCTGCTATGTACTGTGCTCTGTAGGTGTTGCACCCGATGCCCTGCTTGGACATCGAGAGCGGTTCCGTGATCTTTTTAACAGGTACACCATTTGTCAAAAGCAGACTTTCATGTCTTCCACTATAGCCCCATCTGTGATCACACCCCTAGCAGTAGCTCGGGACTTGGTCACGTAGCGCAAACAACTTTATTAGATTTGTCTGACAGCTTGTGCAGAATGTCTACTTCAAAAACACGGAAGCTGCCTGTACACTGCCTGGACAGTGCTGCTGATCGGGACGGGAACATACTTTCAAGTAAAATTCAGCACAGGCTGTCTATAAAAAACATTTTCACAGCGGAATATCATTTTACCGATCAGTCTGATTAACGTCTTAAGCCCTGAATTATTACTTGTACAACGGTGACGTGCAAAAATAGCCGATCTACAAGTTCACAACGTGTCACAATGCTTGTAGATATGCTATTTTCATTATCGTTCATTAATCGTCAATGTCATCGAGGCAAACGTTTGAAATACCGTGATATTGATTTGAAGTCAATCGCCCAGCCCTAGCAATGGTTGAGGTAACGGATGGGGATAATCTTCCACAGAACTGTTGGTCACCATTACCTGTTCTTTCTCAGTCTCACACAGTTCTTCGATAGAGCCAGAGAACTAGAGTACTTCAAAAGTCGCATCCAGATCCCTGATCTACCAGATGTAAGTCATATTCTTTCTATCACTGTGCATTTTTGTATTCTTGTAATAGTGCATCTGATAGACCTCTGGCTCTCAACGTGGCGTCCGGGTACCCCCAAGGATCCTTCAGGGGGGTTCCAGGCGATCCCCCATAGCTAAATGATTGATAGTTGGGAACCAAATGGACCCTTATGGGTCTGTAATTAAGAGAGTATACAAATGGAACCATCTTTCACTCTCACAGTTACATTAACACTGAGGAGTTTTAGCTTGGAATGGTCCCAGAGATAAAAATAATATCGTATTATCAATCATGCATATAAAACTGGGGGTCCTTATAATTAAAACGATTAATAGATAAACACTTTGCATCCTCCCTTGTATTGGTGCATAATTGCATATTAATCATGCCTGTATTGTTTCTGTCAAATGTCTGAAGTCTCCTCCAAACTTCCTCCGTGCGGCGGCTCTGGCAGAATACAAAAAGCCAGTGATCGTTGTGCCCAATGAGGAGCATCATGATGACGAGGAGTTGGAACAGCAACCTGAGAGAGAAACGCCACAGGTACAGTGACACTTAACCACTTACACCCTATATGCTGTAAATAATACATCAGGTCTTTTAGAAAGATATGGAATAAAAGTATCAGTTCGTTGGATACTTTTTATCATAAAAAGCATTTTTACCCCAAAATGGTCCCCAAAATAGGTACGATATAGGTTGTATCGTATACCAGCTATATTAATCATTAAGCATTAGGGGCAACTTTGTCACATTTCTCCTGAATCCTATCATTCTATTGTGAGAACACTCGAAAACTCTGCTAGCCTATGTAAAACGTGTCATCCAGGTGTCTTTAAGAGCGAGCTCTTGAGACAAAAAATGCGATGGGTTCTGCTGTAGTATTTTTGTCAGATTTTCACATGTTGCCCCTTAAGTCAATAGATAAAACGGCTGTCAATGGTTCAATTTCTTTGTGTGGCGTTTTAAAAAAACATTGTGGTGTTTTCACAGTACTACATGCTCAGCCAAATGGGAGATCAAGATGCTGGGATGGAGCAGAAGGAGACAGAGAATGAAAGTCTAAGGAGGGAGTTGGAGGCCCTCAAACCTGAAATGCACCTCCTCAGGAGTGAGGTATGTCTACCCGCTGTTTGCACTCAGCGTTTCGATCCACAGATCCTGTTGACCGTTGAGCACAATAAAAACAGCGGAGCTTATTCAACACAGTGTGCAGACTTTCTTTAAGATGAACTGTTGTTTGTCCTGCACCTGGGCACTTAGTGGATGTGCGTGCACCACCTTGTCATGCAAGTCTGTTTGTGTGCAAGTGTGTGTTCACAATTTCTTTGTAGGAAAAAGTGCTCCAAAAGTCAATCATGCAACATTTAATTTCCACAACAATGACCCACTGCTATGTCCCAGAAGAAATGTCATTAGATCTTAAAATCTTGGGCTCCACATGCAAGGCTCCAACGTGGCAAATACCAAACTCTGAAAAACTGATAATGGGCAGTTTATTTTAATGATGTACCTCCCCTTCAGGGGTAGTTCTGGTTACTGTATATTGGAAACTTAAAACAAACAAAAAATCACAGAACTTCATGGGTTCTGAAAAGTTCAAAGTTGTGGAAGGTTCTGGTTTACCCATCGTAGTTGAAAAGAGCCATAAGTAAATGCTCTCTCCATCTTGCCTCTTTTTTTTCAGGCCCAGAGGTGTGTGACTGAGTTGAAGTCTCAAGTGAACCGTTTAGAAGCTGAGTTGGAGGACCAGCGCACCCATAAACAGATGGCCTTGGTGGACAATGAGCACCTGCGGATGGAAGTGGGCGCTTTGCGCTCTGCCACTGTTGCTAATGCAGGGGCTCAGATTGGATACAAGGAGGCTGATGGTGAGTACAGACGGAGATGGCTGCAACGGTACAAACATGGATGAATCACTGCATTCGCTGACAATCTTGTCTTCTCATCTCAGTTAGAGCTCAGGCAGCAGAACTTCGTTTTTCTAAACTCAAAGAGAGACACGCAGAGCTGGTTACTGGTCATGCTGATCTAATGAAAAAGGTACAGTTGCTCTTTTTTTCCATTTAGTGATTTAACTGATGTGTTTTTGTTTGTTTCTTTGTTTGTTCCTCCCCTGAACGGCTAACAATGAATTTGCATTTAGCGACTTGCCGGGGACACATTCACAGGACAAAGAGCTGCTACGTTGAACTTGTGATCTTTGTGTTATGGGACCATCGTTCCAACCTGTTTCTAATTTGTGGTGACTTGATTGTGTGTGCGTGCATGTGTGTGCGCAGAATACAGAAACGGTGAAGTTTCTGAATACTACAAAACAAAGCCAAGACGACCTCCTCAGGGCCAAAGAGCAGCTGGCCAGTGAGTTGGACCTCCTCCGACAGGGGACCAGAATGAAGGTGGGGACTCATTAAGTCATTATCCCTTAATACAGAATATTCCCAAATTATACTACTAGAAATGTTTCCTTGCTGTGAGTTAAATATTCTCCCATGAATTTCCCCTCATCAGACGGATCAGCAGCATCAAGAGATCGATCGACTGAACAAAGAGTTGATGGAACAGAGAGCGGAGTTGGCTCACATGCACAATGCTCTAGGAAATAAAGATATGGTAAGACTCATGCAGAGATGAGTGGAACACATACAAACGTATTTTATCCAATAATTGTCCCCGCCAGGCCGAAGGCTTGGCGAGAGAGTATGTTTTACCCGCTGTCCGTCCGTCTTTCTGTCTGTGAACAGCTAATCTCCGGCACCGTTGGCCTGATCGCAATGAAACTTTGCACACACACTCCCTGGATGCAAATTCCGAACCTCTGCCCCAAATTCTTCACATAGCGCCACCATGAGGCCGATTTCTGACCTGGCGGAGACCTGTGCTCCGAGGAGCACTTTTTCTAGTTAATCATGTTTCTTCTGTTGCGTAGGCTTGATTTAGGTGTAAATTAAAGAGCCCTTTGACCATTATGAATTGACATGATAATAAATTGACATAATTATGTATTTTCAAGTGAAAAATCTAAGTGTTAAATCTGCAGTTGCATTCTCTTGAAAATAATTTGTCAAGCGAAAAGGTTGTGAACTTATTTCTCTTCCTCATTTGTCATTCAGGAGGGATCTCAGTTAAGTAATACTCTTGCAGGACTGCAGGCAGAGAGGGATGTGCTGCTGCGCTCAGCCAGGGAAAGGGACGCAGAGCTTTGTTCCCTCAGACAGCAAGCACAACACCAGCAGGGCTCCCTGGACATGGAGAGAGACCGGAATAATAGAGAGCTGGAGGCCTTGAGGGCTCAGCTTCAGCAGCAGGTATATGGACTGATGGTCCAAAGAGGATCCAAACACTGGTGCACAAATTAAGGTCTTGTTCAGACTGGCAGCCCAAATCTGATTACCTATCCAGAATGTGATTCAAACCTGATTTGCTGATCTTAGTTTCCTTTTGTTTTTTTGCTGTTCAGGTAAAAAAAAAAACGATTCCAGTCTGGAAAGTGCCAGACAGTGTGAACAAGGCTTAAATGCGCATGAAGTGGCCAGATATTTCAGTTTTTGGATCAGTCTACGGACAGTCGATTCAATGGACTCTCATTTGTATTATGTGTGCTTTACAGCTTGCCATCAATGCAGAGCAGAAACTGGAGATTGAACGATTGAGAAGAGAATTGGATCAGACTCGAATGGAGTTAAATCATGCAAACGGTGCCCTGCAAAGCAGAGAAATGGTAATTCCCATCTCAAGTATGAGTAATAATAACATAATAGCCGCTTTGTGAATTATGGTCCATTTCCTGTTCTCTGTCATAGGCTAGAGCAGGGGTTCTCAAAATGGGGTGGGGTCCTTGAGGGATTTCCGTGGGGTCCCCAGCTAAATAACTGCTAACTCTTGAGAGTGTACATGTGGAACCAAATGGACATATAGTAAACTGGGGGTCCTTGAAATGAAAAGGTTTGAGACTCAATGGGCTAGAGAGCCGCCTGATGATTACGTTTGATATCTCTGTTCTTCAGAGTGGCTCTCAGCTGAGCAGTACCGTAGCAGGACTGCAGGCAGAGAAGGATGTTCTTGTGCGCTCTGCGAGGGAGCAGGAGGCAGAGCTCTCCTCCCTGAGGCAGCAAACACAGCTCCAGATGAGCACCTTGGACCAGGAGAGGCAGAGAAGCAACAGAGAGCTGGGAAGCCTACAGGCCCAACTTCAGCAACAGGTACTGTCTAACTGTCTATACTGTGTAGTATGCGTGTCTGAAACTACATTTCACAATATTCAGACAGTCTTCGGATGCCTTACCCTGTACTTGTAGCCCGATTTATATATCAACGTGTTGTGTGCCAAAAATGGTAGAAATTGAAGCTGCAATCCGGAACTTATTACATTATTTTAACTATCTGTATGGTGGAGAATTCAATTTAACTAGTACTTTTGCAGTGGTTAGAGGTCCCTACTCTTCCATTGAGATATTTGGACCGTGGTGTTGGGTAGGACACCTACTGGTTGACGAGTAGTACTGCTTGAAGTTCATAAGCACAATATCTCCCCTGGACAAGAAGGGATTCTGTCTCGGAAGAGTGGTAAAAATGTGGTCTCTCATGCAGCAGGTCCAGGTTCGAATCCCAGGGAGGATATTGTTGCTGTTGGGTGGAAACTTCATATGTCCAAAACTGTTACTTTTCAGAGTTAAAATCCCCAAAAAGCAGCTCAAAACGCATCACATCGCGTTTTGAGCTTGAATATCTGCTATTTTTGCTACTTATGTGTGACTGTAGTATGACGAAGTAGGGTATTAATTTACAAAAAAACATACAAAGTTAAAATATGGATAGGTTTCTGTCCGACAGCGGCAGTATAAATGTTTTCAGATTGCAGCTGTAAGCATAAGTTTATCATCACAGGTGTGTCGCGAAGGCGAGCTGACGCAGAAGCTGCAGGAAGAACAGTTCTGTCTGCTCCAGTGTGCCGTGGTCGAGGCCGAGGGCATCATACTGGACGCTGTGGCCAAAATTGATGACCCCATACATGTCCGCTGCACCAGCTCCCCTGGTAAATCATGCTATCACTCATTCATTCAGTTTTCCAACCGGTGTCGCCACAACAAAGCTATCTACATTTATTGTAATTGAAGAGATTTGTACAGTGTAAACCATAGGAGATGCAGCTACTGTATTGTTTTCTTAGTGATTATTCTATCGATAACTTTTTTGATTAATCTTGAAGCATGCTTTTTTTTTTTTTAAATATGTATCAACGATAGAAAATTTGAATTACTTATATATTTTTATGATCGACTAAATCAGTGGTTCTCAGACTTTTTGAAGGACCCCCAGTTTGGTATGTATTATGCCACAGACCCCCATAACTTTCAGAGTAAGGGTCCATTTGGATCATAACTAAGTCATTTAGCTGGGGGCCACCTGGAACCCCCTCAAGGAACCGCTGGGGGTTCCCGGACCCCACTTTCAGAACCACTGGACTAAATCAATGTCTGATTAACCGCTTATGCCCTATCTAATACTTTGTCATACAACGTACCGTGCAAAAACATAGAAAACTGCTGGTCTACAAACTCTCAATACGTTGCATTTCTATGTGTTGTGAGCTTTTAGATCTGCTATTTAACCATATTTGAAAATACATTATTAAAAAGTTAAAAACATTTTAAAATCTATTGAATTGATTCATTTAACTGTTGTAACCCTATTCTCAACTCTGTCCTCCAGACTACCTCATCAACCGAGCTGAGATCACTCTGAGCTCCATTGATAAAATGCAACAGAGTCAAATGGTCTACCTGGGAAACAGGAATGGTGCGTAAAATGTCATGTGTTTTTACACGCTGTTCTGTGTCTGTGTAGATACAGTAGTTTGGTGTGTGTGTGTGTGTGTGTGTGTGTATGATTTGTGTTTGTATGTGAGGTGTTTTCAGAGGTTTTGTCATTCTCTCCAGATGCCAGTGGTTTGCTGAGAGCCGTGACTCAGTTCTCCCACCTCGCTGCTGACACTATTGTTAATGGAGCAGCAACCTCACACTCTGCCCCTACTGACCAGGCTGACCGTAAGACACACACACGCATACATCTTCAGATGCTTAATACACTGTTTCCCAAACAGTGACTCGGGACCCATGTCTGGGTCGTGGACCAATTTTTATGGGTTGTGAGTAAACATCCCCTTTTTTTCCTAAAATATATATATAGACCCCTTAACAGACAACGTCACACTGATAAGAACCAGTATGCGTGCAACCAGTATGCGTGCAAGAAACCCATTCTATCAGGTCTCGCTAGGACGCGCCTCACTAGCCAACACACAAGAGGGGGTTGGGGTGTGCTGAAACCAGCGCACCCCAAAACAACAGGTTGGGAATTGATTGCGTGAAACAATCACCTGTGCGTCCAGTCTCAATGTTAGTAAACAAATAATTGGTCTATACATATTATTTCAAAAGAGTTTAAACAACATTTTTCAAAAGTAGTTCATAACTAAAATAAAATAACAAAATAATTTCCGTTGATAAAGTGTTTAAGCAGTAGTGAAAATAGCAGATCTACAAGCGCACAACGTGTCGCTTTGCGCCGTGTTGTGAGCTTGTAGATCGGCTTATATTATTTGACAATTTGGCTACTGTTTGACCAGTTTTATAGTATAGTTTGTTGATTACTTTTGATGCAGAAATGGTCTATTTTCTTTTTCTTTTTGAGGTAAACTAATTTCTCTTTTGGGCCTTGAGCTAAAACGTTTGGGAACCACTGGCATAATACACAGAGATAAACCACTTAAGCCCTATTTTATACTTTGTTGTATGACCCATCTACAAATTCACATAATGCAATGTGTTGTGACGAGCTTGTACAGTAGATCTGCTATTGTCCCTATTTTTGTTTTATTGATTTGAAAATGTTCACCAATAATAGCATGGCCAAAATTATGGACGCTAGGTTGAAAGTGGGTCGAGCTCAATTCGATGACCTGTTTAGAATAATCACACACACCCATCATTTTTGTTTTTTATTTTTCACTTTTCTAGGTTTGACGGATGGTTGTAGAGACTGTGCCAGCAACTGTCTGCAATTCCTGAAGGACTTGAAACTTCAAGCCACCTTACAGAGAGCAGATCCCTCTGCCACACGCTACACTGTTCAGCGTCTGTTCACCTTGGCACAGGTTAGGGAAAGAAACATTTAAATGCTATGGCCAGAAATGAATTATGTGAATAAATAAATAAAAATCTGTTGCTGCATAGACGATTACATCTATATATATATATGTATATAAATACAATATGGATGCATGTGGAATTCACATGAACCCTAGCATCCCTATTCTGGGGTGAACATTTGGCAAAAATAATCTACAAGCTCACAACGTGTTGCAGAATGTGAGCTGGTACTGTAGATAGTCTATTTTCAGTGAAGACAATTGGTGTAGAGAAATAAAAGAGGCCAGGTATAGACCCCTGGGGGACCCTGAATTATATACTGTAGGGTTTAAAGTTGGCTCTTTTAATTTACATATATCCAGGGCTGGAAATGTATGACCGGAAGATAGGTTAATGATGTCAATAAAACAACTGTGAGGTGATGTAAACGCCTATTCCAAGCCAGCCTGGACAGATGGTGTTGCAAGTAATAATAACAAAATAGCTGCCTTGCGAATAATATGGTCAATTTCCTGGTATCTGTCATAAGCCAGAGCAGTGTGTCTCAAGGTGGGGTGGGCTCCTTGAGGGAGTTCCAGGGGGTCCCCAGCTAAATGACTGGTAACTCTTGAGAGTGTACAAGTGGAGTTAACACCACATCACTGATTAGAGGATACAGTATAACCCTCATCATTAGGTCATCGTGAGGCTTTGCAAAATGGGACACTTATTCCAGGAAAATTGTGATATTTAAAGTTTTATAAATGTATTAATTTGGTTTCATGTTTAGGAATTGCGTCCAAAAGGACAGGATGTCCGTAAAGAAGAGCTGGGAGACATGGTGGATAAAGAGATGATTGCTACGGCTACTGCAATTGAGGAGGCAGTGCTGCGCATGGATGTAAGGACACAAGTACACACAACCAATCCCAATGTCCACCCTTACAGACTCATGTGTTACCTTGTCCATGAGGGGTTAGGCCAGGGGTATTCAACTAGATTAGGCAGGGGGCCACAACTGTAAAATAATTTGGAGTTGGGGGCCACACAGTGCGCGCAAATGCACGCACGCGTGCGCACACAATTCGCGCACGCGCGCAAAATTTTTCGGGTCTAATTCGGTCTAATTCGGGTCTAATTCGGTTCTATTTGACCAATATAAATCAACCTTTTTTCGGGTCTAATTCGGTCTAATTCGGTTCTATTTAAGGTTCTAAGTTAAGTTCCAATGAAAGATGGCCTTTCAAGAACTAATGAAGGATACATAATTTGTACTGTTTTAACTTTGATAACATAAATCAAAGTTAAAATAAATAATAATTATGAAAATTAAAAAAAACAAAAAAAAAACAAAAAAAAATGTTTTGGAATATGGCCAGGGGCCACAAGGAAGCTCCTCGCGGGCCGCACGTGGCCCGCGGGCCGCCAGTTGAATATCTATGGGTTAGGCTGTTCCCCTGTCAAATTGCACCCTTTCCATAAGTCAGCATTTCTGCAGACTGTCCCTCCCACACTGAAGCATTTGATCAATTAAGTCGGCGAAGGTTTGGGGTTATGGCCTTATTGCGTCACACGTGTCAGCTTCCCCATTTACTTCCATTATATGGCAGAACGGAGGTGGAGTGTACGTGTAGGCACGTTGTAGGTGCTGAACCGGGTTCAACATTGGTAAACCTTAACCTGGTGCCAACCAATGCAACACTAGCACCGTGCGTTGACCCCACTTGGTGGCCATTTTGTTTGTAGTTCTCTCAGTGAGCCAACACTCCCAACGCACGTCAAACGTACTACACTTCAGATGCGTTGGCTACGACGTGTCTGACGCAGATGTGTGACCATGGCTTTATGGATCGGGACGTACTTGGCGCTCACTCACTCATGGAGTCATACATCATAGATGACTGACATCACAGACTGGCCATGTGACGTCTGAGATCCACACGGGAACTACATCCTCAACCCTGTATTGTTTTCTTGTCTTTCCCAGGCGATAATGAACCAGGCCAGAAGAGAGACTTCTGGTGTAAAGTTGGAGGTCAACCAGGGGTGAGTCGCATATATACAGTATATCTTACATTATACTGTCTTGGGTCTGCTCTTTCAATCTCTGACCTGCTGTCTTGGGGTTTTTGGTTTCTCTAAACAGTATTCTTGGAACCTGCTCTGACTTGATGAAGGTAAGATTAATAATAAACTTTATTTATAAATCTCTTTTCAAAACAATAAAATACAGTGCAGCAAGGTAAAACGGTTAATTAAAACAACAGGTAAAAAATAATACATAAATGAGTCTAAGAGAATATATAAAGGTATAAAGGTGAGTTTTCAGCTGTGATTTAAAAGACACTGTGCTAGCTAGTCTTAGAGCCTCGGGCAGGGCATTCCAGAGCCTAGGTGCCCGGACCGAGAAAGCCTGGTCACCTATGGTGACAAGGCGAGTAATGGGAACAATCAAGAGAGCCCTGCCCGAGGATCTAAGGCTGCGCACCGGCTCATGCAGCTCCAGCATATCTGAAATGTAACCGGTGGCCCTCTATTTTTATTCTATGTGAACTAATGCACTTCTGGCCCAAAAAACACATCCTTTGTCTCCTCTGCAGGCTGTTCACATGCTGGTGACTGCTTCTACCGACCTGCAAAAAGATATTGTCGAAGGAGGCAGGGTGAGACTGTGTTACTTAATTTTACCACGTGATGGGGAAATCTGTCACGTTCCACCTTGAGTTATTGTTTTTTTTATCAAGGGGCCAGACCTCTGCACTCTGCTGCTGAGGTCTTGCCCCACAACATTTCCTTTTCACTATTCTTATTAGTTCAGATACTGTATGTAGAATTTCCCTTCAAAGCATATCAGCATTACTGTCACCATACCTCCCATAGTTGTACAGTTCAGACAGTTCAGATGGTCATAATGATCAGAGTTAATACCAGGATGCTTTAAAAAGAACTTGTCTTTCCTTTTTATAGGGGATTGCGTCTGTACAAGAATTCTATGCCAAGAATTCATGTTGGACAGAGGGACTTATCTCTGCCTCTAAGGCTGTGGGCTGGGGTGCCACACAGATGGTGTAAGTATGCTATCCGGATATCATTGTATTGTTCTTCCACATTTTTGAGATGCGTTCTGTATGACAAATTAATCAGGTCAACCGTGATTACAGACATTCACAGATGTAGGACCCAGCCAATTACCAAACTGACTCGGAACCTTTATGGAGTTTATTCATCTCTTTCAGAGTCTTAACTGTAGCCGACCATGTCACTAAGGTTAACCTCAAGCATAGGCATAATTTATTGCCTGGTTTAGATGTCAATAATGGTGCTATATCAGACCGTAAAGTCATCATCATTAGTGCGTATTATTGCTGCTTAAATGCATTTGACACACATGGTTCCTGTATTCAAGTTCTCTGAAATCATGCATTTAAAAAAAAAACACACATGGCTTTCTGCATCACCTCGACTCTAGCTGTTCCAGTCAGAGAAAAATAAGATATAGATGGATAGAGGTTCGGGATTTGTAGTTTAACTTCCATCCATTATAGAAAGTCACTGCTATTATAGTAGTTAAATATTTTATGTTAAAACGAAGGAGGGGAGGTGCTGTACTTCCGTTGCATACTGGCAGTGTGCACAAGATGTTTTGTGCTGACTAACGAGAGTCATGAGGATGATGATGTGATTATTGTCTATATCTGTGTTGTCAGAGATTCAGCTGATCGTGTTGTGACTGACAACGGTAAATATGAGGAGCTCATTGCCTGTTCACATGAGATTGCTGCTAGCACTGCCCAGCTAGTTGCTTCCTCAAAGGTACAAACTTATTCATTCATTGATTTCATTCCATGCATTCATTTTACGTGTTCCTTATTCATGAGTTGTCTCAATAACCACTTTTTACCTGGTGTCACTTTTGGGCATGTCATTAAGGTGAACGTTTTGGTAAGACTTTATACTGATGTCGGGTCTATAATGCGTTATAATTTATTTTTTATTATAATGTACTTATAAGGCATTATGACACTTGTTATAAATGTTTATAATTATGCATAATAACTTATAAATGTAATTATTATAAGTTGTAATACTAAATAAACCTTGTTATAAGTGCTGGTCATAATGTATTATTAACTCAGTGGAACAGCACATTACTACCAGGTAACACTATACTTAAAGGTCAGGTCTATAATGCTTTATACATTTATATTGCACTTATAATGCTTTGTTATAAATGTTTATAATTATGCATAACAACGTATAACAAAGACACTTTATAACTAAGTTAAGGTAGCTGTAATGTACTGTTCCACTGAGCTGATAATGCACCAGCACTAATACTGTACGCTATAAACTTTATTATAAGTTGTAATGCATGATTATAAACATTTATAACGAGTGTTATAAAGCCTTTTAAGTGCATTATAATTCATTATAAATGTGACTATAATTCATTATAGACCCAACCTTTTAAGGTTACCAACGGTTTTATTCTCCATTTTTCAAAAATGTTAAACATCTTTCGATTTTTCAGCAATAGCAAAATATCAGCTCTACAAGCTTGCAGCGCGTCACAGCGCATCACAATGCATCATGTGACCCGTTGTGAGCTTGTAGATGGGCTAATTTTGCTCTCTTTGAAAATGATTGCGTGGTTAAACATTCTACAAGTTTGTAATAAGAAAATGACAGTGTTTTATTGTGTTTTCAGGTGAAGTCTGACCGAAGTAACCGGAAGCTCCACACATTGCAGCAGGCATCACGTCATGTCAATGAAATGGCTGCTATAGTAGTCTCCTCCACCAAGCATGGTCAGCAGCAAATTACTAACAAAGGTGAGAGGGGGAGATCACAAGAAGAAATAAAGTCTGCACACTGGTAATGCTGCCAAAGCTTCGCTGTATTTTTTATTGCTGGCAACGTTTCGATCAGTGATCTTCATCAAGACTTATGTTAAAGGGATATTTCACTTTCAAAAAAACTTTTGGTCATTTTATCATCTACTCAGGCCTTTGTGAGCCCCCCAGACCGTTTTTAAGTTGCTTGATTCATTATTTAGATATTTAATATTAATTTTATCAGACACGCCCCCCTTCCTATACAAACCCATTGTAACTTCAAACTTCATTTTAACCATGTTAGATTCATCAAAAACACCCGTCCTTGGTTCTGGTGACTCACCCTGCCCTCCTAATGCGTGAGGGGGCCGTGGTTTTTCAATTACTTTTTTAATTTATTTTTAATATTTTGGAAAATGAAAAAAATAAAATACAATAAAAAAAATGAATAAAATGAATATCAAATATCTAAATAATGAATCGAGCAACTTAAAAACTGTCTGTGGGGTTCACATAGGCCTAAGTAGATGATAAAATGACCAATAGTTTTTTTGAAAGTGAAATATCCCTTTAAGTCCTGATGCTGACTTTATTTCTTCTTGTAATACTGCTATTTGTCCTGCACCTGGACCATGTTCTTCATGAGATCGTGTCAGCTTGTGTGTGTACAGTGATAGTCTGTGTGCATATGTTGTGTGTACAGTCCTAATATGCAAATGGTCAGGTGCTGGTGGTCAAAGTGTTGTGAGGGGCTGTGAGTGGCTCGCATTTTTCTGGAGCTTATTTTCCTTCCTCCTGGTCTCGTTGAAAAACATGATGGTCTGGGGGAAGGAGGTATTGTAGTGGCCTTGCAGCAGCAGAGCCAAGTCTGCGTCCAATCAGTAAGCCTATCAAATAGGCTGCGCACTGCCGCACTCCCATGTCTGGGTGAATTCACGTCTCTGAGAGTCATTTTTGTTCCATCCAGTAGTTATGCTTTGATAGCACTGCTCTTTCTGACACATGCTTTGAGTAGCCATAACAGGCTATAGGCTACAAGTCTGAAGCAGCATGTTAAGATAATGTAGTTATATCATTGCAAGCACATTTTTTTGTGTGTGTGTGTGTGATATAAAGAAAGAGGGAAAGAGTTGGACAGAGCACAGATGTGTTGATCTTTGCAGACTCTTTCTTTAAAAACTAATATAATGGTAAACATTACACACACATCAGAATCAGAATCAGGTTTATTGTCACATCACAGGTTTACAAGGTAAAAAAGTGGGTGAAATTTGTTTTTGTACATCATTCCCATCGCAACGTTAAATTCCGTAGAAAGAAGAGTGGGGAGAGAGAGAAGAAGAGGGGTAGGGGGGCAAGTGGGAAGGAGATCAAACAAGAGAACAATAGAAGCCAAAAACAAGTTATCTACATATTTACAAAGTACCTGAGATAAGAGACAGACTAAGGTGCCTGAGCATAGCAGCAATGTATGTATACTGTGCATGATATACTTATTGACGTTAAGGTGCACATTTCAAACATTGTTCCGTCGCCCCTAGTCTCGCATAGCCAGACCTTTCATAGCTCCGCCCACTCCACTTGAGGAAAGTAGACAGAGCTGTGGAGAGTCTGGCTATGCGAGACTACGCTGCCCCTGAACCGGTCATGATGCTCTAAATGGTGACCCGTTGTGACCGTGGGCCATGTCTAAAAGTGAAGAAAAGGCTCCCCTATAAATGTGAGGTACATTTGTTGCTGTTTCAATCCTTGAAGAAGACCTTTCCAGGTCAAAACGTTGGTATTCAATACATTATCCTGCATCGTGGCTATGAGTGTGCTACCTTTTCTTCACTTTTAGACTTCTTTACCAAGGTCAGCAGCACCTCATCAATAATGGTGTGCACCCGTCTCCTGTTTGTTTGACCTTGGGCCATGTGCCAAACCCCTTCAGTTGCCTGGGGTGACAGAGGCGTTGCTGTGTCTTGTTCTTCTTCACCTCATGGCCAGTGTGAGGAAGTTGAGGTTTCCTCTCTTCAACGCCATCAATGTAGATTGGCGTGTGTTATAATTGATTTATCTTCTGCTGTCTCCACAGCCCCAACAGACTTCTTAGGACTGTCACCAATCAAGCTGAAAAAGGAGGAGATGGAGACTCAGGTATGTCATTCAATAATGCTTCTTGAATCTCTGTGAGATGGAGGCATGATGGAGACATGGTAGTCATACACAGTGTATAAATATTACTGCCAACAGACGTTTTGACTTACTTACTCAGGTGAAGGTCCTGGAGCTAGAAAACCAATTGGAGCAGGCACGGGTTCATCTGGGGGAGATAAGGAAGAGACACTATGAGCTTGGAAGCTCTGAAACTGGCCCTGAGACCGATGTGACGGAGAAGGACGGATCTGAGAGCTTTCCACCGCCACCGCCACCCTCTGTGCTTGCATCCACCCTAATACCCCAGTCCTACTCGCAAACGCAGCCCTACCTAAACACTGACAGCCTCAAACCAAGCAATTCAAGCAACCCATTCTTACAACCTCAGACTCAGTCTTTCTCACAATCTCAGCCTTATACACCAGCACAAGCCTACTCGCAGGCCCAGTCCCACACACCTTCTCAATCCTACACGATGGCTCAAACCACCACACATTCTCAAGCCTACACATCGTCTCAAGCCTACACACCTTCTCAATCCACCACACCACCTCAATCCTACACGATTGCTCAATCCACCACAACTTCTCCATCCTACACATCCCCTCAAACCTACACACCTTCTCAATCCTACGCGCCGACTCAATCCTACACAATGGCTCAGTCCACCACACCACCTCAATCCTACACGTCATCGTCTCAGGTCTACACACCGTCTCAATCCTACACATCGTCTCAATCCTACACACCCTCTCAATCCAACACATTGTCTCAAGCCTACACGTCTCAGTCCTACACACCGTCTCAATCCTACACAT
Source organism: Gymnoscopelus microlampas (assembly GCF_963454915.1). Lineage (NCBI taxonomy): Eukaryota > Metazoa > Chordata > Actinopteri > Myctophiformes > Myctophidae > Gymnoscopelus > Gymnoscopelus microlampas. Next base: position 37,547,474 of record NC_139958.1, read on the forward strand.
CGTCTCAACCCTTCACATCGTCTCAATCCTACACACCATCTCAGTCCCACCTTCAGTCTCAACCTCACTCACAAACTCAGCCTTACATCCAACACCAAGATTACTTGCAGTCCTCTTCACATACCAATAACCTTTCGCCATCTCAGCCCCCTTCTCAGCCACCCAGATCGCCACAGCCTTCTACGAGGAAGCCCAGTATCTTTGCGAAATCTGGAAATCTATTCAAGAATGCTGTAAGTGCTGCCACTCATCTTCGTCTTACAATAAATGCAAAGAATCTCTGTACACACGTATGTATGTATGTACAGCTGTAATCGACGTATCTCAAGAACCGTCCGACTTCAAACTCGGCACACGAGTCGCCGCCGACCCGAGGGAGTGCCGTGCCTGTCGTCGACTCGGTAGGATGGGCGGTTGTCCAGAATCGCCAGAAATTGGCCCGACTGAACCAATTGATTGCCATGGCAACCCCAGCCTAAGCTTGACTTGGCAAATTCCCCACACCTGTCGAATTCCCCACACCTGCCATTTGATTACTTAGTCAGTCCACTTTCCAGTCAGTGCAAACTGTGCATTTACCTCTGCATGACCCCCCCCCCCCCCCCCAACGGAGTGCCCATGTATGGGCATACCCATATATGGCCATATACTGATAACTTCAGGGATCTCCATATATGGGCATAAAAGGGACAAGGACAGACAGATATAGAGATCTCTGTATAAGTGCACAATAGGGACACAGACAGACGGTTACAACTGGTACTCTGACAACGGGTATAACGCGTATAACGCGTTGCATTCCCTATTTGCATCGTTTCCGACTTGCATGGTTCCCGAGTAGGGCACCAGTCTAGTCTGCTAAATTACAATATGCGTGTATATATATGACATTATTCACATAGTGTGATGTGCAATGGAAATGCTGTAGTGTATAATAACATGCAGACATAAAAAAAGTGCATGTGATGGTGTATATTCTGATTATTCTCTTTCACTTGCAGTTCAGACGAGGTGAGACTGGAACAGGAGAATCCTGAGTCGAGGCTGGTTGAGAAGAACATTGCCTTTGATTTTATGATTGCAATCAATTCATCTAAATATATATGAAATGAAACTAATCAGAGCCTGAAGCCTTAATCAGTTTTATTCAGTAGTTATGGGAGTTTAAAGGCACACTGTGTAAGGTAAAAATCATTCAATATATTTGTGATTTGTAACTTGGATTATGTCAGAAATGTTTTGTAATCATATTAGACTATTATTGTTTTGACTTCAGATTATAAGACTTTAACTAACTTTAATAATAACTTTAATAACATTTTAAAGTTAATAACGTTATTATTTTGCTGAATATACGTATGTACTGTTGTCTTCAAAGAATTGATACATTAAATATGATTTTAAAATCGTTTAAATTACCTGTTGCAGTCAGATGTCAGTTTAATGTTTACACCAACTGATTTGATTCCTGCTCTGTCTAGACCTGGAATAGTTTTACCTGTTTTTCCACATGTACTATTATGTGCCAAATGTCTCACAGCTGCTCAAACCACAATCTGTCTGTCTGCTGGCATTGGATGTTCAATTCATTTACACCATTGGTTCTCAACCAGTGGTCTGGGGACCACCAGTGGTCCTTGAGAGGGTTCCATAAGGGTCCAGAGCGGGTAACCAGATAGACCCTTATAGATCTTTAACTCTTGAGAGTGTAAAATTAGACCAAATGGACCCGTAATTTCATTTTACACTGTCAAGAGTTAAATTATTGTTAAACATCTGCATTACTTAATTAAAGAATTGTTATTTTGATCAACATTTGCCTGTTGTCTCTCCTATGGTACCAACATCAATACAGCATGGAATTGTGGACAATATCTTCTCCAACGACAACAAAATATTACAAAATATTCTAAGACTTGAGAGTCTATCTCATCAAATGGTGGGTGGCTCAAATACAGAATTAATAATGGACCTTGATATGAAAAGTGTTTTTAAAAAAAAACATTGATAATCAGAAGCAGCAGCAGAGAGAGGGAGCAGGATAGTTAACTCCTAAAAAATAGTTCACTAGCCTGTCAGATAATTATTTCAACAGCTTGCTGAAACTTGTCAGCTGACAGGCCTATTATTGTTTACTCTAGAAGAAGGTGTGGTTGTCTTAAGTCCTTCATTAAAAGGAAGATCAGGGTGAGTTATGCTTTGGATTTAAGCCAACTGCACAACCCTGCGAAGATGTCATCACTTGACAACCTGTTGTGTTATTTCAGCACTGTGCTTTGGATCGCATGAATGGACTTTCAGCGACCTCCTGTGTCCGATATCCCTGTCATGCGCAATACAACTTATAAAGTGACCACAGCAGACAGGAAAAGCCCGGATTTATGCTTCGTCGTACGAATGTAGCCGATCTACAAGCTCACAACGCGGCGGCCCGCGACGCGGCGTGAGCTTGCAGATCGGCGACTTTCGACGCGGGACACCGTCGTATGAAGAAGTACAGAAAGCAGTCAGTGAGTGCGCTGCCTGCTGTACTAGGGCCGCAATGGGACGCAGCCGACATTTATTTATTACACACAAATATACACATACTACGTAATAGCCGGCGAAACGGGGATGCGTTACAGCGATATGGATTACGCTGGAACTATTTGAGCTGCCTTAAAATGTACTTGAATATGTGATCAAGTCTCTGGATTTAACGGTCTGTCTTTTTTTTCCGAAGGAAGGAAGTTTGTTGAGGTTATAATAGGAAACCAGGCAAGGGAAGGGAACGGCCGGGAGGGGACTGTTTTTGGAAAGCGGACAAAGTGAGCGAGAGAGAGGGGATCTCTAACAAACCCCAGAGAGGGATCTCTCTATCACAAAAACACAGGCAAATAAACGCAGACAACATGGATCAAGACCAGTACGGCTCGGCGCTGGAGAAGAACGTCGCGGACCTCACGGTCATGGACGTGTACGACATCGCGGCGGTGGTGGGCCAGGAGTTCGAGCGGATCATCGACCAGCATGGCTGCGAGGCGCTGTCCAGGCTGATGCCCCGGGTGGTGCGCGTGCTGGAGATCCTGGAGGTGATGGTGAGCCGCAACAGCATCAGCCCCGAGACCGAGGAGCTGCGGCTGGAGCTGGACAAGCTGCGCCTGGAGAGGATGGACCGCATGGAGAAGGAGAAGAAACACAAGAAGGTCTTTAAAACCCATTAAGACCTGAGGCGATTCTTAAAAATGTTTTCCAAATCCCAAAACATTTTTTGGAAAAAAATCTATAAATATATTTTTTAAAGATTTTTCAAAAATAGCAGATCTACAAGCTCATAGAGCTTGTATATCTGCTATTTTTGAACAGCCAAAGAAATATGAAGTGACACAGATGCGTTCCAGGTCTTAATTAAACATTGTGTTGTTAAAAACAATTAAAAAAATAAATAAAAATAGTTTTGTTTTATGGAAGAATTATAATGTAGCCTATATTTGGGCCTTTTAGAATATTAACAGGCCTATTCTGAAGTTATTTTATTAAGTTTATTGTGCTGGCATAGTCTGTCCCCCAAAATAATGCACCAGATAGCCTACTGTACCTATAGGACTATATATTCTTATTTCTTTGGCTATAACCCTAACATAATCAAAGATACCTGAAAATGTAACGTATAAAGACCTCTACCCTGGTTAATTCAAGTGGCGAGATTGCGGACCTTTCCGCACTTGACACTATGGTGATGTGAGGTGCTTTAACGTTCAGCGAGTGACACTGTTGACATGGAAGTGTGTGTGCATGGTGGCCCAGGTTCTCGTGACAGTGACGAGGCTAGAATGCACCGGCTGTCATTGGTTGACTGATTAGTCTGTCCCGTGACACTGGCTGGATATATGGAGTTGTTGTGATTTTGTACAGTGGCAGACAAATGCCATTCACTAGAGACACAATTTATTTGAAATTTTAAGTGTGCCTGCAGCTCGCTAAGTCTGTGCGACCTTGTGTTCGGGAGGGGTAGGGTCAAATAAATGGTTATAGTGGGGGGGAAATTGCAATTTGACCCACGTCCGTGGTGGGATTGACTTATGGTCTCTCTAACAATGGATTCCATGTACCCATAAACAGGGGTGTAAGCATGTATTATTTAATGGTAACTAGATTCTACCAAGCCCTGCCTGCCTTGCGATTGGCTGAATGCAAAAACGAAAAAACAAGGACTCCGCCCCCAGAGGGGGGACTCCGCCCAACACCCAAAAATTTCACCTGTCTGGTGGCGAGCCTTGCTGAGCATTGGACTGCCGACCCCAACCTCCCGTGACCGAATCCCGCTGCCTGAACTCTTTTTCCGACAACCGCAGACTTTTTGCCGATAAAGTATAGTTTTGGGTCTCAAGCAAACTTGAGCCACGAGAGGCACCGCTGAGCGAGCTAAAGCGAACGAGTCACCGTGCCGAACGTTGCGAAGTTCGCTTGAGACGACTCAGTGCTGCCCGAGTTATGTACCGATAGGCACAGAATCGTAAATCATGTTTTGGGGTGAGCATTTGCCCCAACTGCCAATCAAAGTGACTACTGGCCCAATCACAGTCTTTTCCGGCACTTGTGACTTGTCAGAATATAGTTGTACAGTTGTACAGTTTACAGTTTACATTTTAGGCATTTAGCAGACGCTCTTAATCCAGAGCGATTTACAGTAAGCAAGGACACAAGATAATACATCAGTATTTTTCGGCTTTAGGCTCATGGATAAAAACAACCCAAAAAAAAAGAAAGGGCATTCATGAAATCGATGTCCTGTTTGTGTGTGTGTGTGTGTGTGTGCGTACGTACTTGTGTGTGTGTGTCCTGTGCGTACTTGTGTGTTTGTGTGCGTACATGTGTGTGTGTGTGTGTGTGTGTGTAGGAGCTGGAGCTAGTAGAAGACGTGTGGAGAGGTGAGGCCCAGGACCTGCTCTCTCAGATTGCACAGCTACAGGAAGAGAACAAGACTCTCCTCACCAACATGTCCATCAAAGACCCCATGAGCGAGGAGGACCTACAGAGGCATGAGGGTGAGAGTGTGTGCACACACATACACACAAAACACACTCTCTCTCTGTGTGGAACCTGCATTTCCGAGGGGTAAATAAAAAAAAATCCCCTCGTAAAAACCCGCTCTATATTTGCATACTGGGTCCTGATTGGTCCCTCACAGCTTCGGAGGGAAAGAAATCCAATTTCTAATGAGAGGGGCCAGACCTAATCTGCTGAGGGCAATTTCTTTTGCAATGGCAGATTTGTCTGGAACCAGGCTAGTTTCTTTTGAGATAAATGAGTCGAGATTGGTGCTTTATTGTTTAGCCATCCCCGTCGATGCTCACGAATGAGGGGAATTAAATGAGAACCCTATCGGTCAATGTGTGTGTGTGTGTGTGTGTGTGTGTGTGTGTGTGTGTGTGTGTGTGTGTGTGTGTGTCTCAAACACACACACACACACACACACACACACACACACACACACACACACACACACACACACGGACACAGACGGACATGCACACAAAGGAAGCATTCTCTGTCTTGTGAGGAGAAGCCAAACGTGTCCCTGCATCAGTGGATGTGTCATGATGTCACAGAGGCGCTACAGTTCCCCTTAACACTGTTTCACTGAGGCACAGCAGAACAAGGATAGACCACCGTCAGTCCTCAAACACACCTGCTGGGCGTGCACACACACGCACACACACACACGCACACGCACACACACACACACACACACACACACACACACACACACACACACGCGCGCGCGCATGCACACACACAAACTGTAAGACCAAGTGCATACGAGTTGTGTAAATGTCGTTTCTGTTGTATATGTCCGTGTATGGTGAACGTGTTAGATGTATATAGTTCCTTAAATTCCATCTATTACTATGTTATGTCTCTGATGACTATGGCGCAAAAAAAATATTTCCTAACATATTAAAAATAATCTGCCTGTCTTCATTATGACCAGGTGACATAGAGACGCAAACAGACTATTCACATTAAGAAAACTTGCAACTGAATTAAGGCTGTCAAACAGCTTCCTTCGTCATGATATAGTTATAAGCCTGTTCCTGTCCAATTGTTTAGTCGTTTCCTGTCTGGCCTTTCCAGGAATGTCGGAGAGGGAGCGACAGGTGATGAAGAAGCTGAAGGAAGTGGTGGACAAGCAGAGAGACGAGATCCGGGCCAAAGACCGCGAGCTTGCACTGAAGAACGACGACATAGAAGCAGTAAGTGTTACTACGTTTTGATGGTTAGCCATGATAAAACACATAGACAGGACTCAGAAGTCCTCCTCTGTGCTCAGTTTATTGTCAGGCCGGCCTGTGGGAATACAAGCAGCACTCCGACAAAATACAGTACACACCACACAGTACCTTATATACATTTAACTCACGTCATGTTAGTTATTTTTGCATTCCATTTTCCTCCTGGAAGCAATCTTTGACATTCTGGTTAAGGTGCAGCATACAGAGTTGCGGGTCCATTTGGTTCCATTTTGTACGCTCTCAGAGTTGCAGGCCCATTTGGTTCCGCTTGTGCTTCCTCGGAATGAAATGACCGCTGAGGATTCTTTTCCCTCGTAGCTCCAGCAGCAGCAGAGCCGTCTCATGAAGATAAACCACGACCTGCGCCATAAGATCTCGGTGGTGGACGCCCAGGGGAAAGCCCTCATCGAGCAGAAGGTGGAGCTGGAAGCGAGCGCACAGGCACAGGGGCAGGAGGTCGGCGCCCTCCGCCAGGAAGTGGCACGCTTAAGGGAGCGCTTGAAGGGAGATCTACTGCCAACCCAGGACAGCGAGGAGCGGCCACCCCACCCCCCCTCACCCGCACAGGTAACGCAGGACACAGGACAGGACAGGACAGGACAGGACAGGACACAGACAAACGTGACTGTTACGGTCATTATAGTCAAGTATAACGGTAACTACCGCTTCATTCAGTTATGATAAGGGAAGATTAGCATTAAAGTCATACGGTTTAACATCTTTAATGAAACAAGTTATTTTTTACATGGTTTTTCACTGGCATATATTTTAGTAAAATAAATAAATGTGTTGTATGTGACCACTTATCTAAATACATTTTTTCGTCGCGAGTGTCTGTCCCCGAAACTTGTGTCAGAGTGATGCGGGTCAGGCACTCGGAGGAAGTGCTTTGGAGCCTGAAATGTATTTAAATCAGTGTTGCGCAAATAAATCCATACCGTTTCATTGTTGCTGCTTTCCAAAATTATTCTCAGCTCCCAGACCATGATTTATTGGATTTGGGGCTTTGCGTCCAGGCGAGATTACTTCGGTTTTGAAGAGACATCTTAGTATTGCAGTTTGAACGGATGACTTACGGACCCCGATGCTACCAGAGGTGTCGCCAGGAAGACTACAAAAATGAAAGTTACACAGTATGACCTTAGAGTCTTCTTAATAAGAGAAAGACGTCTCGAGCAGCTTTGTGTTACAGTTAGATCCTCACATGGGTACGTTTTGAATAACCTACATTGTTCAGTGGATAAAAAACAATGTCACTTCCTCCCCCAGCGTGGTAAAACTGCAGTGATGGAGGTGGCTCAGGGTTCAGGATGGTCAGAGAGACACAGCTTGGGAGGGGATGACCTTGTCCCCTCGTCCCTCTCCCTCAGCCCTGAGGGATGTGAGGATGAGGATGGTGATGAGGAAGCAGTGTTGCTATGGGTAATGCAGTGTTGCTATGGGCAATGCAGTGTTGCTGTAATGGGTGATGCTGTAGGAGCCAGATAGTTAGCAACACAGGGTGGTGTGTGTTTGACCTGCCTCTAACGCTTAATTTATATTTAGTTGTGCACCGACGATAGCAGATCTACAAGCTTATGAGCTTGCAGATCGCTATCGTTGGCACACGTCACCGGCGTACAACTGAGTATAAATCTGACTTAACTCTGGACATGCAACGCTCCTAGAGAAGAATAATTTCACAGTTGGTGGCATGCCTAGAGCACAAAGGTGAAATATGGCTAAACTAATGTGTATGTTTGAAATTGTGTTCTACTAAACCCGGGATGTTGAAGACAAAAGTGACTCACAGAGAACTCTTGTTTGTTTGTGCTTGTGTACTGGCCATGGAGAGATTTAAAGTGGTGTGCTTGGCATGGGTGTGTCAAGAGCTCACAGACAGCGCCTGTCTGTGAGCCTGTGTACCGTTCTGCCAAGTGGGTGACACAATTTTGAATCATCACTGTCACGACTAAATATAGATATCACTTTGATAACTCAACCTATAATAGCACACGGAAAAGTCCCTAACTTTATACTGACTGTGAAAAAAACAGACTAATAAATTTGTCGCTGTGTGTGGTGTAATGAGTAATAGCAATTCATAATTGCAGGAATTCAAGTTTATTGCCTGGTCTGTTTTTGAAGAGCCTTGACTTTTGCTGCTTGGTGCATTGTGGTGACTTTTTGGGGTTGCATGCTGTGAGTTCTTTGTTCAAGCATTTGATCAACTTAGGTTTGTGCTAATAGAAAAAGGTGCTTGGCTTGGAAGGGAGGAGGCAAGGGCAACGCATTTCAGAGGTATTGGAACAAGGCCGTTAACAATCTTGACTCAGAGTCCGCCTTTATTTGCCACCAGGAGGCGATGTGCGATGAGGACATGCCTGCTGTGTTCCAATATTTTACAAAGGTATCCTTATTTCCTTCCCTCCTTGCCTTCCGTCTCTTCTGTTCCTGCTTCCTTTGGGGTGATATGTGTTGTTTACCCACCAGGAGGCGCTGTGTGAGGAGGAGATGGTAGGTTCTTTGGACCCGAAGGACCCCAACCGGCCCCGGTTCACTTTACAGGAGCTAAGAGATGTTCTGCATGAGAGGAACGAGCTCAAAGCGAAGGTCTTCTTGCTGCAGGAGGAGATTGCCTACTACAAAAGGTATACATAATAGTATTATATCGTCTATGTCGGGTGGAAACCTCATATGTCCAAAACTGTTACTTTTTAGGATTCACATTCAAAAGTAGCAGATCGACAAGCACGAAACAGGACCATCTGAGCAGCTGTCAGCTGGCTGAAGCTGAAACAAAATTTCCCCCGTGGGATTAATTATAAAGGTCTGTCTGGGAAAATGATTGTGTAGCCCTATATACTTTGTTGTACACTCCACGCCAATCTACAAGCTCACACTGTGTTGTGATTTTACACGTTGAGAGGCTTGTAGATCACCCAATCTTCCTTTTTTTTATGTTTTCAAATTTTCACCTATAATGACATAGCCAAAAAAGTGGTTTCCAGGTTGAAAGTGGTTCATGACAACATGATGAGGATGATGTTTCTTTGCAGCGAGGAGGCAGAAGATGAGATCGTCAGCCCGAGTCCTTCCCCTGAGCTGAGGGCTCGCTCCCGTACCACTACCCAGCCTGAGTCTGGAATAAAACGCCTGTAGGTTAACACAATGCACACACAGTCACGCACACACACACACACACACACACACACACACACACACACACACACACACACACACACACACACACACACACACACACACACACACACACACACACACACACACACACACACACACACACACACACAGGCTGTCTTGAAAGGTTTGACCTTGGGGGGCTCAACGTGCCCACCCTGTTGCATCATTTAACAGTGTAAGCGATGAGCTAAATATCTCCGAGGATCAGAGGGATTACAGCCACTCAATCCTCTATATACTGTCAAATCCTCAGTGTTCATCTGACTCTGAGAGTGTACAATTTGGTTCCATTTGTACGCTCACAGAGTTACAAATGGATAAACACACACACACGCACACGCACACGCGCACACACACACACGCACCTGTTCCAGTGCTGGTACAGGTGGACTAGACTAATACCGAGTCATCCAACAATGGTACGCAGCACGCAGGCATTCAAAATTGACTAATTTATGCACAAATGGTTCACAAGATGTCTTTCTTATGAAGAGTAATAATTCATGTGTAATAACACTGAGAATGTTAAAGGCATAGTATGTAACTTTACCCTGTGTTTACATAACAAAACAATGATTTGTTTTACCAATGAGTAAAAATTATGGGATAAACATTATAGCAGCATTTTATGGACTCAATTTAAGTCGCCACTCAACTCAACATTTGATTCCATTAGAAAATGTATTGCCATTATGTTGGTCATTAAGGTGGACACATTTATTATATTAAAATAGACAAAGTAAAAAATGAGAAAAATATAATGATGGCCTTATTGATTCTGGTAAACAAAGACATTGCATGCCACGCGATGTAACAACCAGGGGCGCCGGAACGGAATATGACGTGGGGGGACCCGCACGCGCGAAAATTTTGCGGTTATTTCGGGTGGGTTTGTTGATTTTTGGGGGGGATAATGCGGTTATTTCGGTTAAATTTTGCGGTTATTTCGGATGGGTTTGTTGATTTTTGGGGGGGATAATGCGGTTATTTCGGTTAATTCGGTTCGCCACGTGCTCGCGGTGGTCGCGAGGTGCGGGGGACTGGACTGATTTTATTATTTATTAAAAAAATAATATTATTATTATTATTTATTTATTTTTTTGGCTGGACTGAATAGTGGGGGGACACAGTGTCCTTTAATTAAACAGGCTCCGGCGCCACTGGTAACAACATAATATGGCACAAGAGCAATCAATTCTAAAAGTTTGGAATAGAGCCGGTTTGATTCACGATAACCTGGTTTTACTGTCAGAGAGAAGTAGAGAATAGAAACAGATGTAAGGCCCTCTCCCTTAATTGCTTAAACCGCTTAAGCCTGAGTTATATTTCGTCATATGACAGTCTTGCACAGTGAAGATAGCTGATATACTGAAGATCGTCTGTTTTCACCGCACGACGCAGGTGTACGACAGACTATAAATGAAGCATATAGGCCTTCGTTTTTCTTACAATTTCCGCCCGTAATGACATGGCCAGAATAGGGACGCCAGGGAGGGTATTTGTCAGTACCAAGTTTAGCAGCCATTCTCAATAGCGAAATTCAAGTCTTCTGACTTGCCAATTTTCAGGTCAATAATGAGGACCACTAATATGACTAATGAACAGAGAGCTAATTTCAATTGCTTCTGTCTGACTAGAATGGGAACCCTGTGACTGTGTTTTTCTCTTTTAGTTTATTTTTTTGGGTATGCTCCTCTTTCTGCATGTGATCAGTGCACAGCATGGGAACCTAATTTATAGATACGTCACATTACTATGCAGCACGAACCCTTATGAATCAGGGCCTGTGTTGCGCTTAACCACAACTTTGTTTTGTCGGAAAGCAACTAATGCTTAATTTATAGTATGCGTTGTGCACCGGGGTCGTGTGTCGGAAATGGCCAATCTTCAAGCTCGACTACCTTCGGCACGCGACGCCATCACGACATATAAACCAGGCTTATGGCACGACTTTGATTCCTTTTATGTTACAGTTGTATGTGAACTTCTTTGTTCAATTGTGGTTGATTGTGGTCCCTTTCTACATGTCTGTCCCTGTGTGTGTGTGTGTACGTATGTTTGTGTCTATACATGTGTGTGTAACAGGATCTTCACAACCATCATGCCGATGGTGGCGGCTGGTTTGATTCGAGATGACCCCACATTACAGCCAATCAGTCGCCTCTCTTTTGTATGATCCCCATCCGTTTGGCTCGTTAGCTAACACCTGTCACTCCCCTGCATGTGTTGACCGTTTGAGTCTTATGTAGTATTCTGATTGGCTGATTTGTGGGGCTCTCTGAATCGCTGTCCAATGGGAAGATCAGTAGAATCAGCCAGTCAGAATAGAGACATGTAGCTCCTTCCTGTCACGTTTCTTCTGTTCCTTCACTGACCAGAATTAACTCATTTTCATCCCCGCGTCTGTGCTGCAAGATCAGAGAAGTTTTTTAGAGATGAAAGTAGATGCAAGGGTAGAGTAGATGGATTATACTCATGCTGTTTTTTTCCTATTGCATTGATCTGTTAACATAGGATAAATTACATGCTAATATGCGCTGAAATTGTATTTTTTTGACTATGACTTAATTACATAAGTTTTGCATAATCATTTAATCTCATGTGCTTATGATTGATTGCCAGATACTAAAGCACTAAAGCCCAATTTATACGTAGACTGTGTCGCTCACCAAAAATAGCCGTTCTTCAAGATCGGGTATTTCCGGTGCGGGACACCACCGCATGACACGGCTTACAAATTAAGCATATGGTCTCTGTCGGGTGGAAAACTGTTACTTTGCAGGATTCAAATTCAAAAATAGCAAAAGTAGCAGATCGACAACCTCTAAACGTGCCGATTCGCACTTCGAGCTTCGAGCTTGTGGATCTGCTACTTTGTGTGACGCTGTAGTATGATCAAGTAGGGCCTTGATTTGCGCAAAACAGTTCAAATATGGAGCCAGCAACGATACAGTACGTGTCCTCTCTCTTCTCTCCACTCAGGTTTAGTTTCTTCTCGCGGGACAAGCAGAGGAACGCCCAGCGGGGGTCGCCGTTTGACGACAGCTTTGGCCTGTGGGCGGGAAAAGAGGACGTGTACACGGAACAGGCCCAGGAGGCCTTGCAGCACATGTAGTCGCTGGACAGCACTTGACAAGGTTTCTCGAAAACATGCCAAACGTTTAACACTTCACGTCTGTCACTTAAATGGCGTTCTTGTGGTCAGACCTGTGAGCAGCCACCGCCCCCCCCCAAACTGCACATCAAATCCACCTATAGGGACTCATAGTGCAACTGAAACATTACCTGCTTCAAAAAAGGAACGGACTGACAGCACGACAAGTACAGCCTGAGCACACTGTAGCACGTTGAGTTGACACTCCAGTTTAGGAAAGGAAATTACGGGGCACTCGGGTGGGGGAACAGGGGTTAAAGTTCCTGCCCACCATAGCGGAGGCTAGGGGTTCGAATCCGCCAGTGCAGTGGTTCTCAAAGTGGGGTCCGGGGACCCGCAGGGGTCCCTGAGGGGGTACCAGGGAGGTCCCCAGCTAAATTATTGATAGTAATAGGAACCAAGCGGTCTGTAACTCCAAGAGGGTACAAATGGAACCACATTTGGTTCCATTCGTACACACTCAGAGTTCTGGGGTTCTGTGGCGCTAATGTACACCAAACTGGGGGTTCTTGGAATTCAAAAGGTTGAGGATCACAGCTCCAGCGCATCTGGCTTGGCCAAGCATCCATACGAACACAATTGGCTGTGTTTGTGAGGGATAGCCGGGCCGGCAGGGCCATCTCTGTTGCTGCACCAGCGACTCCTACAGGTTGGTCAGGGTGGCTGTTCGATGGGGTTTGGAACTGGGAAGAATAGCATGTTCCTCTGCACTGGACCGGCAGGGGTGACGCGTTGCTCGCCCACACCATCCCTAAGACCAACCAGTAGGGGTCAGCAGCGACAACGGACTACAATACAAGAAGCAGTATTAGGCTCTATGCACAGACACCATATTGGAAAGACATTGGGCCTCTTCCTTACTTCCTTCACGGGTGTTACCAATAATACTAATTAAGGCTCTGTTCCATTTAGTTTAGCACAGTGGTGGTTATTTTCAAGGACCCCCATAACTCTGAGAGTGTACAAATGGAACTAAATGGTCCATTTGGTTCCATTTGTACACTCTCAGAGTTACATACTCACCATAAGGGGCCATTTGGGAACCAAAATGGAGTGTTTCTAGTGAGCCAACATGCACAATATCAGCACCCTGACCAGAATGGAACAGAGCCTTCATTAGTATCATTGGTAACACCTGTGAAGGAAGTAAAAAGAGGCCCAATTTCTTTCCAATATGGCTGCTGTGCATAGAGCCTATTGACAGAACATCTAAATTGGGGGAAAAGGATGAAACGAAAAAACTTAATAGGAAATTAACAAAAGGTCCCAAAAGTTTACCTAGTCAGACGTAATGGCACATGCAAACTCTATACGACTTAGGAAAGGCAGGCAAATTGCATGCACATGTATGTTTAAAAGGATCGCGTTTGAGTGAGATACTCCGCAGAGGGTATAGTTTGGATGTTGGATGGAAAAGGAAAGTTGCAGTCAGAGATAATAGAAAGAAGAAAAAGTTCATGAGAATGTATGTCCAGCAATAACTACTAAGTTTTTAAAGAAATATATTGGGTTTACTTTTTTTTTTAAATAAATTTGACACCAACTTGTAACGTCGAAAGCATAGGACACAAAAATATGTTGTCATCCCCAACCCCTTCATAACCGCACAAAAAGTTCAGATCCAAAGCTTCAAGGCATTCAGTGACTTTTTGGTCAATGCATTGCTAAATAAATTGTCCTTTGGCAGTTTTGTGTTATGATGCCATTAAAGACAACAAAGCAAAGCTGTTACAAAGCAAACAGCATATAAAATGTTTTATAATAAATGATTAAATAATATAATGCTTTATTCTTTTTACATGGTTATACATGAACCTTGTTATAATCTTTTTATTTTCAAAATGACAACATTTTGTCCTATTGATCTTTCAACTGTTTCCCCAAGTCACCAGCAATTTACAAATGATTCAAATCATGCAGCTCTACAAATTACAGATTACACATTTACCATGTGTTTTTAACACAAGGCTGTATCTTATCAGATGAAAACAGCCCGGTATAGAAGATTGTGCAATGTGGTTACATGACAGTTGTCAGATTGTGTAATGGCACCTGTTGAGAAGCCTACTGGATATTATGACAGTGTCATAAGATATAGGCTGACTTCAGGAATGACTGTAGAAACACAGTTTGTCAAACTGAAGATCAAGGGTGTATTGGTGTTATGAGTTTATTTAAATGCTTACATATTGATGCTGTTTGTGCTTTCTGGGCATCGTGTGCCTTCTCACTTACTATTGGCTGTTCACAAGAAAGACTTGTGTGAGACATAATGGCCTGGCCAGTAAGGTAGTGGTTCCCAAATGGTGTGCCGAGGCACACAGGTGTGCCTTGAGGTTTTGTGACAAGCACACATTATTATTGCAATATATGCAACTAAAGTAATGAATTATTTTCATTAATTTACTATATCAGTACTTTGTGCACACTCATTTCCCAATACAGAGGCCAATTTCAAACTGGGCATGTCATTATAGCTGAAAGGTTTAAATTTTAATTATTATTATTATTTTTACATTCAATTTGTTTTACACATTTTCAAAAATAGTGAAAATAGCTGACCTGCTTGCGGTATGTTTGCTATTTTGGAGAAGAAAAAAACATTAATGTGTGAAATAGGGCTTAAGTAGTGGTTGAACATTTTATTTGGCTTTAGTAAAATTAAAATAACCGTTTACAGAGTGATGAGAGTGACAAGACCTTAGAGAGGCTTTTCTGCACTGAAGTGAATACAGGTGTTTCAAAAGGAATTGTTATGCACATCCACGTTGGTCGCTGGTGCAGCACAAAAAAAAACATCAAAGAATAAAAGATGTCCGGACAACAGCTGCTGCTCCAAATACATTTTAATGTGCAAACTAGTCCTCAGGAAGATCACATGCTGGTCGAAAACGTTGTACGTGTTTGCACATTAAAATGTTGCTGTTCTTTTATTGTTCTTCTTTTATTCTATGAATGCAGGTGTGCCTTGACATTTTGACTTGCCGTTGCCTATTGGTGTGGCTCGGGCACAAAACGTTTGAAAACCACTGCAGTATAGCCGTGGCATATTGGGGTGCATTTTATTAGTAGCTGCACCTTAGTGTTGTTTATGCTGAGCTGATGAGGTGACATAGATGAATGTAAAACGCCAACAGACATAGGAATTGCCAAGAAAGACGGTCCCATTATTTCAGTGTCAATGAAATGGCAACGCTAAAGGAGGTTGCCACCTGTATAATGATGGATGATAAATAACCACATACTGTAGATACTGCATCATCCAAGGCTATCAAGAGAGCAGTTACACAATTTCATTCACAAAATTACATCTTATTTAAAAGATGGTGCCATTTGTGGGTGAGGGATGAATAATGTGATGAAAATCTAATGGCAGCCTACAGTGTATTAAGCATAATAAAGGGAAATGTAATGTAGAACTTCATAGCTGCAATCTGCTACTTTCATGACCTACACAGTACAACCCTGGTCTCATGCATGAGAGACCACGTTTCTACCGCTGTGCCAAGATGCAATCCCTGCTTGACCGGGGGGAGATACAGTATTGTGCTTCTTAGCTTCAGGCAGTACTACACGTCGACCACCAGTAGGTGTCCTACCTTACACCGGGGGGTCTAAATGTCTCAATGGAAGAGGAGGGAGACCACGTCCAAACACTGCACAGGTGCTAGTTATTGTACTAACATTCTCTCAATTGGTTCAAATAACCGTATATTCATTCAAATTCCGGATTGCAGCTTTTAAGTTCTATTTCAGGATAGGCACTGTGGGACTAGATCGATCAGAATAACAAAACCCATTCCCTCAATTCCCATATTCAGTGATACCCCCCCACCACCTGGCTTATAGGTCCATAAGAATCTTTCATGAGCCTAAATTAAATTACTGTTGAAAAGGTATAAGGAATGCAATTGATTGTTTTTAATTAAGACAGCTTGTTGCCTTTTATTAAAACATGTCTGCTCAATAATAAAATATCAACAATTTTTCCAGGTGTTTGTCAGTTTTTGTAGACAATTCATCAGATTGATTCTCTAAATATCTTCATGACATTCTCTTGAACTCATTTATAATGATTCAAAGAATAAGCTTCTACTGCTGCTCTTCCAAGACTGGATCCCCGCTTGTCTAGGAGAGCATATAAGCTTCGGGCAGCCATTACTTGTCAACCAAGGTCTAAATGTCTCGGGGTCATCCCTATCTTCCCCGGGTTCTATGTTCCCCTCTAAGGTTAGGGTTAGGGTTAGGTTTAGGTTAGGTCCTATGTTCCCCGCTCTCCCTAGGAAAGCGGGGAACATAGGACCCGGGGAACATAGGTCCCAATGTCTCAATAGCAGTGGTGGAAAGTACTGTACTTAAGTACAATTTTAGTTTTTTTTTTCCTTTACTCCAATTTTCAGTACTTTTACTTCTACTCCACTACATCTCAGACTCCGAGATGTCTCAGAGGCAAATATTGTACTACGATTATTTGAAAACTTTAGTTACTAATTACTTTATAGATTTAGATTATTATTACAAAACATACAGCCTCTTCAGCCCTATATACATTGTATATGCATACAGCCCTGGCCATTTGGGACTTGTAGTTAGTTGTAACAGTATTTATACATTACCACATACTTTTTCCACCACTGCTCAATAGTAGGGAGACCACCTCCAACCACAAAGTAAGCCTTGCTGAGTCATATGGCCCATAGGGCAGGAGCCCATCTTGATGTACAAGTACAGCCCTGGACATGATGCTAGCACTGTATGTTGCTGGGACTAATCCAACCCTTGATCCTGAGTGCCAAGCACGGAGGCATTGGGCCCCATTTCTACAGTCTTTGGTATGACCCTGTAGGGGAACCGAACGCCCGACCTCCCAGTCTCAGGGCAGACACTCTTAACCACATGTACTAATAAGGCTCTCCCTGTCTCTTTAGTAATCAGAAAATATATTTTCAGGTTAAGATACCAATTTCAATCCAATCAGGATAGGCTCTATGCACAGCAGCCTTATTATTATCACTTCCTTCACAGGTGTTACCAATGCTACTAATGAAGGCTCTGTTCCATTTAGTGTAGCACAGTGGTTTCCACGACCCCCATAACTCTGAGTGTACAAATGGAACCAAATGGACCCGGTCCATTTGGTTCCATTTGTACACTCTCAGAGTTACACACCCGTAAGGGGCCATTTGGAAGCCCATGAGGGTCCCTGGACCCCAACTTTAGAACAACTGGTGTAACAGAGTGTTTCCATTGAGCCAACATGCACAACATCAGCACCCTGACTCTGTTTGACCAGAATGGACCAGAGCCTTCATTAGTATCATTGGTAACACCTGTGAATTTCTTCATAATATGGCTGCTGTGAATAGAGCCTATGTGTCATACTGGACACAGGATAAACAAGTGAAACAAAACTATTGGCAGACAGAATTGGAACTGGAACACAAACTGATGCTGATAATAACTGTGTTCTCTCTCCTGCATGATTGGATGACACTGGCAATCCACCTGACAATGCATTTACTGTTTATCAAGAGCTGGAGAAACAGACCCGTTACTAAACACACACAATGATTACTGTCAGAATATAGACTAGAGCAGAGCCTTAACGTTTTTAACGTTTGTTTTAACCCATTGAGACCGGGAAAGCATCTGTTTTCCAGATTTCTTAGATTTCTTTGGGCTATTCAAAAATAGCAGATCTACAAGCTTGATGATTTGCTATTTTTGAGAAATCGTGAACATTTGTGCAAATCTTTGAATATATATATTTTTAAAAGCGAACATTTTTAACTCCAATCTTTGCTTCATGGGGGTCCCTGGAACTAAATATTTTGAAATGGGGGTCCGTGGCCAAATACATATCATTTGGGGGGTCCTTGACATGAAAAGGTTTGAGAACCACTTATACATAGAAACATAGGTTTTTTGAGAAAAACAATTAGGATTTAGAAGCAAAGATTTGAGTTACAAATTTGCTTAAAAATACATAGCCTATATTCAAAGATTTGCACAAATGTTCACTATTTAAAAAAAATTACAGATCTACAAGCTCATGTAGAGAGCTTGTAGATCTACTGACCGACCTGGGGAATCCTCCCTGGTTAAGGGCGATATTATGCTTCTGGGCTACAGGCATTGTTACCTCTGTTGGGTAGACATACAACCAAAGTGAAGTAGATTGACAGATTTGTTATTTGCATAATACATGTTTAATCCACATTTCCTCCACCCATACAATCAATGCTACAACAGTCACTAAAAAGCACCAACAGGGGAGGTTAATGAATAAGAGCTTGAAGAATCACAAGGGTGCCTGGTTGCTCAGCCAGTTAGTGCACAGACCACATGCTCCTTATGAGTGCTAGGACCTTACTAGGCCTTGTCTCATCTCTTTCTACACTGACCTATCTGAAATTAAAAAAACAAAATATAGCTTTGTTAGGGAGTGGTGTTCGAGCAAACCCCTCCCCCCTTTAAAAATAAAATCAAACAAAACAAAAACTACTCGGTGGTGCTGGATAAAATGCTTCTCTATCCATGCCAACTCCATGTGAGTTGAGTGAGTTATTTATGTATTCTGATAAAGTAGGCTTTTTGTGGTAATGTCTGTGGAACATATGTCACAAAGACAGATTGGTTTTTGACACTGAGCAAGTTAAAAACTCAATCACTCGTTCATTTAAAGTGACATCGATAAGTACAGTGCTGCTCTGAAAGGTTGAGCTGATTTTAACAGCTTGAAGGCAGCCTGAAGTTGCCTAGCTACTGCCCCTGAACCACTCGCACCCCTTTGAACAGGGCTGCCTGTTAAAAGAGATCTTGATCTCAATGGGATTTTCACCTGCATAAATAATTATATTATGTAATATTGAATAATGAAGTGAAACGAAATTCAGGCAAAGTGTCAGGCTAGGGCACGTCATTCTAAAAAACCCAAAAAATTAAACAGCCGATCAACAAGTTCACATGTCACACACAGCGCAACGCAAGTGTTGAGAACTTGCAGATCGGCTATTTTCGTGGGCGAAGGCTATTTGGGGATCGTTGGCATGGAAACATTGAGGAATCCACTGTAAAAGTACAGACAGTGGCACTCAGAGAAAGATGCCTATAGTAGTGGAATGAAGGCCTTACAGAGTGGTGTCTTAATGAATAAACATTAATCAAATTCCTTTATTTTCAAATAACTTGAACACCTAATTGTACCAGAGGTTAAATTGTCTAGTTAAACTTGTAAAATCTAGTTAAACTCTTAACATATAAACAAACAAAAAAACATTACTTTTAAAAATGTAATTAGAATCTGGTGAATTATAAAACGCAAACAAAAATGAATTATCTGTTGCCAATTCTATTGCTAAAATGGTCTACGTAGAATATTTGGTTGTAGACAATTGACAGCTTTCTGTAGGAGGTAAAGATTTGTTCAAGGGAGAGAAAACTACAGCTATAAAAACATGATAAAAAAAATCACATTACAGTTTGACAGAGCCTTTTAGAAAGGGCTCAAATACTTGCATCATCATAATTATAATTTATGAACGTTATCTATTTAAATTTTTCAACCTGAAGAGTCCTTGTTATAAATGCAATTATTGCTAAGCAGGGGAAGGAACCAGTGCAGGGAACAAAAACGGTGTAAAAAAGAAAAAAAAGAAAGCCAAAACATCTTAGATCTGCCACCCGCACTTGTGTACTGTGCTCACTTTCCTCACCGGTGCTATTTTCCTATTTTAAATAGAGAACAAATGCCCCCCAAATCCCAACAATCTAAAAAAAGAAGAAAAAAAAAGCTTTGAACAGTCATTCGTGTGTATTTGCATGTGGACTACCCTCTTCTCCGTGCTCAGCTGCAAACAAAAACAAATTTGGTTCCTTCCGCTGTTGCCAAGTGCCACTAGGCTACCAGTTAAGAATAAAGAACAGTATAAAATGCCAAACAGCCACTACCACGCGCATGCTGTGATAGCTCTCGTTTTAAAGGTTATACAAAATATACAAAATAAATATGCTGAAATCAAATGACCTAGCATGTTCCATATCAGTGTATAAATAAGCTTATGGATATCGTCTGACAAAGCAGATGTACCTTAAATCGCCATTAATTCAAATCACCAATGTCTCCCGCTTGCACACAAACTCTCAGAACATCCATCTGCATCTTGGGAAAAACAGGATACATATTCCGCTGCTAAGGCATTTTTTACATTAGCTAATGAGAAACAAATGCTTATGCTCAGTTTATATTACGGCGCACGACGGCGGCGCTCGTCGGAAATAGCCGATCCACAAGCCCACGACGGGTCGCAGACGTGCAGCGGCGAGAGCTTGCAGATTGGCTATTTTCGGCGCACGCCGAAGTATAAATCTTTATAAATTCGTTTCCCTTCTCTTTGAGATCAGCCCGTCAGTCGTCAATATTTGAGCCATGGGTGAGCTGCGATAGAGTCTTTGCTGCGGTCACCGTAGTCGTAGAGCAACTCTTCACCCTCGGCGATGTTCCGAGACGCCACCAGGATGAGGTGGGGGATGCCGTTGATGTCGTGTAGCTTGGTTTGGCAGTTGCCATTTTTACTGTGATTGATCAGCCTACCCATTCGGCCAGTCTCTTTCGTGGCATCCACACTAAAAAATAAGAACAAACATAAGTATCATTTACATTAAGGTGAAAAGCAACAGGATAGACCGACACATTTTTTTACGCTGCAAATTGTTTTTCCTACCTATATATATATTTGTGAGTTGTTTCTGTCGGGTGGAAACCTTATACATGTATATGTACGTATGTCCAAAACCGTTCCTTTTTAATGATTATATTTTTAAAACGTTTTAAAATAGTAATAGCAGATCTACAATGCGTCTAATTACGACGTGTTGTGAGCTTGTAGATCATCTTTTTGTCACTACTTTTGCGTGACACTCTTATATGATGAAGTAGGACATTCATTTACAAAAAAAGTAAAACTAAAAAGTTCCTGTTATTAGCAACTTTAGCAACATCTACAAACAGATAGGTTATTGTGATCAAAGTCATTGGTTCTCAACGTGGGGTCTGGGGACCCCAAGGGGTCCTTGAGGGGGCTCCCAACTAAATGACTGATAGTTTGGAACAGAATGGACCTATACGGGAGTAACCAAATGGGGGTCCGTTGCCTAATACATGTCAAACTGGGGGCGGGGGGTCCGACCTTGAAATTAAAAAAGGTTCGGAAACACTGTCCTGCAAGGGAAATGCAATGGTTTATTAACATACCAGTATGTTTTGCAGAGGTGCTGAAAATAGTACATGTAGCATCCTGTGGCAGGGTTTTGAGCATACTCGGCCTCCCTGTTTTTGGCATCAGTGATGTGCAGAAGATCGCCATGGTACTCCACTATGTACTCGCCTTTCTGGAAGCACTGAGTGGCAAACACCCCTCTCCCTTTTCCCTCGATATGTTGCACCTGTGCCACAAAAAGAGAGTAGTTACAAGATGGTGTATTCATGTAATTAAGTGGCATTCACAAGTTATAAAAACACACTTTACCGGCTCTGCTAGATACAGTCCGAGTTATGCACAATATAGGGGGCTTATTTCCAGGCTGACATTTATCAAGAACAAAGAATTGGTTACAATTTGAATTTAACTCAAGTCTCATAAAGAGAGAGATATGTAAGCCCCATAACGAGCATGAACCTTATAGATTGGGGATATTAGAAAACTAATTTGGAATTAAATGACACAGCCTGGTTTTACTTGCCACACTGCTAATATAACCAGAGAAAGTGTGTTTTTTTGTTTTTACCTCCATTCCTTCCTCTATCCCGTTTGTAATGAGATGATCAATGTGCTGTTTTTGTTCACACTGACAACAAAACACAATGAGAAGGTGTTAGTGCAAATGAACACATTTGACCACCACACAAATACACTTAATATGAAGCCATTCTAAATACACATGCAGTAGAAATAAAAACTGCTAGGACTGCAACAAGAATTTAACAGACTCGCACAAAAACATTAACTCGATCCCACCTTGATTTCTTCTTTACTTTTTCTTGAGCTCCGTCGAATAGGAAAGAAGTCGGTGACTTTCCGGTTTAGTGAAGTCCCATTTTCAGTACTGCAATTAATAAAAGAGACATTTACAACCCTGTTTGACTACTTTAAACCTGGAGTCCCCATTTTGGGCATGTCATTAGTTGACGATTAAAAAAAAAAGCCTATCTCCATGAGGGGGGGGGGGGGGGTTCTAGATTGGGGACAACATTGTTGATTGCCGCTCCCATGTTAACCCATCAAGATCGGGAACAGGTCTGTGTAACCACTTAAACCATTATCTTATACTTGGCTATTCAAAAATAGCAGATCTACATGCTCATAGCAAGGCTTATGAGCTTGTAGATCTGCTATTTTTGAAAAATCGTGAAAATGTGTGCACATCTTTGAATGTACAATTCTTAAAGCGAACATTTGTTAAATATTTTGTTCCAGGGACCCCCAGAAGCAAAGATTTGAGCGACAAATGTACGCTTAAAAAATATATATTTTTGTGATGTCCATTGTATGTCTTGTCTAAAAAATGTTTGCATCATTTGTTGAAAGTAAATTCTCTGTTTGTTTGTCTACAAAAGAAAACAAAGTACAAATCATAAAAAAAAGATATATATATATATATATATATATATATATATATATATATATATATATATATATATATATATATATATATATACATATATACTGTATATATATATATATATTCAAAGATTTGCACACAAAAAAAACACGATTTTTCAAAAATAGCAGATTTACAAGTGCCGCGCTATGAGCTTGTATATCTGCTATTTTTGAATAGCCAAAGCAATCTGAAAAATGACACGAGATGCGCCCTCCTGACTCAATAGAATGCCTTGGTGATCGAGACGCCTTACATTCTTTTCGTTGACTTCTTTCCTTTGACCTTGCGTCGTACAACTCTCCTCTGGTTGGCGAGTGGAGCGGAGCTGCTGTTGTGGGTCAGGAGGGGTATGTGGGCCGTGTGGCTGCTCAGAGGAAGGGTGACCTCCACCGGAGACAGGCGCCAAGACTGTGGGTAATGCAGCTGTGGTGACGGCTCCTCGTCTGTCCAGCAGGGGGAGCACTGGTCTCCCATATCTGTCAACTCTGAGGCGTTTTGCATTTTCAAGCTGATGGAATTTGGTTTGCTACCTGCGGGTGTAAAAGGAGCAAATAGTGGAAATGACTCAATACAATACAACATACATGGGCAATTGGCGGCCCGGGGGCCACATTCGGCCCCACCTTCACTTAATGCGGCCCGCAGGTTAATATCGCAATACTGATATATCATTGATTTCAGCTGTTACAATTCCAAACATGCAAACATGACCCGCTTTAATTACTTCAGTCTATATTAGTAGCTTATTGACTAGTATTAATATTCTATTATCTTTTTCATGTCCAATGTGGACAAGCACACATTTTGCAACAGGAATGTTCATGGGGTCTCCAGCCATCTAAAAAGGTAGGGTTCATTAACAGGTGAGCAAGTCTGCATTCGATGGAAAACACAAGACTGCTTTTCTATAGAATAAATGAAATGGAAATGAAAATAAAAAACAACACTAGCCGTTCAGATGCATCAGCTTATCCAAAACTATATGGAATAAATGTAATCCCAGCAGTGCCAAAAGCCACTGTCCCCTCCTATTACTACATTTTATATAATTATCCTTTATTTACGTGAAAACAAGAGTATTACAGAAACACATCTTTTTGCAGAGGCGTGGAAACAAACAGCTTACTCAAAACTATTGACTTGAACATAGTATAGACAATCACATTTTTCAAATCAGATTAAAACATATTTGGAAACGGCTACACAGTGCTGCTACTGTATCAATCAACAATGAGCAGTGTATTTTACTTGCATATTGTAAACTTTTTCTTGCAAGCTAGCAAGATGGCATCGCATTTGCAATGCTATGAATTGTGGGCTATTGGCTCAAGCAATGTCTGCAGCAATGCTGACATTACAGAGTGAGCGGGTGTGCCCTAATGCACTCGCCAGGTTTCAAGTGCAAAAACCAAGAGCTGGACGCAGTTAATCACGGATTATGTGCTTGCTTACTGAAAACGTTGTCAAAGCCTCTGTTTAGTAGGGATGCACTGAATTGACATTTCTGGCCGACACCGATGTCAACATTCATGTTCGATAACCGATATTTACTGATGTAGAATATCTGTATAAGAACGAGATAAAATGTTGTCCTTTCTGAAAAAGGCATATAAACAATAAATTTGAAAAAGGAATGCCTCTTTATTCCAAAACTAGGGATGCACCATATTGAAAGTTTGGCCCATATCCCAACATAAATGTAGTATTTGTATTGAAAAATGTTCCAACTTGTTGACCCTTTTGAAGGTTTCACCAGAATATGCAGCCTTCATCATCAAAAAGGGCTTTTTCAGCTTCCCATTCAAACATAATTATTATAAAATAAAATGTTGGCTAAAACCAATACATTATTTTGATATCGGTTCAATACCGATATTGCATTTTAAGACCAACATCGGGCGATACCGATATGATGACCGATAAATCGTGCATCCCTACTGTTTAGAATACAACTCAACAGAAACACGACGTACCTTCCTCTTGCCACTGTGTGTCATATTGTAGACGGTGTCTCGGAGAGTATCTTCCTTCTTGTGTGAGCCTGATCATCATCTCATCGCGAACGGGAGATGTGGTGGACTTGTTTGAGCTTAAACGGGCAATGGAATGGCCGCATACAGTTTGCTGTGAATATGAAGGCAAAGAAATGTGTTTTAGTACATGAGCAAGACCCTGACAATTTAACCACTTGAACCCTAGCTGGTCCACTCTTTCACAACGTGTTCTGAAAGAGTGGACCACATACAGACCTGAAACTGGTCAACTAAATACTGTTTTATTTTAAGTATAGATAGAGGGTTTAAATGGTTCTCCTAGCCCTTGTGTCCAAGTAACACCAGTTCGCAACATGCAGTGAGTGAACAAAAGCAGAAAAATTGTCCTGATACTGTATGTGCCATGATCTGGTGTGTACAGATCAAATGGGGGCAGAGACTAGCTCCTACTCTCTGAATACGAGTTCCTGCAGAACAACCGCAGTGTATCTCTGTATTTGAAATTTGAAGGCCTTCAACTACTGTGCTTGTCTTGTATGGTTTATCTCCAGGTGAAACCATTTCATGTTAATATAGTTGTTAGCACATTTATGTAATGTGAGGAGAAATATCTGTAATTTTAATAGAGTCCATATGGAATTAATTGCACACCGATATACCACACTGATGTAATGGCGAATTAATAACATGGACAAACTTCCAGTGAGTCCCTGGATAACGTGTGGTGCAAAGTCAGACAGCATTGTATTTATTCAATGATACAATACAATTAGTTCAAGTAATAAAAAAAAAAGTTATGTGGCAGTTGTCCTCAATTCCACTTGCTACAAACTTAAATAATGAGACCCCCGACCCAGTTCCTATGAAAACTGATCCAGAGTTCCTAGTGGAAATGGTGGAAAGTAACAATGTACATCAAGTACTGTAATTAAGAACAATTTCATGGTATTTTTTACTTTACTGGAGTATTTCCAATACTTTTACTCCACTACATCTCAGAGGCAAATATTGCACTTTTAATCCACTACAATTATTTGAAAACTTTAGTTACTTTGTAGATTTTAATTATTATTACAAAACATTTTAATTATCATTACAAAACATACATTAACCACTTCAGCCCTATATACATTTCGACTATTTGAAAATACATGGTACATTTTGGTACTTTTGTTGTTACTCAAGTATTTTTTAAATTCCAGACTGTAACAGAGTATTTCTACATTGCAATATTGAAACTTTTACTTACGCAAAGAAATGTAGCACTTTTCCCAACACTGCCTATAGTGGAATGACAGTTATAAGGGGGTGGAGCCCCATGGGACCTGGGTCTTTGGTTCGCCATTGATCGATGACCCCGTTAAACAATGTCTGTTATGAGCTACTAACATGACACATCCAAAAAGAAAACACCAGTAGGCCTAATGTGAGCTGCAACAGATCAGATCACGCAATTCTGCTGACCTGATCTAACATGGAACATGGTGTCTGTCTGTGCCCCCTCCCTCCCTCCCCTTCCTTCCATAAGGACAGACTAGACATGCTGGCAAATATCACCACCACACACACACACACACACACACACACACCAAGCACTTAAACAACGATCCTTTGGATAGAATCGTAAAAAAAAGATGTCAAACGCATATACATCGCTTTCGTGTCTGCAAAACAGTAAACAAAACACACCACTTTTTAACTTTAAACCTTAGAGAGAAAAGGAAACTTACCCCCGATCCGTCCGTCCAGGTCGGATTTGTTTGTGTGGTTCCTCCTGCCTTGCCTTGGATCGGATGCTCGGTTTTGGTGAAGGATCCAGTCTCTCTCTCCAGTTGTTATGCTACCGTTTTCAAAGCTATGCTTCGTCCGTCATGTATTTGATCGGGGACTTTAACGTTACGGACGCGTCCATAAATAGACTATTCTGTGGAGGGGTTTTTTCAAGTCTTTTCAACCGATGATGCAGCCCGCACGGCTTCTCTCCGCCATGTTTAAAAAACGAGGATGCGTCCTGACGCCCTCTAGTGGTTGTTGTTTTTTTATTTAAAACTGACACTAGAGGCTTCAAAGAGAACAATGGATGAAAATACTTTAGGCATAGCTTCCGGGTCACTTATTCTGTTCAGCGGTGGAAGAAGTACTCACATGTTTTACTTAAGTAAAAGTATCAATACTGCGATAATAAATAAGTACAATTCCGATATTCAAAATGTACTTGAGGAAAAGTACAAAAGCATTGGCATCAAAATGTACTTAAAGTACCAAAAGTATACTCATTGTGCAGATGTCCCATTTCACAAATTCACAATGTATAAAAAATATTTTTTAAATAGCCCTATCTACAAGCTCACAATGCCTCAAATCGTGTCGCATTATGAGCTTGTAGATCTGCTATTTTCAAATGGCCGAAATATAAAGTGGCTGAAGTGGTTAATATGTTTTATGATAGTAATCTAAATCTGCAAAGTATCTGCTAAAGTAGTAGTATCAAATAATTAGTGGAGTAAAAAGTACCATATTTGCCTCTGAGAGTGGGGTAGAAGTAAAAGTATTAACAATTGGAAATACTGAAGAAAGTAAAAAATACCTCAAAATTGTACTTGAGTAAATGTACTGAGGTACTTTACATTACTGGAAATGTATTTTGTTTTTAAAACCCTCAACACATTATACACAAGGATATTGTGTAAACATTTTTTAGAACACATAATGATCACTCGTACCTTTTAACATTTTAAAAACAATTTCTAATCACTCATAACTACATGCCCCAAAATAAACAGTTATTTTGGTTGAAGTTGTAACTTTTTCCCCCACAAATCTTTATTTATAACAATCATGACATACAATACAAAACAAACACAAACAAAGACGTTATTAATACATCAATACAACAACATCAGAGTCAGGGGGATTTACTAACAGAAAACATTAAAGAGTGTACACAAAAGGACAGTTCTTGCAGCTTTCTTATTTTTTTTTGGGGTCATAAATTGTTTTAATGTACTGCTTGGCTTCAATCTCAAATACAATGAAAGAAGGTTTGGAATGACTACATTAGGATTTATGTATATGAAATGTATCTAGAACAGGGGTCTTCAACGTTTTCAGGCCAAGGACCCCCTAGCTGAGAGAGAGATGAAGAAGCAGGGACCCCCTACTCTATAGTGTATAAAATTGTGTTTCAGATTAAAGTTTTTTTTTTACTTAGTCTGATATTTTTTCCCTCTACACCTATAGCCTCTTTGCCAAAAATAGCCAAGCTGCAAGTTGAGACGCAGCTTGAAGATCTGCTATTTTTGGCTAATGTTCCCCTCAGAAAAGGAATTCTAGGGTTCAAGTGGTTAATGTAAAAAAAAGAAATCCTATCACACAAAGATTTGGCGGACCCCCTATAGTAGCTCTGAGGACCCCCCGTTGAAGACCCCTGATCTAGAATAATTGAAGTTTTTTTTTTTTTTTTTCACTTTTTCCTCCTTGACTACATCCAAATGGGTGTCCAAATGACAGATCCACACGTGGGGGAATTTGGAAAGCACAAACGTACGCCACCTGCTGGTCCCTTTCGCCAACAACAAGAAGAAGCCCGTAATCAATGCATGTCGTCACTTCCTTAAAACACCTCACACGACGGTCACGTGACACTAGATAACTCGCCTCGTCTCTTTTTTAGCTTTTTATCTTCGTCGTTTTTTTGAAACTTGAAAACACGCAGCGCACCCCGAAATGACATCTTTGTCGCCGCGGTCGCTTTTGTTTCACCGCGGGGGCGATCGGCCGGTGCTTTGGTCGCCCGGGAGGACTATGGAGATGATTGGGACGTGAAAAAGGCAGCAGCAGCAGCTCCGGGGTTCAGGCTGCGTCACGTGACCAGCATGCGGCTTTAGCGTTTGATAAAAAAAGATGGCGTGGAGCTGGTAGTCTCGAGGAGCAGAACAACAAACACATACTCATACACACACTCACACACTGTCTGGGACCCACAGCGGTCAAGTGAGTTCATATTTATCGTCTTTTAATTGGTGCATAATGGCTTGTTTGTTTGTTTTTCTTGGCGAGTAAGACAATTACTCAGTTAATTTGACGTATCTCGACACATTTTAACATTTTAAGTTGATTTTCGGGACTGTCTGTCTGGCCGCGCGCGAGCGAGCCGAGGGCACGCTCATCTCACGCTTTCGTAATCTCGCGTGACCATATGCCCCAGATTCATACTTCGTCCGTATGACGGTGTCCCGCGGCGAAAGATTGGCAGATCTACAAGCTCACAATGTGTTGGCTTCCCGCGCGTCCGTGACTTGTAGATTCGCTGTTTTCCCGTCGCACGACAGCGGAGCCATGGGCGATAGCTTTTAGCTAGCTGCTTCTCTAGACTGGGGGAGCCTATGCCGCTTTGCGGCTCGCATATCCGATCCGGGGGCCGGATACGGAAATGGCCCCGTACACATGTGTCTGTACGGTTGGAAATGACCGGTTACGGTAGGCGGGCTCTAGACCGGATCCCAGTACTGAGCAGGGAATAGGCACCAGTGTTTTTTTCTCTGGTGACGCGAGGTTACATTATCTCCTCCGTCTCTCTAGCATTTAGCATTAGCTTAGCAACGAGCTAGCCTCCTCGCTGTTTAAACCACACAGTGAGTGTATAAGCGTGTGACCGTCAACAATATCAAAACAATGCGGCGATAATTAGCCATGCTAGCATGCCCTAATGGTAGCAGCTAACGTTATGATTTGGAATTCTAAACGGGCGAGGATAACAAAGCTCCAATAAGAAGTTGGGTTTAATGAGAGCTGTAAGTAGAGCTGTTGAAACCGTTGATACCGTCGTTAACTTTAACTATTGGTAAGTTTCACTCTTGAGCTGACAGGAGTGTTCTAATTTAGCATTTAGCCGTAGCAAGTGGACCTATATTATAACAGCATGTCAATTAACACACTTAAAGCTGGACTATGTGTGCTTTTATGAAGTGTTGGTGGTTCAAGTCTAAACCACCACGTTTGTTGTTATTGTGACATAGCAGTTTGGTGTGAGTGAGCATATAATATAAGGTGGACTCCTCGTTGTAAGCATGGTTTATATCAGGGGTCCTCAACGTGTTTCAGGCCAAGGACCCCTTAGCTGAGAGAGGGATGAAGCAGGGACCCCCGCTACATACTGTATAACATTGTTTTGCAGATTAAACTTCTTCATAGATAGATTCGTAGACTCATATCATATTGGATTCATGTTGATGTGTATTTTCAAACAGTTAACCACTTAAACCCTCAGTACTCTGTAAACGTGACCCTCTTTACCAAAAAAAAAACACTGTTTTATACACCTCGTCATACGACGGTGGCGCTAGCCGAAGATGGCAGATCAACAAGCTCATCGTGGCAGCATTTTGTGAGCTTTGCAAATCGGCGTGTTTTCGGTGTCGTGGTGGTCGCAATTTAACCGGGTCGTGTCATCAGCTCATCACAAGTGTGTTTGCGTTGTCATGTTTTTTGGCTTATCGGGGCTGTTGTGTTGCGTTACGTCTAGTTTTAATGATGACAATAGTTTAAATAATTATTATGTTGGGTTATGCTATCATTAATAACTGGTGGGAAACGACGTGAGTCACACACACACACACACACACACACACACACACACACACACACACACACACACACACACGGAGCAGGAAGTTGTTGAAAACACGTGCCGCTTGCCTGCCCTCAGTGCCCTGCCGCCTGGCTCTGACTCTGTCTGGGTCACTTTGATGGTGACACATCCCAGGATCATTCACGTTATTATAACCACTTTATTGTAGCGACCTTTAATCTTGTGTAAATAAAAGTAGCTAGCTGTGTAACTAACGATTTAAAACATCTTGGTATCTAGGCGACCATTCATTTGGCGAGCTGATGTTTTGTCTTTGAGCATCATGCAAAAAAACGTTTAGCTTGCCTTACTGACTGTTTACTTTTCAGTTATGGGCGATTGTCTTGATATTTCTCCCAACTTATTTATTATTTTGCCCTGTATTGTTTATTTTCGCCAAGTTGTGTTTACAATGAATTTGACTGATTCAGTTGCTTGTTCCCACATAAGACATGCATCTACTGACATTTTTAAGCTTTCAGCTTCAATACTGTTTGACCAGGTCAGCACTCATGTTTTATTGCAATCACTGTAACTTTGTTTCATCATCAAGCTGTTGGGATGATGGCTAGTATGTTTAGCACATTCACATTGATGTTGTCACTATAATGTACGGTACAGTGAGGTTGGTAGTGGTAATGTAAA
The DNA here is from genome assembly GCF_963454915.1 of Gymnoscopelus microlampas. Classification (NCBI taxonomy): domain Eukaryota; kingdom Metazoa; phylum Chordata; class Actinopteri; order Myctophiformes; family Myctophidae; genus Gymnoscopelus; species Gymnoscopelus microlampas. The sequence goes on from NC_139958.1 coordinate 37,579,016, forward strand.
TATTTTTATTTTGCAGATGGATCCAGGACAGGATTTACTTCTGACTGCGTTAAGTGAAAGCGGCATTTGCCCCAATGATGTATTCGACATTGAATCTCAGGATGTTGCACAAACCCCCTCTACCCAGCAAGTAAGATGCCTGTAATTGGGGATGGGGTACACCTCTCAAATGTCTGTGAATACATAGAAAATGAAGTGTTAATATGACCATCATATTTTCTGCTTTACTTGTCATCCATGTTGATTTAGCTGAACTTGTATGGTGTGTTAATGATGTTATTTATTGTCTGCCCCTAGTCTATCTCCATCAGTGCCCTGGATGTTGGCTTGGGGACTGAGGCAGTGGGAGCTGGCAGGACTGAGACTGCAGCTCCACTTCCCATAGTTACTATCAGGGTATGTTACTGTTAACCACTTAAACTGTATATACTTGGTTGTATGTCAGTTGTGAAAATGGCCGATCTACAAGCTTGCATTTTGATGTGTTGTGAGCTTGTAGATCTACTATTTTCGCCTATTAATCACATGCCCAGAATAGGGATGCTAGCGTTTCATGTGATTGGGATTTGAGCTGTTTTTTATTTCAATATATGGTTTTCTATTTTAATTATTCCTCTCTTCTCTTTTGGTGTTCCCATAATCTTCCCAACAGCACAAACCTCAGCCATCAACAACCACATTTGTCTTAAATCAGTTGAATCAACTACCCTCGCTAGGAACAGTGGTGACCAAACAATCATCAAACCCCATAAAACACACCATAACTGTGACCAAGGTGGTGCATGTGAATGCTTCAGCTCTGCGGGGTTCATCATCGGCCTCGGCCGCCTCCACAAATCCCTCAGTGTCCACCGCTGGCACAGATCAGGTAAGTCTACTGAACTTGATTCGGAAACCAAAAATCCGGAAACATAGCAATTGCCTTTGGTTACACTCCATTAGCGAATGTTCTTCTCTTCTCAGATCCAGCTGAAGGACCTCCTGAGGACAAGAAATCTGAAGACCACTGGCCTAAAAGGCAACAGTTTGATGGAACTTATGAAACTCAAGCCCCCACCTGACATTGCTCAGCCAGTAGCCACTGCGACAGCCACAGGCCATAGTGAGTTAAACAGACTCGGCTATAACAACTGTAAGTGGGAAATATTGCGTTTAGCCATGAAAAGCAAAAAAGAATCCTGCACGCTATCTTAACTTACAGCAAAAATGTAATGCAAATACAACTTTTCGGTTGCTCTGACCTTTTATCAGATGTATGTATGTATGTATGTATGTATGTATGTATGAGTTTGTGAAGTTTGGATATGGGGTGAAATGTAAATGATGGAAAATCTAGAATTGGGTCCAAAATGCTAACCAAAGCTAACCGTAATTGTGGTGTTGTTGGTATTTTGTGACCATCAATCAAAAACATAATGATAAGAACCGATCAATACGAAGTAAGATTTGTGTGCTTTGAGGTTTGAGCTTAGCGTTTCTAAGACCTGTATGCTCTCTTGAACTTTCAGTGGAAATGAACAATGGAATAAAGAAAGAAGTCTCAAGTAAAGATTCTCCTCGCGTCTGGGTAAACGATGACATGAAAGGACAGAGCTTCTCACCTAGCCTGGTAAGTCTTGAATTGTATCAAATAAGAATTGTATCTAAAGAAAATTAAAGATTGAAAGCTAACAAATGGGTCGTGCAAAACAGTTTCTAACCAGTCAGTTGATTTGAAATGCTACAAAGCACTCGTTTTTCTCACAGAAACTCCCAGGGATGAAAGAGGAAGATGAGGCTGAGGAGGAAGAAGAAGAGGAGTTGGGTGTTGCAGAAACGTATGCAGAGTACATGCCAATGAAATGTGAGTCAACTTATAGCTTTGTTGAGAAATGTATTATTGTTCAGTGATGCAGCTATTTCCATGAATACCTGTAACTGTTTGGGATGTGACAACTCACCACAACAACACTGGTATGACGGCGTTGCACAGGGAAAACAGCCAATCTACAAGCTCAGCTTGCAACACATTGTGATGCTTTGAAGATCTTTTTTTTCTTTTCTCAAATTGCCCGTAATGCCATATACAAAAATTGGGATGCATATATACATATACACACATTCTTTTATATTGTTACATTATCACTAAAATCTTAGTGTTTTGACAATTATTTGGGGGCCCACTTGCAATATCCTCACGACCCACGAGTGGGTGAGAATCACTGATCTATTGACCTGGTCCATCCAGTAAAGATTGGCCAGCGGCACCCTGACGCTGTGGTGGAGACCAGCTCCTTGTCCAGTGTCAACCCCCCCGACGTGTGGTACAGACTTTCCATCACAGAAGAAATCATGGACCGTGGTTGGCTGTCTGCTTTGCAACTGGAAGCCATCACTTATGCCGCTCAGGTAAATGCACCTTTTACACCAGGCTTGTGAATGTTTATTGTTCTTCAGCACGGGACTTCATTACCTGTGGAGGAGACCTACAGTATTGGCTGCGCCCTATTGGTGGATGAGGCTCTCATTGGACCACTTGTGTTTCATGCGATGATAACTGATGATATCGGACACGTGAACTTAAAGCGACAAATGTTATGTCCTCTCACGTAATTGCAACTGTAACGCCCGGGTTTGAACCCAGGTCTCATCCAAAAGGGATTCCTTCCTTGGACAGGGAAGATATTGGACGTTATACGTGGTTGCCGCATTGACCACATCATCACCGCCGCCATATTAACTTCTTTCTGTTTTGTAACAATTACTGTTACTATCTATGTAAGTAAATGTGTTTTAATAGGAAATAAACTACATTTCTGACCAAGTATCCTATAAGATTACTACATTTCTGACATTTATAACAAACCAAATCGCTTGAAAATGGATTGAGAATACAGTAGGGTTGTCCGATATTGGCTTTTTTACCGATAACCGATATACCGATATTGTCCAACTCTTAATTACCGATACCGATATCAACCGATACCGATATATGCGGGGATTATTGTGATTAGGGTAAGCTCAAATTTCATATCACACACACCATATACAGTAAGAACTCCTGTAACTTATTTATAAAGCAAAAAAAAAAAAAAAACGATACCGATATTTTCCCGATATCAATTTTTATGCTAATATCGGCCGATAATATCGGGAGGCCGATAATATCGGACATCCCTAGAATACAGCGAGTTATGAATGATGATTTATTATTGTGGAGAGATCTCCTGCTTCCCTAGTCATACAGTACATGGGGTAATTATGCTTTAGGAGGCACAGCTTGCCCTCACCAATATGGCGGCCTCTAATGAGCAGCAGCCAATGCGGTATCTGTGTATATGATTGGTCCAATGAGTTTCAGGCAGTTTTACTTGTCAAACACAACGCGTCACCATCTGCTATTGCCGACACACGACCCACTGTGCGGTGAAGCATAAATCGAGCTTAACCCATTAAGACCTGGAACGCATCTGTGTCACTTTAGATTTCTTTGGCTATTCAAAAATAGCAGATATACAAGCTCATAGCGCGGGACCGAGTGCCGCGCAATGAGCTTGTAGATCTGCTATTTTTGAAAAATCTTGTAGAAAAAACTTTTTTTTTTTCCAAAAAACTTTTTTTTTTTTAAAGAATCGCCTCGGGTCTTAATGGGTTAAAGGACTGGGGAGCTGTTAATTATCTTGCGCGAACATAGGAATATTTTGATATGTCGCCCAACCGCAATGGCTGGCCTGCCTCTCGAAACGCAATAACGTTAAATGTATTCACCTTGCAAACTGCTCAAGATACATTGCATGCTATGATTAGTAATGGGCATTCATGCCTATTTGAATTGCCTAACCAACGTGAGTGACACAATGGATTAAAATAATGTTGGCCCTGTCAGCTGTCTTAATTTGTGCGTCTGTCAGTATCATTTTGTTTGATACACAGCCACGCCTAATATTATTTTCACATGAAATGACACTGATGTTCAGATTTATTGTGTTTGTCTTTTGTTTTAATTTGCAGTCAGTCTTCATTCCCTTTATTATGAACAATTATTATTCAACAAAGCTAACTCTTGCCTTTGTCTGTCCATGGCAGCAACATGAGACATTCCTCCCTAACGGCGATCGAGCTGCCTATCTGATTGGTGATGGAGCAGGTGTTGGCAAAGGAAGGACCATTGCTGGGATCATCCATGAGAATTATCTTTTAGGAAGGAAGAGATCTCTTTGGTAAAAAAATAGCCTCTTTACAGTAGACTATTAATGAAACTTGTCTTTGTACCTTTGCTATGAAATGTCAAATGATTACCCCTACTAAAGTTGACAGATTTTTGTCCTTTCTGTTCACTTGTTATATAGGTTTAGTGTTTCAAACGACTTGAAATATGATGCTGAAAGGGATCTACGGGATATAGGAGCGAAGAATATTCAGGTTCATTCGCTAAACAAGGTAATATATTATCTAGTTGAATAAACCGATGTTGCTGCTTTTAAAAATGATAATATCTAGTTGAATAAACAGATGTTGCTGCCTTAAAAAATGCTAACTGACAGTTAATTCACCCATCTTGGTCATTGTATAGTTTAAGTATGTCAAGATCTCCTCCAAACACAATGGGAGTGTGAAGAAAGGCGTGATCTTCGCCACCTACTCTTCACTGATAGGAGAGAGCCAGTCTGGAGGGAAATACAAAACAAGGTTTCAACAGCTGCTCCACTGGTGTGGAGAGGACTTTGATGGAGTTGTATCCTTTCAAAAACCATTAGCCACTTAAGCCCTATTTTATTCTTTGTCATATGACGTTGTTGTGGGAAAAGTTAAATGGTGACTATCCTGACTATAATGTACATGGTACATGTTTTTTGCAGAATTGATATTAACCAATAGTTATTATTAATAATTGTCTTCCCAAATGTTGATGGTTTTTCTTTAACCTGTTGTCTTAAGATCGTCTATGACGAGTGTCACAAAGCCAAAAATGTTTGTCCTATTGGATCATCTAAACCTACTAAGACTGGACTTGCAGTGCTGGAGCTGCAAAATAAACTTCCCAAGGCACGGGTTGTGTATGCTAGTGCCACAGGTTAGTAAGTCATTGTAAACTGTAATTGTAAAATTATAGTAGGGCCTTGCATTTTTATGACGCGGCTCTGCAGGAGGCTAGCTGTCTCTGAGCTGATCTTGCAAAGCACTGGACCGATCGGCCCCAGATGTCTTGTGCACACTGCCAGTAGGCCGAAGATGTACCTCCACCAATTCTTTTTTTCACATGTTTTGTATTTAGCTTAGATTTTTATAAAGGAAGTCAATGTGGCTCGGATCAGCCTGTACGTCATAGATGACTGACTTAACACATCGGGTGCCAGCATTTTATAATAACAGATTACGTTCGGTGCCGAAATCTCACCGTTGAGCTGCGCAGCGCTGTTTAAGCTGTAGACTCCACGACATGCATTCCATGAGGAAAAAAAGCATGCCTCCATTTTGCCCGATGGTACTGGCTATCGCCTGGAACGATAACATCTCTCACGCGAGTAACAATGGCGGAGCGATCGTGCACACAAAATGAGTTGTTTTCCCCAGAGTAAAAAGTTTCGGAGTTATAGGGGTTTTAGAGAAGGAAATAGAGCGGAAGCGGATGTGCGCCATGTTTTTTGACACGATGATGCATCTGGCCCATCCTTCTCAGATTCACCGTGGGTGATCCCAGGGCTGCTCCAGCCCCTCCCGTTTGGAAAAAAACAAAAAGACACCAAACACGGTTCGGACGGTCCAGACCGTGTTCGGCACCCGATGTGTTAATAGTCATGGATGATGGACGTCACAGGATGGCCACATTGGAGCAACGCGTGATTGATTTGTCTTTTTTAAGACGCAGGAAAGATTAGATTTGATCTACTCTGTTGTCACCGTGGGGAAATATGTCCTCTGAGGTAGAGAGATGGGAAGAGGCATGACAGTAGCTGAATTGGTCCTCACGACTTGCAAGCAACTTACCGACTCTACCACAACCTTTTTTTTTCCCTTCTCTATCCAGGTGCCTCTGAACCTCGAAACATGGCCTACATGAATCGACTGGGCATCTGGGGAGAGGGAACCCCCTTTAGAGAATTCAGCAACTTCATCCAAGCCGTTGAGCGCAGGTGAGTTTCTGTGTGTGTACAATGAAATGGGTTAGCAAGAAAAGAGGGGGAAAAAAGCACATTCCTGGAATGTATTGAAAAGGTGATTTTGTTATTTCTAATGGTGAAAGCATTCTGATATATTTTTGTGTAACCGTTTTAGAGGTGTCGGTGCCATGGAGATAGTTGCCATGGATATGAAACTGAGGGGGATGTACATTGCAAGGCAGTTAAGTTTTACAGGTGTGACCTTCAAAATCGAGGAGGTTCCTCTGACTCAGCAATACATCAAGATGTACAACAAGTCTGTACGCCTGGTAAGAACGTGCTAACCACTTAAGCCCTATATACGCTTTGGCTATTTCAGCTATTGTATCGTACGACAATCTACAAGTTCACAATGTGTCACATTGTGATCAGTTGTAAGCTTGTAGATCTTCTATTTTCACTATTATTGAAAAAGGTTTTGGGTGGTTTATAAGCTTGTTGAATCATGCATATTTCCCTTATTAGCAGCTAGTGCATTGACATGTCCTGCTTTTTTCAGTGGGTGAGCGCGCGAGAGAAGTTTCAGGCGGCTGCCAATCTGATGGATGCAGAGCAACGCATGAAGAAGTCCATGTGGGGCCAGTTCTGGTCCGCTCACCAGAGGTTCTTCAAATACCTTTGCATCGCCTCCAAGGTTCGCAGAGTCGTCCAGCTAGCAAGAGAGGAAGTTCAAAATGGAAAGGTGAGGTTTGTCCTCGAAATAACCTGATTTCTCTTCAATCACTGGACACCCTCTCCTATATGTTGTGTATGCAGTGTTGTCTTTTCTATTTGTAAGTACGATACTAAACCTTCGAAATAAGCTTATTTGTGGTATTTATTTCTTTAACCACTTTAAGCCTGAATTATATGTGATGCTGTCGCACTGTGAAAATAGCCTACAAAGCTATTTGTAGGCTATTTAGGCTGTGTGATGCTGGCATACAACAAACTATACATTAAATGGGGAAGGCAGGGTTAAAGTGGTTAAAGATCACGATGACTCTAAAATGTGGTTTGAGTCGATGTCATTTGAGTCAACAATATTGTTGTGAATAGAGAATAATAAGATAGTTTTTGTTTTCCAGTGTGTGGTCATTGGTCTCCAGTCGACAGGAGAGGCACGGACACTTGAGGCCTTGGAAGAAGGCGGTGGAGAGCTCAACGACTTTGTTTCTACAGCAAAGTAAGGAGCTCTACGTTAAAGGAACAAAAATCATGCAAAAGACTTTGGACACCGTTAAGTGGTGAGTGTAGTAGTATACTAAACACTTGCATTCTTTGTTTAGAGGTGTGCTGCAGTCTTTGGTTGAGAAGCATTTCCCAGCTCCTGACAGACAGAAGCTCTTCAGCTTGCTGGGTATTGACCTCTCTGTAAAGAAGACCCCCTCGCCCATCGACACTGCAGCTCAGCAGAAGGGCAAGAAAAGGAAAGGTACGGTACTGTAGGTGACTTCTGTAGCTGATTTTCGTTTACTGGCAACCTATAATATTTAGCAATAGCCAATTTGTCAAAACATTCCAGATCCAAGCATCTATATATTCCCATTTAGACCTGAGGCCGATACTAAAAACGCCTTCTAAATCCTGACCTAAGTTTTCTGAAAAACTTCAAATATTTATTCACAAATTGTTGCTATGTACTGTACATGGCAACAACAACCCCAAATGGGTTTCCCGTTCTGAAAGGTATAGTTACAAATAGGGGTTCCCGCCCTCAATGGCTTAATTCAACCTGAATTGGACATAGTCGTACGATGGTGTTGTGTGGCAATAATGGCCCATCTCACAACACTTCGCATCACAATGTGTTGTGAGCTTGTATAGTAGATTGGCTATTTTTGGATTGTTTGCCTGTAGTGCCATGCCCAAAATGGGAATGACAGGGTTAAAGAAGTGCTTTTTAGAAAAATGTGTCCCCATCCAGTAAATTTTTTTTTTTTCCCAAAAAATAAAGGGATGAATTGTGTCTGTTCTTCTATTCTTCTTCATCTCTCCTCACTCCACCAGGTCCAGAAGTTAAAAAGCAGGTGACCAAGAAACCTCGCAAGCATGGCGGCCTCTCTGGAAGCAGCTCCGAGAGCCAGTCTGAGTCGGACAAAGAGTCTGATAAAGACTGCGAGAGCGACGACAGCTTCAAGTCCGCCAGCTCGGTAGAGGACGACGACTTCAACCCCTTCAGAGACGAGTCCACTGACGATGAGGAAGATGGTTAGTCACTTAACCACATAAACCCCAGGATCCATATTCTGAGGGAAAACCTAAGAATATAAGATTATAGATCTGCTATTTTCCTGGGAAGAAATGTAATGTAGAGCGAAAACAGAAAAGACACTAGCTCTACTCGACCATATGTTGTTTAGCCCTATATATTAAGTCGTACAGCGACTAGTGAAAATAGCAGATCACAACGTGTCACGATGAGATTCGTTGAGTTTGTAGATCGAGCTATTTTAGCCATTTATGAGAACTTAATTACTAATATTATAGCACCTTTATTACTGTCAAACTTTAATTTTGTCTCTTTGCTTAGATCCATGGCTTATCAGAAAAGAACCAAAGAAACGGAAAAATAAGCAAAAGAGTAAGAAGAGACGGAAGAGTATTGATCCAGACTCCATTCAAAGTGCCTTGCTAGCATCTGGACTCGGCTCAACCAGACCTGCTTTCACTGCCTCCGTCATCAACCCCCCAAGCACACCTGCCATAGGTCAGTATGCTTTCTTTCTGGCTTCATAAATGCGCTCTGAGAATCTGCTCTGATTTGGTAGTATCTGGTAGATACATTTTTAATTTACAGTTCAAGCAAATGAGCGTTACTCACCCCAATGAACATTCATTCATCCCATGTACAAACATGATTATATCCCGTTTAGTTGCACGTGATGCTTGTACAAACATGATTATAACCTGTTTGTTAAACCTAGATGCTCGTGCAAACATGATTTATAATCCGTTTATTACACGTAGATGATTGTACAACCATAATTATAACCTATTTGTTACACCTAGGTGCTCGTACAAACATGATTATAACCTATTTGTTACAGCTAGATGCTTTTACAAACATGATTATAACCCGTTTAGTTACACCTAGATGCTTGTTTGAATTTAGAGTGCTCTAGAGAATAAGCCACAACCATTGCATTTTGCAATGACTTCATCTGTCGTCACAAGTGATCAGTGACTCATATAACCCAGATTTTCACTCTGAGCGGTCTGTGTGCACTCTGGAAATTCTGAGCGCTGCCCTCTGGGAGCATTCAAACTACCAGAAAAATAGAGCAGCCGGGGTGCACTCTGGCACTCTCAGAGCGTATTATTTACGAACATACCCAACATGAAAAAAAATATATGATTATGTTTGTCCATTAGTAAAGGCAGAGAGTCAGGACTCTTGCCTGACAAGCCAGGATGCGGTGGAGGACGCCCAGATAATGAAGAAAGATCTCCTGGAAAGGCTTGAGAAGCTAGCCCAGGATTTGCCTCCCAACACTCTGGACGAGCTCATTGACGAACTGGGAGGACCAGAAAATGTGGCAGAGGTACCAATATCTGATGTGGCTAATCTTCATATTTATATTTCCTTGCTGTCGGGCAGAAACCTAAGGGTCCCCACGGTCATGAAATTCCTGGAAATATTTTGAAATAAAAAATAAATAAATCCAGTACTGGAAAAGGTTTGGAATTGGTCAAAGGTCCTGGAATTTATCAAGGGTCCTGGAAAAATATTTGGCTATGCATTGTTTTTGGCTATTGATTTTGTTTATACAATTACAAAACATTTTCATAAACATGTTTAAGATTACACGAAATATGTAACATACAGTAAGTAGTTTTTCACCTAACGGGCTGTGTGATGGCAGCCTTATGCATGTCTCAATTGTTAGGTTGCACTGCATAGGGTGCCAGGTTGGTGTCACGTGATAAAAAGAACAGATCTACAAGCTCACAACGTGGTGCAGCGTGATGAGTAGTTAGCTTGTAGAGCTGTTCGTTTGTCACGTGATTTGCTGTCCCAACAAACAATTGCGAGCAACATGTGAATAGTCGGTGAAGCGTAAACGAACGCAGTTAAAATATATCGGTTGAACTTGTAGTATGATCCACAATGCCAGGGAAATGTTTGTTTAATAATTTGTCGCTTACAAATGAAAAGTTTAAAGACTGGGTAAAGCGAGAAGAGGACCCGAATAGAGCTGGCTGCAAGTTATGCCACAAATCTTAGACGGATACTGTACTGTTCCTAAAATAAATGGCACTTAAAGTTTACCACTCTTGATTTGTTTTACATAATTATGTTCATCCCTCCTTGTGTCTGACGGTATCCTCTTGTTGAAAACTTAATAGAAAAAACATAGGAAAACCTACAACAAAAGTGTAATTTAAAATATCCTTGCATCCTTCATTACTTTAAAATTCATAAATGGGGCAAATGCAAGGCAATATTATTTTTAAAAAAAAGGTCATACGGATGCCATAACGAGTCTTGTATTCCAGTGAGCTATGCCCTAATTTTGCATGGAATTTTGAATGGAATTGTACCATTCTATGCTTTATTTTTGCTACACTGCCTATCTTTGGGCATTGTACATAGGAGTAAGAGACACATTATTGCGCTGAATGATTGTTATATAGGCCTGGAAATTGGGCTAAATATTCTGGAAAAGTTTTGGAAAAGTTTTGGAAATTCATTGCTAAAAATGTGTGGGGACCCTGAACCTTGAATCTCCAACTTTCTATGTATTTTTTTCGTAAGTGAATGCCCCACTTGTCATAGCAGTGAAAGTAGTCGATGTACAACCTCGCAATGCAGAGCATTATGAGTTTTTAGATATTTTGAAAGTGAAAATTGTTAAGTCTGCCTGTGGGTTTTATCAAATTTAACCAATAAAGTTCGCAAGAGCTTGTAACCAAATTGAATCTGAACACAGGTAATTTTTTCCCATTTTCTGAAAAGTAACCGATTTGAACATACAAGGTTTCTGCCCAACTGCAACGATGTATTGTCCACTGCAGAGAATCAACATTGCTGAGCTGTCATTTGCTCTGTCTTACAGATGACGGGTCGTAAGGGCCGTGTGGTCAGTAATGACGATGGAAGCATCTCCTATGAGTCCCGCTCTGAGCTGGATGTGCCCGTGGAAATCCTCAATCTGACAGAGAAGCAACGATTCATGGACGGAGAGAAGGTTAATATTTAATATGTGGAAAGAGGGTAAAACGAAGACATTAACCACTTAAGCCTTATGCACTTAGTCGTGTGAGTAGAGAATATAGCCAATTTACAAGCTCAACACTTTGTGACGCGCGTCTTGGGCTTGTAGAGCTGCTATTTTCTTTTAATTCTTTGGAATTTGTTGAGAATGTTTGCCTATGACACACCCAAAATAGGGATGCCAGGGTGAAAGTGGTTAAGTCATCTGGTGACTCACTGACTGAAGAAGAATGACATAAATTGTAGCCTCTTTCCTGGCAATGGTTTGAGGTGTCTCAAATGTGTCTTTCTCTTTTCAACCAGAACATAGCAATCATCTCAGAGGCAGCCAGCTCGGGTATATCCTTGCAGGCCGACCGTCGGGTCAAGAACCAACGGAGGAGAGTCCACATGACTCTGGAACTACCTTGGAGTGCAGACAGAGCCATACAACAGTTCGGTCAGTACACCTTCTCTCTAACCACTCAACTAGAGCAAAATGTATGGTCTCTAGAGCTCCAACTATCGATTGGCAATTCTTTTTTTGATTCGAGCAGCGTGTTAAAAAATGTATACATTGATTCACATGGTCAAAATATGGATCTATCATTAATCTATTAACTTATCTTTTTTTCCTTCTTTTTTTAATAATCAATTAAATTGATTAGTTCAATGAACTGTTGCAGCCCTAATGGTCCCAGTATGCATGTTGACCTGTCTAACATGATGTTGTTTCTGTTCTCTCAGGGAGAACACACAGGTCAAACCAGGTCACTGCTCCTGAATATGTCTTCCTCATATCAGAGCTGGCAGGAGAGCAGAGATTTGCATCCATTGTTGCAAAACGACTAGAAAGCCTGGTAATATCATGTTGGATATCTATAAGGGGGTGGCCACTGTACATTTGCACAAATAGATTGGGACTGAAATGAATGTCTGAAGGTTTCAATTTGAACTAAAGGCAAATTATTGATAGTATTTTGCCCTTTGTAACAGGGTGCTCTTACCCATGGCGACAGAAGAGCTACAGAAACGAGAGACCTCAGCAGATTCAATTTTGACAACAAAGTAAGCAATTTGAAGCATGCATGTCTATGTTCATTTGATCCTTGACATGAATAATGTTTGACTGTGTGGTGACCAACCATCTCTTACCACAGTATGGAAGAAATGCTCTGGAAATTGTCATGAAGTCCATCGTAAAACTTGATACTCCGTTAGTGCCTCCACCATCAGAATTTGAAGGGGATTTTTTCAAAGGTATTGATCTCAATATTTTCAGACTTATGACATGTAGATGCACTACAAAGATATTGATCAAATAATTGTTTGGCAAATTGTGTAATATTTTGTGACTAGATGGAAGGTTTATGATCAACACATTTTCTTCCAACTTTTTGTTTTTTTTGTTTCTACAGAAATCCAAATTGGATTAATTGGAGTGGGTCTCATAAATGTGGAGGATAGAACTGGAGTCCTGTCTGTGGACAAAGGTTGGTAATAACCTTTCTTTATCAAAATATTGCACAATGTAGCTTTAATTTGTAGTCACAAGGCCTGAATTGACAAGCATTCTTTGAACTGAAAACTATGTGCGTGCTCCAGCCATCCATGTTGTTTGGCCTCAACCTCTTCTGATACACACTGGCACCTCCCTTACTCCTTAAAGATCTGCTCATCCCATATCCATGCTGGATTTTCCAGTGCAGTGATTTTCCGGCTGCAGTTAGGCTAAATCGCCATTACGATCTGTATTTGTAGAAAGTAATAACAAATGAATTGCTGCTGTATATAATATAAATAAATGTGGACATCAGGTTGAAAATGGTTGTAATATTCTGACAGTGAATATTGTGGGGGGGAACACAATGTGAGAACATTGCATTGAATTTGTGTGTGTTCTTGCTCATCCAGACTACAACAATATCGGGAAGTTCCTGAACCGTATCCTGGGCATGGAGGTCCAGCAGCAGAATGCCTTGTTCCAGTACTTCTCTGATACACTGGCAGCTGTTATTCAGGAGGCCAAGAGGAATGGCAGATATGACATGGGCATTCTAGGTGAGATCAGTTGATTGTTACTTATAAACTAAAAACTGTTGCAATATGCTCTATATATTACAACCTTTTTCTTTTAATTGGTTACGGCGGTGATGTGTTGTGAGCTTGTAGATGATATTTTCTAAATTTAAAAAAAATGGGCTTATAATGACATGCACACAATAGGTAGGCCATGATGAAAGTGCTTAACTTCCTTGTCTTGTACTAGATCTGGGCTCGGGTGATGAGAAGGTACAAAAGGTGGACTGCAAAAGATTCCTAACACCAGGCTATACCACATCAGGACACGTTGAGCTCTACACTGTATGTCATTTCATATACGTGTCAAAGCTACAAATATGTTCTTTCTTTATTTTTGCCTAGGAGAAAATGTCTGCAATTAATGTGAATTGAAAGTACCTGTTAATTGAATGCTTTACATACAATCTCGGTATTGATTTTTAATACCCATGTAACTGTTTTCTCAGGTAAGTGTGGAAAGAGGAATGTCGTGGGAAGAAGCCACCCATGCATGGGCAGAACAGAGTGGATCAGATGATGGATTTTATATACAGGTACGGTTACTGTTCTTTCATGTACAGTTATATTTTAAGCCAGCTCAGTGGCCTTGGGTTGGAGTGTTCGCCCTGAGACTAGGAGGTTGTGGATCAATTCCCCGGCTGGGTCATACCAAAGACTATAAAAATGAGACCCACTTAGTTAGTTTCATATCGCACAGAAAGGATTTTTTTTATTTGTAACTTTTTGGGAAGGTGTGTGTGTGAAGTTCTGGGTCAAGGATGTTTCAGGTGGGGTCAGATTTTGCATAAACCTTAAATACGAGTTCATCATGGATACGCCATTGAAATACAAAGCACTGTTTCAGGTGTGGTCGGCCTTAGCATACTAAAAGCTGCCATTATCATAATGTGTGGAATAATTGGTTTGTCATGGAAGAACCATTCACAAACAATTGGTACAAAGCAGTTGGCCAGTAGTAGACCTACCAGCGGTAAATTGGGGAAGTGGATAACTTCCCCCAGACTACCTAATGTGGAATATGGGCGGTTTGTGTGGGTTATAAATACACATTGCTGTCGGTTTGGACCTGGTTAAATGTTTTATAATAGGCTATAAAGTAATAAATAATACAATAATTTTAGTTGAAGATGACAACTGAGAGAATGAAAAAAAAGCTGCATGTTTTGCACGTTGGAGGAGGAAACAACACTAAAGATGAGGTTCCGCCGCTGAATCGATACTCAATACATATGGGAGGGGGGTGACCGTGTCAATGACTCAAGAAATGAAGAGCAGGTTTGGTTGCCTCCTTGCCTGTGGGTGCTCAGCTACAGTCAATACTCAAATGATAAAAAAAATGCCTCATTCACTAGACTGGGGAATCTCACTTCCAGCTGAGTGAGTGAGTTTTCAGCCAATTGATTTCTATTATCTACAAGTACAACTGAAAGTGAGATTCCCCATGCTAGTGAATGAGGCAGCCTAGAGGGCAGGCCAAAGAGTACACCGTCCTTATGTCACTGATCACATGACCCCAACAATCGATTCTCCAGTTCTAGGCAACACAGAAGTGGGGGTCTTTATCTTATTTCAGAGCTCTAAGGTATATAAATGACCTGGCTGAAAATGAGTGGTGTTCCCCTTTAAGACATAAGACAATAAGAAATATTGGCCAGATAAAACTGGCGTCAGTGTGACGTTATGTTATCTTATCCGTGGCTTCTTAACTCCAGACGTAGGGACCATAGGAGCAACACATTGCAGGTCTCAAAGGTCAAATGTGAAACATAACAGGTATGTAATCGATATAACGAATCAAACCTGTGTTTTTAGGTGAGGAACAACAAGAAGACAGCCATACTGGTGAAGGAGGTGAACGCCAAGAAGAGGTTGTTCCTGGTGCACCGGCCCAACACGGGCAAACAGCAAAAACTGGAGGCTTATGCAGACATCAAGAAGAAGTGTAAAAAGGTCATAGAAATGTCAAGTATTGACATCATAAATGTGCACTGGATTAAACCTTTAAATGAGGTGATGATTTAAACTTGTGTCCTTTCGTAGGTCTTGTCAGATGATGCCAAGCAACACTGGGTGGACCAGTACAAGTCCTCTGCAACGATCTGCTCTCATGCATATTGGTATGTAGTCACAGAAGTCTGAGTAACTCTTTATTTTATGAGCGGAGAAGCGCATTGGACATGTCTAGAGCGCTCGCACGGTGCATTTATTGATGCCCGCAACTTTTGAACCTATCGACCATTGCTGCGTTCGAACGTTGTCACCTGCGTTATTAGCACACATAGCCTAGCTGAAGCTAGTTGTGGTAAGGATAAAAAAAACAGACTATTTGTTGACAAAGCCACTTAACACATGGGGTGCCAGCATTTTTTTATAACAACTTACGTTGGGTGCCAGCATTCTCCCCATTGACTGCGCTTTACTGTTTAAAGCTTTAGACTCCACGACGAGCAAATCCATGTAAAAAAAAGCATCCATTCATTATACATAGAGGTCTCGTACAATCGGGGGGAAAAAATTTAAAACATTCGGTAATCCGTTCCATAGTTGCAGCAAGTTGAAAATAGTCAAAAATACATTGTAAAAAAAAAAGTACACAGGAGCCGAGATACAGGCTTTTGAAGTCATAAGTTAACCAGGAAGTGGATTAAAGTCTAAATCTTCGAAAAAAATATATCTCCTGGTGCTGTGAAGGGGAAAAAAAAGATTTTTTTTTTTCAAAAACAGAATATATATATGGTTTTGGCACCCAATGTGTTAAGGAGTCCTGTCCAGCAGCGGAGCGCTTTGGATTTCATGTCCAAAGAGCTCTACACTGAGCGAGAATCCATGTATGCGGCTTGTGAACGTGTCATTCAACCCTCTGCATAGCAAGAGACAAAAATTGAACTATTTTCTACTCGAGAGGCACCCAGGGCACTCCGCCGAAAAAATCTAAAACACTCGGTGCAGCCCTGGGAAAGGGATCGCCTCAACCTCGTCTTTACCGTAAAAATGCATGGCAGGAAAGTGTCTGTGACACGGCTCCTTATGTCAGTCACATAAATGTCTGTGTGGTTAAGCCAGATTTGTGTCGTACGCCGGAAATAGTTGGTCTATAAGCTCACAAGGCATCACATCACGTCACATTGTGAGCTTGTATGTCTGCAATTTTTCAACGTACAACTTGAGATAAAATGAAGCATTCCTGTACCCCCAGGCGAGGACACTGTAAGAAGGCTTCGATGGGTCTACACTGCGACATTGGTCTTCGGTGTAGGACGTACTTCGTCCTGTGCGGCTCGGTACTCAGCGTGTGGACGAAGGTAGAGGGCGTGCTCGCGTCCGTCAGCGGAACCAATGTGAAGATGCAGATCGTTCGCCTTCGATCAGAAGACGGACAGAGGATAGTTGGTATGTTAAAGGCCAGACATTTTTAAGTATTTAAAGATGAAAAGACATTCTAGAGCTGGGCTGGTTGCTCAATGTCATGGTATGAGACTATAGACATTTGACATTTGAACAGTAATTATAATGATAACTGAATTTCTTCCACAATATCGGCTGGGAATTTGGATATAATATCGTCATGTGCCATAAATATTATTGTCTTTTACTGGTTTTAAGCTGTAAGCCTTATTTTATACATTAAAAGATTATAAAGCAAAAACAGCTAATCTACAAGCGGACAACGTTTCAGCTCAATGTGAGCTGTAGATTGACAATATGATTACATTCTTTTAAATGTTCAAACATAGTGAAAATAGCCACAGTACGATATGAGGTACTTGCTCAGAAATGTTGTGATATTTGATTGTCGCCCAACCCTAATTTAAATGCATTATACCAAAAAAGGAAAGGAAAATCATGTCATGTACATTTTTTTATTTCATTTTACAACAGGCTTGATCATTCCAGCAAACTGTGTGTCGCCGTTGATCAACATCCTGTCAACATCAGACCAGTGCCAGCAGCTTGCAGTGCAGGAGCAACAGAAATGGCAGCAGCTTCACCCCCAAAGTCTCAGTCACGTGCCCAATACATAGCATACCACTCATTCACCCTGGGTTCACGTCCTACCCTGAAGGAACTGCAATTCCATTCGGTCTCCCATTTGTGCGTTTTAAGCTCGTGTCACTACCCCTTTAAGCCCGGGTTATGCTTAGTTGCATGTGGGCGTCGAACACCGAAAATAGCGGATCTACAAGCTCTCAACATGTTGTGAGCTTGTAGATCGGCTATTTTTGGTGTGCGACACCCACACACAACCAAGTATAACTCTGGCTTTATTCTACCCATACCTTTTTTCTTTAAGGGTCAGAGGTGCCATGCCAAGCTGTGGCATTCTTAAATGTAAAAGCAGTGGCAAGTACAGGAAAGATTTCAGGTTTTATCCCCAGAGACTGTTTTCACCTTGAATTCTGATGGTTTTTGTTTGTTGCTCCTCTGATATTCAGAGTGAAAGATTTGATAAAAGAAAAAAAAGACAATTTGGTTTGTTGAGGTGGCAGTGTACAAGGGCTGTGGGAACACATAATATCCAAGAAGATGATGATGGTGTATTGGTTGAGGTTTTCCTCTTAACCTCAGTTTCTCTAAGCGTTGTGTAAATAACCCTGTCGATGTCAGATGAATCTCAGAGTCGCAACCTGTTCCAACTGTGTCAAGACCAAAGGTGGTTGAAACAAACCTACGATGTATACATGTGGATACCGTGTTTGCCTCTGCTGCTACAGGAGGGATGCGTCAACCGTCAACACGGCTGCTCTATTGGCAGGGGCAAGCCGTGCCCATATTTATGCATGTATGCCCCCTCTGTATGTCTATTAAAGTAGGTGGTCTCTCCCCAATTAAAATAATTGCAACTCGCTGAATTCCCACCCGGTTGGTTTAATTAAAGATGTGCATTGTCATACCAAAATACCGTAATCTTTCGTACATGGTAACTCAGGCAAGTGTCCCCTGCCAATATGGTGGCCAATGCGGCATCTGCGTGTATTCTGTCTATGGTTAAAACAGAGAGACCACAACATCATGAACGTGAACCTGAGACGAAAAAAACGATGTGCCTCTTTACAAAATGGGCATGCCATCAGACATAATTCCAAGTCAAAGTACATGTTGTGGTAATGCAACTTTTGCGTTGGTTTTACTTGTCTATAACCTGTCACAGCACCACAAAGTTATCTTTTGTAGTTTATTATGAGGGCACACATTTTTGTGCTCAACTGATTCTCATTCTTTCCATGTCACTGATTTGGGCATATTCTAAACCCCTAGCTCGGTTTTTCCAGTGGTGATAAACGAGTTGGTTGTATAATGCTATGTAGTTAAAATTTACAGTCGTCAGAAGAAATGACTGTACGCGTGATTAGGCTCAGTAAGGCCTCATCTTGGACTGGTCTTGGTTTGTTTCCACTTGATCTTGACCCAGTTCAGTCCAGTATGTATGTTGTACATATTTTGAGTTGGACTTTGTCACATTTAGTGTGGTCTAGACGAACAGTCCTTGACAGCCTAGTTAGTGCCACAGAAAATTGCCAACCTTTAGCTACAATGCCTACTCCTATAGAGGAAAACCTTCAACCACCCAGTCACTGACGGAAGGATTATGAAAAAAACGGATGGGGTGAAAGTAAAGAGGAATCCTGACAATAGTTGTCAAGAAAGGAGACCCTTGCCAGAGACCAAGACAAGACCGTGACATGCTTGGACCAAGATCGATATTTTGGTGTTGATAGAGCTAGACCAAATCTAAGCACTGCCCTGAGACTTCTTTAGTGAACTCAGTCTTCTCTTCTGAAGGTTGAAATATATTTTCTATTTTTCTTTGTTCTTGTTTTTGATAACAGGACAGTGCTCAGGGGTTAATACTCTTGGAAAATTAAAAGCTAAGAGGCATAACAAATGTCTCATGCATGACCATAATAAAGACATTTTCTTTCCACTTCTGTTCTGGCAGACACATCACCTATGTGTCATTTTTATTTTGTCCAGTTGAGTTTACATCTTATATCCTCCATTAATGTTATCAGCTCTCTATAAAAACTGCTTTGTTGAGCCACATAAGATGACTAATCAGACTGGATAGCTTTAGTTCACCAAAGTGTTGAACGCTGTTGCCTCCTTGTTTTTCTACTGGATTGTAGATCTGCACTGCAAAGGACAGGCCAACATCTGGCAATGTGAGGCGCTGCCTAAATGGGAATTGGAGTATTGTAGAAATATGCCCTGAACCTGTGTACTCAAGACTTTGCTCTTTTCTTTGAGGTGTGCATATCCTCTTCCCATCTCATCCATTAAGATGGATCAAAATATGAATGGGCAGCAGGGACTAGTCATCGTATGTCACCAAATTATGAGCATTACACCCTGTACACTCTGTAAAGTCATTTTGATTCAGCAATGCAGTACTGCAGGAGTTGAACATTAAGAGTTGTGAGTGGAAAACATTTCTGGAACATTTATCTATTTCCATTTATTGATCAGTAATGTCTGATTTATACTTTGTTGCGTGTGGGTGTCGCACACCCAAAACGGCAGCTCAAGCTGCAAGCAATACAAGCTGAAAATCGCTGATCTACAAACTCAAAATGCACCGTGAGCTTGTAGATCAGTTATTTTTAGGTGCGCGACACCCGCGCTTACCTAAGAATAGCTCTGGCTTAATGTATGTGATGACCCTCCCATACTGTTTTTCTACTTGTATTTAGTTTTCTATGTACAGGTGGTTGATGAGCAGTGCTGGAGAGTCATCACTGCATAGGTGCACTATGACATTAAACAAATCTTTTCAACTGGAATGTCCACCACATACATTCGCCGATGTCTGATGTTTTTGTTTTGACAAGTGAGATGTTATGTACATGGGCTGCTGACTTTCTAAAAAGCTTTGAGTGCTGTAAAATGTATAGCGATGGGCAGTTTTGATTAGAAGTTAAAACACTTGAACAACTTTTACCATTGCACGAGTTGCACTACTGAGTTGTACAAAAAAATAAATCTGCATTACACGATTTGAATGCGTGCAATGACCAATAAAGCTTGATATACTTGTATTATATGATTACTGTGTTTGCTTTAATACAGCACTATGGTGCGGATAGACAATCCAACTTTAGACAATTGTTAAGTCTTACAGCTTTAATATGCATTTCAATGGTACAGCAATGGTCCCCATCAATCAGTCTTACAAAGCTTAAACAAAAAGGGGGCAAAACTAGATGTAAAAGTTTATAGTAGACCTACAGGCAAACATTGAATGAAATGTTAACCTGTAAAATGAGGGGAAACAATGAGGGGGATCTTGTAAGGGACCATCTGTGAATTAAATTAAACTATTGGAACAACATAACAGTATCACTTTCCTCATTCAATCATTGACAATGTCTGTCCTTCCATTTCTATTCCCAAAATTGATGGGCCCTCTTCTTCGCTCCTGTATTTCAAACAGAAGCTTGCCCAATGTCTATGTCAAAGGAAAGCTATACAGAGAGACATTTTTGTACGTCAGGTGTTCAAATAAATCACTTTAGTATTAGTATTCCTAAAGCACAGTGACACAAGTATCCTCAATATTCTGTCAAATGACCTGCTAGGCATTAAATGATTGATGTTTTAAACATTCTTTCACTTGCTGGTAATAAATCTGAAATTGTAATACCACAAGTTATAAGGTTTTGATTTGGTTCCTCTTTTATTGAATATTGGCTATTGTATTGACTGGAATTAGTTGCTATTGCCTGTTAATATTCTTAGGTGTAGCATGGGTTTCTACCTCACTTGCACATTGATATTAATCATTTTGTATACCCTTTTCTATTTCACCTGTTTTAAATGTGTGATAAAAAATAGGTAAAATAAAGTGCAAGTCACCACCATAAGACTTCTCTCAGGTGTATGTGTGTAATCTGTGTAGGCTGTGTGTCTGTCAGAATATCTTGTTTTCATATTCTTTTAAAAATTAGCTTTTTGGGTTCAGTAAACATTTGTTACATAAAAAAATGTGTGTTATGAATGTATTTTTATTTAATTATCTGATATCTTTAACCACATGACCCCTAGCATCCGTATACTGGGAGGCAAACGTTCAGTGAAAATAGCAGATCTACAAGCTCACAACACTAAGATAATAGTGTAGAGGGGAAAAGGAGGCGCCTAGTATAGACCCCTGGGGGACTCCAGTGAGTGTTTAAGTGGTTCATATGAAACTTTACATTGCATAAAGTAAAGATTTCCGAAATAATACATTTAGTACAACAGAAAACATTCAACATTTCATTGTGAACAGTTGTGGGCCAAAAAGAAAGGTTTTAAGACTTTTCATGCATGTTGGACAACATAAGTTAATTATAACATGTGTTTATCGTGTCTAACTGTATTCATACGAGCCAGATATTAATGTGGAAAAACATGCACTTTGTAAAAATATGTTTTAAATTGGGAGGATGCACAAAGCAATGCTTATACCTGAGAACCTGCTCCTAAAATATATATTGCTACATTTAACACTAAGATTTGAATTAACAATAAAAATACATGATCTTTTTTTGTGTGTTTTACATTTGATCTCATTAATCTGTGTTGGGGACATGTCTATGACCTTGTTTTCATACTCTCAATACAATCATAGACTCTGACATCACTCATCCATACTCACTCCTTTTAACGATGAAACTTGCCTATAAGGACAATGTTAAATCGAAGTCTACACAGGTATCTTTCACACTATTACCAAAACATAATAATCTTATAATTGTGTGATTACTTTTGGCCTGAATCTGGGCCTTTCTTTTATTAGCTTGACCAACTCTCACGGATTCTCAGAGCATACATTATGCTTCACTTTAAGCAGCCATGCATGTTAATCTAAGGGCCTGTGCATCCCCAAAGAGTTGTTAATTAACTTATTGAGGAAAATAGTTCATCTTCTGGATGAATGGGAATGTTTTAAACACACCAATGTTAGCTAAAGGGAAGAGGGGATTCATATATTTGATGATTTGATTTAATTGAATGTACTATCCTCCCAATCTTATTGTCTGCAATTTGTAACTGATCCTAGTAAAGTCTAAGCTTAACACCAGAAATGAGCCCCCCCCCCCCCCGCCCCAACTGTTTACTGTACATATACATTTTATTGCTACTATATGTTGATGATGTCTTGTATATTATTGTATGTCTTTAAATGTCTTGATGAATTGAATACACAGGACCACAATGGAAACAAGCCCTCACGGAGAGAGGGGTGAGGGGGGGCACAGAGAGAGAAATAGCCCAACAGGGACCACTATGATACAGCCTACTATGATGCAACCTATTTGACCCAGTTAGATTCATTGCCATGTTATAGCTGATTTTGCTGATTGTCAGTTTTCAACTTTATTTCCTCCCCTATAGGCTGCCAGTTTCACACTATAGTTTCATACTATAGTTTCACACTATAGTTTCATACTATAGTTTCACACTATAGTTTCATACTATAGTTTCATACTATAGTTTCACACTATAGTTTCACACTATAGTTTCACACTATAGTTTCACACTGACCTGGACGAAAATATGCTAAACTGTCCCACAGGGTGTCCCATCATGCTACCATAACAAGCACACTGGTTTTCACTTTTTTGAAGAAAAAGTCCAGTTCCGTGCCATTACCAGATCAGGCCTATCTCCATTTCTCTCATCCAGTGGTGGAAAGTAACTAAGTACATTTACTCAAGTACTGTACTTAAGTACAAGTTTGAGTTATTTTTTTTTTACTTTACTGGAGTATGTCCACTAGTATTTTACTTCTACTCCACCACATCTAAGAGGCAAATATTGTACTTTTTACTCCACTACACTTTAGTTACTAGTTACTTTGTAGATTTTGATTATTACAAAACACACATTAACCACTTCAGTCCTATATACATTTCGGCCATTTGAAAATAGCCGATCTACAAGCTCACAATGTGATGCATTGTGAGGTTTTCAAAAGATTTGTATACATTTTGAAAACTTGTGAAATGGGACATTCTGCATAATGAGTACTTTCTACTTTTGGTACTTTAAGTACATTTTGTGATTTTGATACCAATACTTTTTTAGTTTTACTCAAGTAAATTTTCAATCACAGACTTTTACTTGTACAGAGTATTTCTATATTGCTGTATTGATACTTGAGTACTTTTTCCACCACTGTCAGTAGTAGGCCTAGATCTCCACTTCTCTCAGCAGACAATGGATATGCCTAGTACATTTTTTGTGATGACTGATGGTGGGGGGCCGGGGGGTCCCACTCCCCTCATGCAAGCGACCCCCCCCCCCCCCCCCCCACACACACACACACACACACACACACACACACACACACACACACACTGAACCAACGGATCGTGACGCTGAGAGCCATGATTGGACCATTGGACCTAATCACTGTGTGTGTCTGTGTCCACCAATGGTCAAGAACTGGTTTAGGATATGAACCCCAGGCCACTGAGAGGCCATATCACATCACAGACTGGATGGGAGTCAAAACGGGTCGGATCCCCTCGCCTCGACACGTGACTCCAGATCAAGAAGAGAGAATCTTTGAGCTTTTAATTGAACTTTTAACGAGTGTTTAATATAATCTAGTCGTCATGGCAACACGGGACGCGACGGACGCCCCCTCCCCCCAGACAAAGCCAGGTATCTATCATCGTCAAGTCTTTGTGCTGCTGATCTTTCTGCTTCATTTACCATCCGCCGTACGACGGTGTCGCCAGTGTTGCCAAGTCTGCTTATTATAAGCGACTTTGGGCGTGTTTTTCTGTAAAGTAGCTTGTAAATATTGGTAGTTGCGGGTTTAGGGGCTTTTTTCTTACGTGTAGTTGCTTTTTTGGGCTTGTTTCCTACTGCTGTTTACTTTTCAAGGACCCCCAAATGTCTATGTATTTGTCCACGGACCCCCCATCTGAAAACATTCTGTGCCAGGGGACCCCCGTACCAGATTTGTGTTGTTAAAATGTTTCAAAAATATTCTACATTTTCTAATTTTCTTCAAGATTTAAAAAAAAAAAATAGCAGATCTAAAAGCCCGTAGATTGGCTTGTAGATCAGCTATTTAAAAAAAAAACGATTCAGGGCTTGTGTAGGCTAGTCGCTTCTTTCGGGCTTGTTTTCATAGACATGGATGCTTGTTTATCTCGCAAAACCTGGCAACACTGCCCCCCCACCCCCCCATGGACGGTTAAAGCAAACTTCATTGACAAACAAACGCAGGCGCTACAACTACCTAAACATTCCTTCAAGGCGTGGAATGTAAATACATGTAAAACATAAAACTTAAAAACCCGTCACAAAGTAGCCTTTACCCACTTCAGAGTTTACCTAAAGTTTACTTTTAAATGTGTTTCAGAAAATGTCTGAAGTAGTAATAAAGTGTGGAGAAAAGTATCTAGTGATGCCCATCGTTCATATAGTATTACTATATTGTGTCGTCTATCAGCTTAGTGATCATTGTTTTTTTCCCCAGTGGATCTTCCTTAATTAAAATGCTTTAAGGAGCAAAATAAACTTGAAAAAATATACATTTTCTTTGTATTTGTGTTAAAACAAGTGGAACACGTGTTTGGATTGTGGTGGATATTGCATAGTGTTTATCAAAGTTTAGTGATCTATATTGTCTTTCCAGTGGATCTTCCTTTATAAAATACTTTTAATGAGCAAAATAAAATTGGGAAAAATAGACATCTTTATTGTTGTGTGTGTCTTAAAACAATTGAACACGTGTTTGGATTGTGGTGGATTGCATTGTGTGTAAAAAAAAAAAAAATCCCCATTCCAGATGATGTGTGTAATGATGTGTAGTTGCAGTGTTTAAAGCACAGTGGGTGTCAATATAAAGTGACGGCCATATTTGCCGGCGCCGCCGCCGTTGTTGTAAACAAAAAGTGAGAGACAAGGACGCTTCAGTGAATTTTCGGGTCATTTTTATTTCTTTCATTTACGATGTCTCTGGGAATGTCTTACAAACCCAACGTCCATCAGCCCATGCCGGGAACTTCTGGCAACCCGGGTAAGATGAAAATTACACGAAAAACGAAAGCATCCAGCCGTTAGATCGAGTGTTAAATTCGGGGTCTCGGCGAATACCTGGAGAAAGACCGTGTGCGTGTAGTTTTTTTTTTGGTCCAGTTATACATATAGGGTCAGATCCATGGGAGCTAGTAGGCTAATTCATATCCGCCATTATTACTAATGTAAAGAGTCCCATCCGTTACACGGCAGCGCTGCTAACATCAACGGTTAAATACGGATAAAGATTAGATCCCCGCGTCGGGGGGGTCCGCCGACCTGTGTCCACATTAAAAGCCGTGGGGGCCGCCGCTACATTGTGACAAAAAAAATGTATCACTTTGGCTTCTTGAAGCAGCCCTTGTTCCGTTTCCTCCATGATACTCCAGAGCCGCTGCTGCTGATTGATCTGCCAGTGAATGTCTTTTTTTTTTTTTTTTTTTTTAACGAAGCTTCGAGGACACCTCGCGTTAGACGACGTGAACTGCAAGTTAGCCCCGGGGCTCAATGCCGTTTTCGGGTTTCTGATCCGGTCTGGAGCGGAAATGACTTTACGTCATCAGGTTGGCCGGAACCGCTGACCGGAAACGTCTGGTGCCGTGCAACCCGTTATATTATACCTCTATGGTGCAACCTCCGAAATGATTCCCCTGGTTTAAAATGTGTTTAGTTTGGTATAAACGTTTCGTTTCTTTAGGTATAATAATGGTTTGGTTTATGTCCATCTTTTATTCTAACTCGTGGCGCGACTAGCAAGACTAAACTAATTGATTGGCTTTATGTGGGGAACAAAAACAATGTGACGCCAACCGGAACCATTTTTTTCTAATCTCTAAACCGGATCACAAGAGCCAGTTTGGAACGAATACCAGGCTTTCCTCCGCGGTGACGCGAGGTTACTGCCAGTGGAAAAGCAGTGATTGTTTCTTTTTAGACTCAGACCTACATACAACTCAATGTACTTACAAATTGTGTTCACATTATCATAAAAGACATAGTGTCAATAGACACATTTATAATACTATAATTTTTTTTTGTTTTAAATCTATGGGGTCCCAACCTAAATTAACTCGGAGTGGAATGGAACAGTTTGGTTCTAGCCTTGGATCAAATATGGCGGTAAGGCCACTTTGGCCTCAGGGCGTATAATTTTTTTGAGGGACAGAACGTTGGGGCCACGATTTGCATTACTTCTGCTTTGTTTGTTTCATCTTATATTGAATCATTCAACTGTTTATCTTTTTCTTTTAGCAGTTGGAAACATCCAGTCTCCCTCAACAGCCAACTTAGCCACATTACAGAATTTACAGTCCTACAGACCCCTTCTGAATGACTACGGATCACCCTCTTTAGGATTCTCACAGGTATTTATTTTCATGATTATAATGTCTATACAGGACAGTCAGGATTTGTACTTTAACATACTTTACACTTTAACAAATATAACGAATGAATCCACAAAAACAAATATAACAAATTAACCCACAACCTTTGATTACATTTGTACACTCAGATAAATGAATTGGGATTAAGCAGAGAATTCTACTGATATGTTTAGCATCAATGTCAATTTAAACGATTAATCGGTTGGTTGACCAAGGCTTTGTTAGTTGATTGTTTTTTTTTATTAATGCTATATTTCCATAAACATTTCTTGATATAACCCTTTAATTCTGCCATTTTATAACTTCTAATAGCAAGTAGCCATTGTGAAATAAACATAAGAATGTGTAGTTCTCAACCTCACCAAAAGGCTGGTGTCTGTATAATTGTATGCAGTACACAATGTTGATTAAATCAACTTCTGTAATTTATTAGTCCACAAGATTCTGGCTATTAGTCGACTAAGAATGTCTAGTCGAGGACAGCCCTATTTGGCACAGACCATTTTTACAGTATGTATGATATTCATGATGAAGGAGGTTATGTGATGACACTGTAACAAGCAAATTGTTTTATCAACCTCATAAACCCTATACTTTGTTGACCGGATTCCTCCAGCAGTCTAGGCCCCCTCCTTTTTTCCCTCTACACTTGTCTTTGCTGAAATTAGCCGATCTATTGTATGATCTGCTGTTTTCACCTAATGTTTGCCCTAGAATAGGGACATCTTACTCACTCAAATAATTGCGATTGACAATTTAGTTGTGTTTCTGTTGTTGAACATTATGGAACATTATGAAAAACAAATAACTTGCATAATGTAATAACTTTATACTTATAAAAACATGAATAGTTGAAAACTATTTCCACTATTTTTGAAAATGTTTGAAAACATTTTTCAACATGGTAATGAGTATGACGATTATGCAAAAAAATAATTGCAATTATCTCAAATAATTGCGACTAGGCGATTATGTAATGATTGTGACAGGCCTAAGTGTTCTTATCTCTTCATTCCAGGGCTCTAGTGGTAACCAAGTGCCTCAGAGCAAGTATGCAGAGCTGCTGGCCATCATCGAGGAGCTGGGGAAGGAAATCAGGCCAACATATGCAGGGAGCAAGAGTGCAATGGAGAGACTGAAGCGAGGTACTGTACACCAGTTGTTCTCAAACTGATATCAAATTGATGTATATTTGGCCGCAGACCCCGATCGGAAAATAGTTTGTGCCAGGGATCCCCAGAAGAAAAGATTCATGTTCAAGGGAAGGGGGAGGGAAGCCCGGGCGGGGAGGGTGATATTTGTAACTGCCCGTACTCCTACGGGCAGGTGACGGGGTCACCTGTCAGCAGGGAGTGTTGGACGTGAGGAGTAGGGCGAAGGCTCTACGTCCTCCCGGTGGGGGCTCCTCACTGGCAGGTGAGTCAGTAGGATACGACAGCAGTGGCGACACAAATGTGTGTGGGGAGGATCAATTGGCATAACGGCATATTAAGTAACATAACTTCCATCCACCTTCAGGGTTCAGATTTGAATGAGTAACAACTTATCTATTATTTGAACTCTATTTCCACAGGTATAATCCATGCTAGGGGTTTGGTGCGTGAGTGCTTGGCTGAGACTGAGCGGAATGCACGGTCCTAGCTATGAAGAAGACACTGTCCTCTCCTCAAGAAGAACAAGATGTGTGTCTCTCATTTTGAAGAAAAAAAAATAAAACTCTTGCATGGTATTTCCTTTGAGAAGAGGAACAAGGAATGGATTTTCTTTTTTTTTTCTTTTTTGAAAATATCATAATGGTGACATGACTTGTGAGTTTTTTCCTTATAATTATTATTACTATTTGTTTTTTTTTGTTTTTTTTTGGGGGGGGGGTGCATTAATGTCTCTAGATTATTGGAATACAAATGATAGGAAACGATACGTCTTTTTTTTTTCTTTATGCCCCATTTTGAGGTCATAGTTTTGACTTTATATTTAAAACAGTGACTTATGCATGCTAATGGGCTCATGATAGCCTACTGGGTAATTGTTGACACTGCATGGCCTGTACAGAGCTAGACTAGGAGAGGAGACTAGACTTTTTGATAAATTCGGTCTGTTTTTCAGACCCTTACACGGGTGAGTAGAGCTTGATTTCTAATTCGCCGTACGGCAGTTTCTGCGCGCGACACCGCCGTGCTCCGGAGTACGAATCAAGCATGAGCAAAGGACAGAAATGTGCCAAATTAATTGGTTCGTTCATGTTGAGGTTGTTTTTTTTGGTATAAAAAGGAAAATGCTGTTACTTGCATCTTTGTATGTATTTATTACTCAGTGTAATAAATTGTATTTTCAGTTTAGTTGTCATTGCGTAATTAATGTGAACTGCACTGTTCATTGTCCAGTTTGTGTGAAACATTTGTGGTAGTTTAATCTCATGAACCATAACGTTCTGGGGGTGCACTTTTGGTGCTGTGAAAGAACAGTTCTTGAATTATGGGTTCTTTCTTCTTTTCCTTTATTTACCCAGGGTAGTAGCTGAGCACAAGTGCTCATTTTCAGCAACGCCCTGCACATAGAAACACACAGACAGACAGACACATTAAAACCTGGGAGCTGACTAGTACAACCACAGTCTTATACTGTTGGCCACTACGCAGCTCCACTGGAGCAGTTGGGGTTCAGTGCCTTGCTCAAGGGCACTTCAGTGGTGTTGGGGAAGTGGTGGTGTTGGGTGGTGTTGGGGAAGTGGTGAATATTCACCACTTCCCCACCCAGATTTTTCCTGCCGGTCCGGGGATTCGAACCGGCAACCTTCCGGCAACGAGGGCGCTCCTCTAACCTTTAGGCCACCACTTTAGGCCACCACACAATTGACCATTAGAACTGCCGATGGATCTTTCTTGTATGACAATGTCATGGTGTAAAGTAACTAAGTACACTACATGTACTCAAGTACTGTACTTAATTACAATTTTGAGGTATTTTTTACTTTCTTCAGTATTTACAATTTTCAATACTTTTACTTCCACCCCACTACATCTCAGAGGAAAATATTGTACTTTTACTCCACTACTACTCCACGAATATGAAAACTTTAGTTACTTTGCAGATTTGGATTAATATAACAAGATTTCCCATACATTTTGAACTTGTGAAATGGGACATTCTGCACAATGAGTACTTTTACTTTTGGTACTTTAAGTATATTTTGATGCCGATACATTTTGAGTATGGGACTTCTACTTGTAACAGAGTATATCTACATTGCAGTTTTGAAACTTTTACTTAAGTAAAACATGTGAGTACTTCTTCCATCACTGAATGTCATTGATCTTTTAAACCAAATCCCATCATCGGTATAGCTTTTCGCATACACTTGATATCTCTAATGACGGCAGGTGGTTATCAGGAGAATACAGGTTATTATCCACTTAAACCTAGTACTTCATCGACTGGAATCAGTTGACCCCCAGGGGTCTATACTACAGTAGCCCCCCTCCTGATTTCCCTCTACAACAAACCTCTTAGCCGAAAATAAAATAACTTATTTAAGCTCACAATGTGTCACATTGCTATGCGTTGTGAGCTTGTAGATCGGCTATTTTTGCTGAATGTTCACCCCCAGAATAGGGACGCTAGGGTCCATGTTAATATACAGTCAGGAAACAGGCCCATTATGAGGCTGGTTTCCTATTGTTCTAAAGAAGATTTCCACATGAAGAAATCTTTAGTCTGCATTTGAGACACGTTATGAGCTTGTAGATCGGCTATTGTCAGCAAAGAAATCTGGAGTTGAGGCAAAATATGAGGGGGGCCAAGTCTAGACCCCTGGGGAACCCCGGGTCAGCAAATACACAATTTTGGATGCTACAGGATGTCAACAACAGAATGTTTACCCCTTTCATTTAAAGTCAGTGAACATGGTGATATTCTGTGATGCTAAATAATGAGAACAGTTGGTTTATATTTCTGCTGAAGGCTAAAGTTTGATCTATTGCTCATTTATAACCACATTTAGATAATACTAATATGTGTGATTAGGAGTGTAGACCATTGTTAATCTGGATTTGACCTTCTGTGTGATCCTTGTTTTGAAACTCCACTGCCTGTTGTTCTGCTACAGTTGATATGATGCTATTGCAGCCTTCAAGTCAGAGAGCTGCCACGGGTCATACCTAGCCTCTGCATGCTGTTGTGAATGATAATGAGACCATAACAGTCATTGATGGCGTCCACACTCACTTCTAGGAGTCCTAGACTAGGACACTGTGTTTTACAGTAAAAGTGTTCATTGATGAATACGATGCATTTAAATATTAGTTGTTACTGCTTGCTTTTCATGGTCTTTTTTTAGGTCACTGAGTATCATTCAAAATTATGAACCGCTCGAATAATTCGTTTTTAAGAAGGCATGTGTCATTTAGCATTGAACAATTAACTAAAAATAATTCAGATGTAGCACTTACAGTACATACTGTAACCATACTGAGTCCAAAGGCAAGACACAAGACACATCTGACACATTTCTGGTCAAGGCCAGTTCAGTTGCCAAACTAATTGAACACATTGGTATTTCAAATGCAGTTTACTTTAGTGTAATTTATTATAGGTCTATATTGTACAACAATAATTTGATTATAACGTGGTCTCAACTCTGTATGCCTAACAGTCAAGATGTTTTTCTGTTGATCTCAAGTCTCAAGTTCAGTCATTTCTGAACTATTGATCTGCAGTACACTGGCCTGGGGAAGGTTTATCACACATATTGTTCTATATTCAGTTTTCATATTTTTTCATAATGTTACTTTTTTCACTTATAAACTTCTAAAAGGCTTCATGATGTTCTTCATCCCTTCATCATCAATTCAATTTGTTTAGCAAACATCTTGTTGCTTATTAGGCTTTACAGAAAAAATAAAAAAATAAATAAAATAATTTAAAAAATATATATATATATTTTTAGACAAAATAATATATATAAATAAAATAATAATTTGGAATTTGGTAGTAGCCTATTCTGTAGCCTATTCTGTTCTTTTTGGCAAGCATCACCGTCGTTCTACGAAGTATAAATGCCATTTGCGATGCGACCAATCGGCGTTGTTGAGCTGTGGAGCAGATCTACAAGAGGTGTAGCGGACGCCGGACAGCACCTCGTAACAATGCCGGGCTTGTAGATCTTCTCTTTTTTTTGGGCGCGCGACGCCGTCGTACGGACGGAATGTAAACTCCCCATTTGTGACCAATCAGCGGTGATCTGTGGAAACGTTGCAGCAGCGGGCGGACGGCAGGGTTGCCATGTCCGCTTATTATAAGTGACTTTGGGCTTGTTTTCCCTGTAAAGTTACTTGTAAATATTTGTAGTTGCGGGTTGCGGATTTTTGGGGCTTGTTTCTATAGTGTAGTTGCATATTTGGGCTTGTTTCCTAATGTTGTTTCATTTTCATGTCAAGGACCCCCTGATTAATATGTATTTGTCCGCACTCCGCAGAAGCAGATCCCCCCCATCTGAAAATATTTTGTGCCAGGGACCCCATGATACAAGTTTCAATCCACAATTACTAGATACCCCCCCCCCCTTATTTGAAAATAGCAGATCTACAAGCTCACAACGTGTAGCATCGTGACACGTTGTGAGCTTGTAGATCTGCTATTTTCAAATAGCCGGTAGCCCCACTGGTTCTCAAACTCTTTAGCTCAGTCAACTCAAGACCCAAAAGAGTCTTGAGCTAATGGCAGTGTACCAAAAAAAAGGCTGGGTTTCCGAGGCTAATGGCAGTGTGGCTATTTTCACTACTTCTTAAACATTTGTTTTCTAATCTATGGAATTTCTTTGTTTTTTATTCATGAAATTCTTTTGAAAAATCATTGAGTTTGTTTTTAATTCATGAAAATGATAATAATTGTAAAAACATATATAGGAAACAAAAAATAAAGGGGTATTTACTTGTGACCCATACAAATGTGTCCGCGACCCACAAATGGATCCCGACCCACTGTTTGGGAAACAGTGCTATACCCTATATAGTTAACCTCGCATCACCAGACTTTCCACCGCGGTATACCTATCTTTTAGGCTCGTTTTCATAGACCTGGTTGCTTATTTCTCTCGCGAAACCTCGAAACCTGGCAACACCGTCGCTGCAGTGCAGAGAGCCAAGCAGCAACCAACCCAAAGCTAACCAACTATAAACTACTACACACCATAAAACATAACGAAAACATGGACGATAGCAGGTAAATACACAACAACAAACCATGCACTCCACCATGAGCAAAAAGCAGCCTCGTTCCTTGTGAAACACGTCATTATGTGTGGAATTAATTATCTTCTTTTTTATCAATGTCACTGGGCGCTGGGGCTAGCTTCATGACGAGCTAACTGAGCTAACTTATAGATATGAATAATGTATCAACATAGTTGTGGGTGATATAGCTGTACAGGTGCTTTTAATGATTTAGCAGCTTGTTATAGAACGTCCAGCTGAGTTGGCATCCCAGTTGGAACGGGCTGTCCGCATCAGCGCTGGGATGAAGACAGCTCTGGTCCAGAGCGTTTAGTGACTCTTCTCTAACGCTCTGTTAGGAGCCGTGCTCCTCTGATGGACTGAAAATCCCACTGCTGTGCGAGGTCTCCAACTGTTGTAGAAAACAAAGGAAACTATTTCGTTACTCATCGAAACAAATGCTGTTTTGTTTTGTTGAAAGACTGTTCTCCACGGTGGGGAACGTCTCAGGGCTCCACCTTCTCTGTATAATACACCTTTTTGGGCAGAAAATGAAATAGGTGCCGCGAGACGGAAATGATTTGCATTGCTCACCTGCGCCCTCTACAGATCTGTTCATTGGTAATTTATATTGACCAGATCTGTAGAGGGCGCAGTGGAGTAAATAAA
Source organism: Gymnoscopelus microlampas (assembly GCF_963454915.1). NCBI lineage: Eukaryota > Metazoa > Chordata > Actinopteri > Myctophiformes > Myctophidae > Gymnoscopelus > Gymnoscopelus microlampas. The sequence continues at coordinate 37,612,695 of NC_139958.1, forward strand.
ATAATTTCCGTCTGGCGAACATATTTTATTTTCTGCCCAAAAAGTGTATTAAACAGAGAAGGTTGGCTCCTGAGACGTTTCCCACCGTGGAGAATAGTCTTTCAACAACACAAAACAGCCTTTGTTTTGATAAGTAGCAAAATAGTTTCCTTTACAACAGTTTGAGACCTCGCACAGTAGTGGAATGTTCAGTCCATTAGACTAGCACCGCTCCTTACAGCGTTAGAGAGAACTCACCAGAGCTAGGATGAAGAGAATGCTTACGCGTTATCTTAGTAAACCTTATTTGGTTTATACTTATGGTTAACGTTAGTGACGTGATCTTTTGTTGGTATGTTGCTTTCTATGGCAGTATGGCTGTCTAACCAGCCATGACAGTTATTTAAATACAATCTAGATGTGTGTCAGTGTCAGCCACACAAAGACCAGTGTGTGTTAGTGAGCAACACGCGTCCTCCTCATCAATGTAGACAGGACTGCAGAGCAGAGCAGACAGGGTTGGTACCTGCTGCCCTACAGATGTACTGTAGCTACTAACAGTTAACCAAGATGCAGCACCAGGTAGTAACACTATGCTGCTTCGTGTTAACCAGTGAATGGTAGCCTACTAACTAGTGCTGCATCTTGGTTCGTGTTAACTAGTGAATGTCACTAACTAGTGCTGCATCTTGATTCGTGTTAACTAGTGAATGTCACTAACTATTGCTGCATCTTGGTTTGTGTTAACTAGTGAATGTTACTATTGCTGCATCTTGGTTTGTGTTAACTAGTGAATGTTACTATTGCTGCATCTTGGTTTGTGTTAACTAGTGAATGTTACTAACTAGTGCTGCATCTTGGTCTGTGTTAACTAGGGAATGTTATTAACTAGTGCTGCATCTTGGTTCGTGTTAACTAGTGAATGTTACTAGTGCTGCATCTTGGTTTGTGTAATAACTAGTGAATGTTACTAGTGCTGCATCTTGGTCCGTGTTAACTAGTGAATGTATGTTACTAACTAGTGCTGCATCTTGGTCTGTGTTAACTAGTGAATGTTACTAACTAGTGCTGCATCTTGATTAGTGTTAACTAGTGCAGCTTGGTTAGTGTTAACTAGTGCATCTTGGTTAGTGTTAGTGACTAGTACCTAGTACTAACACTAACCGAGATGCAGTAGTCGCTAACTGTATTCATACATATGACCTCTGTAACTGTCAACCATCCATAACTGGCTCAGTGAGGTTTCTTCAGTGCTGGACTAGATGTTAGTGAGGAAGATATGATAAGCATTGACATTGTGTTGTCTTCATTATTGACCACTACTTGAGTCATTACCCGGCAGTAGCTGGTTCATTAATACCTATATAGTGAATTAGCTACTTAATCATGCAGGACACTTGATCTGTACTTGATAATAGGCTGGTGAATATATCTATACCACAGATATATTCATCAGTAAATGGTGCATTTATATAGCACTTTTATGCAAAGCGCTTTACATACATAGATTGTGCATTACATTCACCCAGTCACACACACATTCATACACCGGAAACCATGCGAGGCAACAACCTGCTCATCGGGAGCAATTAGGGGTTCAGCGTCTTGCTCAAGGACACTTCGACACTAACTCTGGGGGAGCCCGGGATCGAACTGGGAACTAGGAACCTCACGGTTCCCATCCGGCCACTGACGCCCCGGTAACACTATGTCTTTAGAGGGTTACTAAAAAACTGTTACTAAGGCTTAACGAACCCTAGTGTCCTGAGCTCGTAGATTGGCTATTTTTGGCAAAGAGATTTGGTGTAGAGGGGGAAAAAGAAGGGGGGGGGGGGCTAGGCATGGTGACTCTGGTCAATGAAGTATTTTGGGTTTAAGTGTTCCTAATCTCTTCACAAATTGAAGTGTCCCTTCCTTGTCCCTTTTTTCCTGTGCTTTACAGACGTCAGAGTGACCCTCTCCCCATGGGCCCTTAAGCATGTCCACAGATGACAGTATCTCTGAGGATGTGTCCAGCTCGGGGGCCTTGAGCCATTGCCATGTCAGTCCTGACGGAGATGGGGGTAAGGAGAGTGAGACCTCTCTGGTGTCCTCTGAGGGGACATCGGCCTCTGGGCTGGCCGGGCCAGAGGACAGACACATCCCGACCTCACAGACAACTGGAGACACGCTGGACAGCAGGCCGGTGGACATCACACCAACATGCAACAAGATCAGGTGCAGTGGTGTAAAGTAACTAAGTAATTTTTTTACTCAAGTACTGTATTTCTTTCAATTTTCAATACTTTTACTTCTACTCTACGACATCTCAGAGGCAAATATTGTACTTTTACTGCACTACAATTATTTTAAAACTTTAGTTACTAGTTACTTTGCAGATATAAATTATTACATTATAAAACATACATTAATCACTTTAGCCCTTTTTATAACTAGGCTATTTGAAAATAGCCGATCTACAAGCTCACAACGCGTCGCATCGCGATGCATTGTGAGCTTGTAGATCTGCTATTTTCAAACATTTTACTGCTTTTACTTTTGGTACTTTAAGTACATTTTGATACCAATACTTTTACTCAAGTACATTTTTAATTCCAGACTTACTTGTAACAGAGTACTACATTGCAGTATTGATACTTTTACTTAAGTAAAACATTTGAGTACTTTTTCCACCACTGATCAGGTACAGTAACTATTGCGGCTGATAGCAAATTAATCCCCAATGAACTGATCAGCCGGCAGGCTAAGCCTGGGAGATAAAAACTGTATGAGGCGCACATTCAAAGGACTCGCGTCCAAACAGAAGCTCAAGTGTAAAATGTTTTACTTTGGTGTCACCAAGTATTACTATTACAAGTTTCCAATAAATATGTGCAAAGAAATAAATTAAACGGTGAACAAAATACAAAATGCGGTCAACAAAACATGTCACTCCCAGCTCACCCTACCCCCACGGTCAAACCAGCCATAAGGTGAGCAAGGCGAGTGCCATTACTTATGCCACCCACAGAGACACGCCCACCATCACAGTGCCAATGCGGTGCCTACATCTATCACATATCAATCAGTGCACACATAGAAATATAAACCCTGTTTGGGCTCCTACAGTAACTGTAAACAGAATATAGTAAATAACCCAGTGGTTCTCAAACCTTTTCATGTCAAGGACCCACCAAATTGCTATTTATTTGGCCTTGGACCCCCATCGGAAAATGTTTTGTGCCAGGGAGGGACCCCCAGAAGAGAAAGTTTGTGTAAAAAAAAAAATCAAAATTATTCAAAATTTTAGCCTATTTTTCAAATATTTTAAAAAATAGCAGATTTGCAAGCTCGCAGAGCGGCACAAAGTGATGCGCTGTGAGCTTATAGATCTGCTATTTTTGAACTACTTTTGCCGGGTATCCCCTGGAACCGCCCCCAAGGAGGAGCCCTGGGGGTCCCCGGACCCCATTTTGAGAACCAATGCTGTAAACAACAGTTTAACCACGTGAACCCTAGCGGCGAAAATAGCCAATTGACAATTTGGGATGCGTTGTGAGCGTCGCCTATTTTCGGCAGATAAAGTTGGCGTACAAGGGACAAAGGAGGGTGCCAAGTATGGACCCCTGGGGTGACGGGGTCCTGGGTCAAAAGTATATAGGGTTTATCTTGTGACACAGATATGAACGTGATGCGATGGCTATGCTTAGTTCATGTTAATGTTAGCGGTCGGAAATTAGACTAACCACATGTGTTGATCAGATTTGGAAGCAGGAGGATAATGTATTTCGTCTCTGTCGGGTGGAAACCTCATATGTCCAAGGATTCAAAAATTCAAAAACAGCAAAAGTAGCAGATCTACAAGCTCGCTTGTGTAACGCTGTAGTATGATCAAGTAGGGCATTAATTCAGGAAAAAAACTCAAAAAGTGAAAATATGGAGATAAGAGGTTTCTGCCCGACACTACAGCAACGATTTACATGTAATTATACCTTATTTTCATATATTAAATATAGTTTTACATTCCACACTCATCCCGTGAGGATGATGCTCCCACCTGCAGTAGAGTAAAAACAGCCCACGCCCAGGGTGCCTGGTGGGTCAGCCAGTTAGTCCTGACTGTTGTTTGTGAGCTGTGAGACCCGGGTTTGAATCCGTCTTGTCTCGCATATCTCTGCTCTCTCTCGGTGCATCTCTCTCTCTGCCCTTGGTTTCCTGTCTCTCTAGGCAGACCTATCTGAAATATAGCATTAAAAAAAACATTCCTTGCCGGCTGGAACATTGTGTTCAATCCTACTGCAGTCCTTTAGAGCGTGGAACAAGCCTTAAAATTTGTCAGAGTTAGATGTCTTCACTGGTCGGTCCAAAATGAAATGGGCCAATGGCTCTGTTTGCTGGGTATTGAAGGCAAAGACGTTGGGTGCCATCATGCCATGTTATTTGTGTCCAAAGTGGCTGCTGAAGTATAATGCTCAACATTATACTTCATTGTACATACGTGTACAGTATGGACATATACTATGTATGATGTACTGTATGATGAATAGCGCAAATAGCCAGTCTACAGGCTCACAACGTGTCGAATCACGATGCGTTGTGAGCTTGTAGATTTATTTGCGAAATTTTAAATAAAATCTTTGTTAAAAAAAACATGTTCCAAAATGGACCTGGGGGAACAATTAAACCCTGTTCCCACCTGAGCTACAATGATAGACCCGTTAGTTTTGACTTCTGACCCGATTATATAACAGTATGAGAGAGGCAAATGATAAAGCTTTCGAAAGAGAAAGATTGTTGTGAGATTGGTTAATCCAGCACCAGCGCGTACCATCCGTAAATGGATGTCTTGGCTGCATTAAATCAGAGGCGCGTTTGCAGACGGAACATTTAGCTGAACGTTGCAACCTTCTTGCCTATCTTGTCAACAACAGTGACAAACCTGTTCCTTCCACACTGATGACGGCCCTGTGGGCTTTTGCACACTATACTCATTCTCTCTTGCAGTTTGCGTTTACCAATCATTCATCATGAATAGCTAGCCCTCTGTAGTTTCCATTTCAATTCAAGTACATCACGAACTGAAGCAAACTACTGTAACTTTTGCATAACATATTTGATGATCGATCTTATGTGAGCATAAATCATAAAATTACATCACTATCCGGCATCTTTGGTTACGTCTTAACTACACTATTACACTGGCTCTCCATGTTTTTCTTTAATGAATAATATCCCATTGTATTATTATGCATCTGGTTCTTTTGACACAGAATCTTGTACATCTGCGTTATTTTTGGAGGTTTGGTCATATGACTGAAGAACATATGCTATTTTTTAACATTTTTCTAAAATCTTGATGGTGTTTGAAACATTTTGAATAATTTTGAATTTGAATAGATTTTTTTTAACACAAATCTTCTCTTCTGGGGGGTCCCTGGCAAAAAACATTTTCAGATGGGGGGGCGGGGGTCCGCGGCCAAATACATATCATTTTGGGGGTCTTCCTTGGCACAAAAAAGTTTGAGAACTACAGATTTAGAAGGCATTTGTAGTATCGGCCTCAGGTCTTAATGGGTAAAACCATGTGATATTGCACCTAACCGCGCTAAAATACAGTTGTATGGCTATCTTTGTAGGAGTCTATGTCTGAGTACAGACGAGGCATTCGAACAGGGAAAAAACCTTCCGTTCATCAACCCGAGTCCTTTGGAGACCCTCAGGGTGCTGGTGCAGGAGATCCAGAGCAGTGGGGAGACTGACCCTGAGATTTGGAAGGACTGCGAGGTGAGAAACCTTTTTTTTTTTATAGCAAGAGATTTGGAAGCATTCGGGTTTGCCGGAGGATAATATATATCGTCTCTGTCGGGGGGAAACCTCACTATGTCCAAAACTGTGACTTCAGGATTCAATTTCAAAAACAGCAAAAGTAGCAGATCTACAAGCTCGAAACGCGTCACTTCGCGACACGTTTTGAGCTTGTAGATCTGCTACTTTTGGTGCTTTTGTGTGACACTGTAGGATGATATACATATATTATGCCTCAATAATTTGTCGCTCTGTTCTTGTGAGATAATAAGCGCATGTTCAGTCGGGCCTTTTAATGGATTTGATTGCCGTAGCCATTGATCTTATGTAATTGCATTTGCATGCCTCATCTCGCTCTCTCTCTCTCTCTCTCTGCTATCACGTTTTGTTTGTCATGTGGATCACAGCTGAAAGCACAAACATTGGAAAATTGTGATTGTAAATTGTTAACACACCGTACCACACTTAAAGCTGATCGTTTCATATTCAGGAGACGGTATTCGTGGAACACTGATACGCGGTGCCGACGGCAATGTGGTTGATGTCACTTGGTGTAACCCCTTTGATGTAAACACATTCCAGTTCAAATGTGACATCTCTTACCATGTGACCACTTCAGCCGTGGTCACAAGATACTAGTGAGTGGACGGTTCGCGGCTCGAGTCCTAGCCGCAATAGAAATAGAAGTGCCTGTCATTAAATCTGTGTACCCTATGGGTTAACCACTTAAGCCCTATTATACTTTTCTGAAACATTATACTGTATATCAAAATGTACATAAATATATACACACACAGTATATACACGGTATAATCAAAACGTGTTGTGAGCTTGTAGATCTGCTATTTTCAAATAATCTTAAAGTTTTGCCTATAATGACATGCCCAAAATAGCGCCATGGTTAATGTGATCAAAGTGGTGCGTGTACCCAGATATTACGTTGAGAACAGCCTGTCTACTGTGGTTTTTATGGAGTGTAATATGGTTGATATATAGTGTAGTCCCTTGGTGTAATAAACTCACCACTCAAGTACCCAAATACCCACAAATCTCCACTTGAGGAGGATCATTCTCATTGGCAAAATGCTTGCGTGGATATTCAGTTATTGTGGTCACATGACACATGGCCACAGGTGTTCTAGTGGATTCAACTCAGGCCACATACACTTGGCCAGGTCATAGTTTTCACGTTTTTCTTCCTTTAGAAACGCTTGCGTCATTTCGGCGGTATGTTTGGATGGTTATCATGCTTCTGTCAAGCTTCTGGAGAACGGGAGTCATCTTGTCAACCTGTATTTTGGTAAGGCATACCGATGGACATTGTCTCTGTCCGGTGGAAACCTCATTAAGTCCCAAACTGTTACTTTTCAGGATTCAAATTCAAAAATAGGAAAAGTAGCAGATCGACAAGCTTGAAATGCTGCGTTTCAAGCTTGTTTATCTGCTACTTTTGATCCTTTTGTGTGACGCTGTAGTATGATCAAGTAGGGCGTTAATTTACCAAAAAAATACAAAAAGTTAAAATATGGAGATAAGAGGTTTCTGCCCGACAGCAAAGATATAGACCTTCCTTGATCCCACAAGGGTAATTCAGTTGTCATAGCAGCTCCCCAATAGGAAATACAGGGCAGATACAGGTGGGAGTAGAGAGATGCATCTAAGCTTAATAAGAAAACTATTAATCTAAACAATAATAAGAAAGGAGTAAACGGGTAGTAATAAATGGGAGTATAAATAAGACACAAAATACCTAGAGGAGATTTAAGGTCGGGCCTGGCCATCTGCACTTGGACCGACCAGGATTTGCATAATGATTTGCATGATGTATGAGCTACATCCACAGGCTTTCATGGTGCCATCTATAAATGTCACCTCCTTAACACATTTTTGCACTCATGCTGGCCCGTATCATCACGCTCTCACCTCCCTGCTTCACTGTCGAGATCATTGTCTTTGCATGTCGGATTTCTCTCTATTTCTCACATACCACATTGTCACAACATCGCGTACACTTACTAGTGCACTGCCCTACACATGTAATTGACAATGTAAACCAAAACCTGTTCTTTTTCCTCAAACAGGGCAGGTGGTTGCACCTCTTTCAGCTGGTCGAGAAGCAATACCAAGAGCAAATCCTTGCTCAACAAGAACAGTACCAGTGTCAAATTCAGGTCAGCCTGCTTGCTAACAGCTTAATCTTAGTCATGTCGTGTTGTTGGTAATTAGTGGACAATATTCACGTGTATTAAACAAACAACAACAATGGGATGGTTGTTTTACAGCTGATTCAAGATGAAATTAAAGCCTTGGTTCAACTCCAGAATCGCCAGAGCAGTGGCCAGCCAACCCCTGTCAACACCAACCTCATCCCCAATGACCCCTCACCCGCTGAGGACTTGACCAGTGCCCCCGCCCCCTCCCCTTTGACCTCCCCCTCACCTCCACCCAATAGAGCGTCAGAGCTCTTGAACGCAGCGGTTCTCGCCGAGGAGCGTGCAGCCACAGTCATGAGCAGCGGCTATGGGACCTTGTCTGTTTGGGAATCAGGCCTGGGCCAGACGCTGTCTCCTGGGGACGTGCACGAGGCCGGTCACCGGAAGGGGAAGCACGAGTGGACCTGCGCCCTCCTGGAAGACCTCCCAGAGGCTCCTGGGATTGTACCTCAGCAGAGCTTTTCTAATGAGATGACTCCAGGAGCTGGAGTACCGTGCCCATTGTCCAACCAGCAGAGAGCTTCTAGGTAGGTATTTAGCCGCTTTCAAGGCTATTTTGAGGCGAGAAATTTCACAAATAGCTTAATTAGCCAATTATGGTGTAAGAGATATTATTTTGGTTAGAATAAGTGTATATTCCAATAGTAATCGTTTCTATATTATTATTAGTTTAATAACAGGGGTCTCCCTGGTTATTTAACCTTTATTTAACTATTATAAAACCACATTGAGACTAAAGTCTCTTTTATGAGTGTGAACTGGCCAAGAGGCATAAATATTTCACAGCTTTGCCAGCAGTAACAAATACAGGACAATACCAATGACAGACATTTAACATCCGTACAGCACACCAACTACCTAGAAAGCTCAAGAAAATATAATTAAATTATAAGTGATGAAACAAAAAAAAACACTGGAACTGGAACACTATAAAACTAAATGATCTTTGTGGGGTTCTCTCTCCTGATTGGATCAAATTGGTATCCCGACCTGAAAATGTGTTTTTGAGTGGTGCCGAAGGCAACCACTCCTATACATGACTTTGTCCGCGTGTCCGTATGTATGTATGTATGTATGTATGTATGTATGTATGTATGTATGTCTGTCCACAAACATTGATGACAACATCAATACGGGGGTCAATACGGGGCTCATCAAATGCACCACTCACTTCACACAGGGTGTGATTTTTTTGTTCACTAAAGAGCTGGGGAGACAGGGAAACCCCCGTTAGTTACTGAACAAAACCTGTTACTGAACAACACTCAAATAGCAAAGATTATTGTCCGATTGTAGAAGTTTAAACTTTTGTACAAAAATCTATTTGTTTTTACAAACAAAAAAATATCACTTACACCACATTTAATTTGGTGAAATGGAATGAAAATAAAAGTAGCAGTCGTTCAGCGCTTGTGGTTTTAAAATCACATCAGCGTTGCATTTCTTTTCAATGGGACCTGATCTATTGTGTTCCTGGCAGTGCCAACCAGCCTTTGACCTCCTGGGCCCAGAGGCAGAAACTGAGGCTGAAGAAGGGAAAGGCAGGACAGACATTTCCCCAGGTGTGTGACGACTACCAGGAGCCGCTGAGCCCAAGAGAACCCCTCAGACACACAGTCCCACAGGACCAGGTATAAAAGTAAATGTACTTAGCTACTTTATACCACTGCAGGTATACAGTTTCTCTTGGACAGGTGCATTGAGAGATAACGGTTTTGTTGTGGAAAGAAGGGGAACATGTTTATTTTACAGCTGGGGTCAACGTTTCAACGTTTTTCAGGCTGAGAGAGAGATGACGCAGGGACCCCCCCCCACTACATATTGTATCATGTATGTTTGTTTACATTAACCACTTGAATCCTAGCACCTATACACCAAACCTCTTTGCCGAAAATAGCCGATCTACAAGCTCTACAAGCTCACAAGGCCTCGTAGCACGAGGCGTTGCGGCTATTTTTGGCAAAGAGGTTTGTTGTAGAGATGCTAGGGTTCACGTGGTTAATGTAAAAAAAAACTGTCCCTATCACACAAAGATTTGGCAGCCCCCATGTAGTAACTCTGAGGACCCCTTAGGGGTCCCAGACCCCCTGTTGAAGACCCATGAACTACAGTATTGTTTTGTTGAGTGTTATTCATGCATTGGTTCTTTTTGTGAAGTCTCACCCAGTCATGTTTATTGGCTTGCAGCATCAACTGACTGGGCTTTCTTCTAACTCGTTTCCCTTGAGGAGGAGTGACAGCCTGCTGTCTGAGGTCTCAGGTAACAACACACTGACACAGAAGGACGGGGTTAGGACGCACAGACAAGAGTTGACCGATATAAATGTTGTGTTAATGGCAATATGCCTTAAACAATAATTGCACTTCCCCACTGTCCCTAATACTTGTAGTTAGGAGGGGTTAAATGCAGAAGGCAAATGTACAGTGGAAAAATACCCCCACCACAGCTAAAAGGGGACTCAATTATTATTATTAATATAAAATAATACTCACAATTCAGTTACAAGTTTCAGTTTTACAAGTTCACTGCTACATTAACCATTAATGACCAGAAGAGGGTGCTATCACACAGTAGGCTTCTATTATATGGCTTGTGTTAAATACTAATTTCTATCATCGTTTGAACATTACCTCATCCAGAATCACCTGTGTAAATCCTACAAGCTAACACAGTTGCAATTCACTTTCACCAAGTGCCCTAGTTTACAGGAAAATGTGCAAGCTTTAGTCAGTCTCTGTCCTCTCACACCCGCCTTTGTTCATTCTGGTAGACACAGTTTCAAAGATATCGAAAATAGCCAGTGCTGTGAGCATGTGGATCAGCTATTTTCACAGTGCGACACTGTCGAACGATGAACTTAAGTTGTTCAACTCTGCTACTTAGTTTTTCTTTCTCCGCTCAAATCAAGTGAACATCCGAAAACTACAGAGTAGTAGTAGCATTCAGAACAAACTTTCAGAAAACATCTAGTTAATAACGATTTGTGATGTCAGGAGTGAATGAAGTCCACCCTGGTAAACTCATCCAAGATCTTTGACAAATTGACATGCCAGGTTGACATTGTTTAAGCAATGGCTTCCTTTTGCCACCATTCCGTAGTGGCCAGTTTTGTTCAGCGGTCTGGAAATTGTTGACTGAAGCACATTTTCTCCTGCCTCAGCCGAATTACATTCCCGTGTGGATAAAGAAACTTGAGCTTAATTTACTCTCTGTAGTTTGTGAAGAAATAAAGGTTCAATGCTTTGAGTGCTAAAAACAGTCAATAATTCTTAGGAAACTTGTTTGGGCAGTTCCTTGACATCATTTGGGCTAAATGATGCAGAAATATCTCGAGACTGTTAAAATGTCTTTGTGTAATGAACGTATACACTTTCTCCTGGGGGAGTTGGTGCGTTATTAGGATCATACAAGGTTGTATTATACAGTTCTACAATAGTACTGAGTCCAGTAGAAGAATACCTACTGTGTGTTTCATTTCTTCTCAGGCCTGACGTATTGGCGGCTGAATGAGAACGAAATCTATCATCCCCTTCCAGATAGCTTTGACAGCGGCGCGTACCTCCTTTTGCAGGAGGTGTCCATGAGTCTGGTAGGTATGAATATTGGAAACCTAGTATGATTCATGTATTCTCTGAGAAAACTGTCATTTCATACAGTATGTGTTTTGATTATGTCATACTGCATGTATGAGTCAGTAGAGGGCCTATAAGTGACATTCTTTGTTAAAATAAAATAAAGATATATTCCATTGCTATAGAATGTTAGTTTTTGTAAACAAGAAATACATTTTCAGGTTGGGAAACCAATTTTATCCAATCAGGATACAGGATAAACAAGTAAAATTGAAAGTGATGAAACAAAAAACAAAGAAATGAGCGGACAAAATTGGAACTGCAATGCTAGAAAAATGAAGCTGATAAATTATCTTTGTGGGGTTCTCTTTCCTGATTTGATAAAATTGGTATCCTGAAAATGTATTTTCTGTTTACCAAAGACGGGAGACCCCTGTTACTGAAAAAGATAGCAATGATTACTATCAGAATAGAGATATTTAACTTAATGATTGTTTCTGAGCCTACTGTGGAGGGAATGATACAATTGTTTACATCAACAAGCCACAGAACAGAAAAGGAAGACCAATTGATTGTTACTTGCCTGCCAAACTGTCTGCCTGCCAAACTGTTTAGTGAAATAGATGGACTTGTCAGTTACAAAGCCTTACGCTGGTGTCATTTCTCCCACAGACTCCACCTCAAGAGCCTCGGCCGTCTCTGAGACAGATCTATGAGAACAAGCAGAAAACAGACCCTAAGCACACAAACTGGGATGGCTCCTGTACATCCAGTCCTTTGTCACCACAGGTAATGCACCTTAGAGCCCGACCAATGACAGAGTTTTGGGTCCAATGCCGACCACAATTTTGGAGAGTACTAAACCACAGATTACCGTGTTTTGACTGATATTTTGTTAAAAGAAAAAAGAATACGAATAATTTCTATTTTATTTAACCACTTAAGCCCTACTGAAATCCTTTCAAAATTAACAAGCTTTACATTTTTTACATTTTTGAAAACGTATAAATATTTTGCCCAAAACAGGTTGAAAGTGGTTAAAAATCGGGACACATCAGCTGCATAATTGCCGACGTCATTCAAAAAGTAAAATAATGGCGAATATATCGGCCAAAACGATATATCGGTCACATTATACACACACACGCACATAAAATGAATGGACTCTCTAGTCCTAGCTTAGCTTATAACTTGCACATGCTCTTTTTGTTTGTATTGCAGGCGTCAACTCTGGACACAGCCGTTCACGTGCGTCAGTCAGAGCGAACCTCCGGCGTCACGTCGCCCTCCAACGTCAGCAGCCCGTCCTTCCCCGCCCAGGCCCACCACCTCTACCAAAAGCCCGGGCCCCCCGTCAGCCCCGACAGCGTGGTCGAGTGCAGTGCCAACAACCCCGGAGATACGGACTGTTCCTCTAACATGTCCAGCTTCTCGGCCGTCGCCCCTTCCCCTACCAAGGTGCAGAGCTCCTGGGTGCACCCGTTGCAGCAGGCGGCCAGGATCAGCGAGGAGGAGGGCAGTCTCACCAGCACCCTGAAGCTAAAGTCCACCTCTGCCGCCAGTCAGCACGTGGAGAGGTCTTCGTTATCAGGAGATCCTGTTGCCCTTTCTCTGTGAGTGTAATGTAGCCTCTTATAACCACCGTAAGCCCCTATATACATTCGATGCGATGCGTTGTGAACTTGTAGACCAGCTATTTTCAATTTCGGGACACCAGGTTGAAAGTCGTTAATGTTTCAAGCTGACATCTGTAACTTTTACCAAATTTCTAATAGTCAAGCATGGTTGGCCAGGGGAAGTATGAGCTTCAGGCAACACTACGTGTCAACCAGTATGTGTTCTACCCGACACCAGGGACTAAATGTCTCAATAGAAGAGTAGGGAGACCGCCTCCAACCACTGCAGATGTACGAGTTATATTGTATTAACAAAATCTACCATACAGATAACGTAAAATAACATTTAAATCACTAAAATAAGTTCCGGATCGCAACTTGTTCTATTATTCCTGTTCATTGTTAGCGACTTTTCTTTTCTTTCTCATGTTTGAATGCATTCCATTCCCGCAAAAGTAATTTCCTTATCCATCCATCTCCCACTCTCGTAGACTGAGGCAGAACCTTAGAGAGAAGCACTACAGGCACGTGGATGATCTGAGGGCTTATTATGAGTCTGAGATCCAAGCCCTCAGAGAAAAACTCAACCTCAGAGATCTGCCCCAAGATTTGGAGAAGAGCAACGAGGCCCTCAGAGAAAGGTGTGTGAGCCTGTCTGTCTGTCTGTCTGTCTGTCTGTCTGTCTGTCTGTCTGTCTGTCTGTCTGTCTGTCTGTCTGTCTGTCTGTCTGTCTGTCTGCCTGTCTGTCTGTCTGTCTGTCTGTCATGCATTTACATGAATTCCCGGCTATAAAGAATGTATTCTCTGTTGTTGTGGCTGAAAATAGACGATCTACTAGCTCACAATGTGTCACAAAGCGATACGTTGTGAGCTTGTAGATCAGCTATTTTGGTACGATAAAGTGTAAATGTTTTTCCTTCTTATAGGTGTGAGCATTTAGAGCGAGCTCTGGCTGAAGCTGCCAGTCATATCCAGGAACTAGAGGGCAAAAACATCACACTGGAAAAGAAACTGGTAACATTCTTCTTCTTCTACATCCTTTTGTCATTGGTTTGATATATTTCATAGAACTATTGTATTTGGGATGTACAAGGCCTGTGGTATTCCAATCTTTCTCAACAATTCCATACAGTACACTCAGTATCCTACTAAAACAGAATAAAGTGAAGATTTTATATTATTGGAATGATAAATGTGAACCGTTGCACATCATTGTACACAGTAAAATGATTGCACTGTGATGACAATGAGGTAGTTGTATCATAAAACAGAATTAATTCATTAACTAGTCTTTGTTATGACCCCCACATACAGTCAGTCAGCTATTCTGAACAGTGTTAATGAAAGAATGAGATAATGATCAGAATGAGTTCTGTTTTGGACAAAACTTCACATTAGATTTCTTTAGTATCAATAATAATACTTTTATGAATGATTTTCGGAAATTGGGGAGAGGGTTTGCACCAACAGTCATTTCTATATAAAAAAATCGTATGTATACAAGTGGCCGCTTATGTGGTTCTCCCTTGGACCAGCTGTAGGAGTCTGCGGGCATCGAGAATTGGCATAACGAATAAATTGGCAGACAAAGGAAAACATTTTTGTAAAAAGAAAGTTAGAAAGAACATGCAAATAAATAGAAGCAATAGTTGACAGTTGACGGCAGTGTACATAAACAAACCCCTGTGATGGCATTCCCCAGTCCTTCTCTGAGAGTGGTTAGAAATAACCTTTACGTGACGTTTACCTCGTCAGGTGGAATGGCCCGAGCGCTACGCCGTGGCGGTCGCCACGGTTAAATCCCTGCAGCAGCGCCTGGAGGAAAGCAAGCGGTTCGGCGGCGAGAAGGACGCCTCGGCCGCCCGCCTGAAGAGCCGCGTTCGGCAGCTAGAGGAGGCGGCGCAGGCGGCCTGCAGGGACGCACGGGACAAGGAGGCCAGGAGGGAGCAGGAGTACAAGATGCTGCAGGATGTGAGTCTGCTGGGCTAAAGCCTGATTTATGCTTCATCGCACAAGTGGTCATCTGCACCGGAAATAGCCGATTTGCGAGCTTACAAACTTGCAGATAGGCTTCTTTCGGCACGGGACACCGGGCATGCATTTTTTGACTATAGCAAAGGTTCATGTAATTTAGGAAGCATGTTATTTAGACATGCTATTTGTTTACATGGTATCCTATAGTTTCTATAGTGTCAAATGTACATATTATAATATTTTGATATTATATTGTTTACTGATGCTAGGTTCTTGGTTTACCTGTGATCCCAGTTTACTGAGGCACTACACTGTCTCTCTGCATTTGACGTATGTGTTTACCTTGCTTACTGTAAGTCGCTCTGGATAAAGAGCGTCTGCTAGATGCCCTAAATTGCAAATTGTTTATAGAGACCTATAAATATGATGAACATTGGACGCTAGACATCAGCTTACACAGAGACTGCAGTGTTATACAACAGCAGCTCGTCAACCAAAAGCAAACTGCAGCAAACGGAAAGAATAAAAGGGGCCAGTGAACAAAATGACAGAAAATAGTCCCAGTAGTGTCTGTGAGGAAGAGCATCTGTCACACATGAAAGTTGACAAGCTGTGGAAGCGATGGGACAAGCGGTCCATGGTCCCCATATTACTACTAATGAGTTCCAAAAAAAGAAAAGGTAACTATCCCTTTTTTATAGTCCATGATAACTCAGAACATCTGTATTGATCTGCTTTCTCAGCTGCTGGGGGAGTATGACTCCCTGAAGAAAGACCATGGGGGGGTGAAGGTAAAGATTAAGTTATAATGATGTTTAAATTTTTTTAAATGATTGTTGTTGATGGAGTAATTGTATTATTCACACTCTATTTTACACAATAAACTCATTGTAACGTAATCCTGCTGTAAAAGGCGAAAAATATGTGGATCTTCACTCTGTATTTTCTTCAATGCACCGGCTACATTACATTTATTTGATGTCAACAGCACAACCTAGTGTCAACAGAGGACAAGCTTTTCCGTGCCAATGATCAGATATCAGAATTGAAAAGGTGAGTCCATTTGCAAAAAAATATACAGGGTGCACCGATGCTCTTGAGATGTGTTGTGAAGCAAATGAAGCCTGCCTTGAAACGTCATGAGTGTTCCTCTTGGCTGGGTCTTTCTTTCTCAGGGTGATCTCCAAGCTGGAGTCTCAGGTGAAACAGCTGGAGCATGAGAACCAGGCGAGGTCACGCTATGCCCCCCATAGCAGCACACAGCCCTCTGGGGCCGGGTAAGCATCGAGGATGTCAAAATGTATTTTCACGTTCTGTACGGATTAAAGTTCTCAGTCGTCACGACTGATTTCAGTCATTCGGATCCCATAGAAGCCAGCATTTCTTCTATGGAAGCATGTTGCGCAGCGAAAATAGACGATCTACAAGCTCTCAATGCGTCTGCGACGCATTGAGAGCCTGTAGATAGGCTATTTTCCGTTATTATTTTAAGAGTAGAGCATTTGATATGTTCAGAAGCATCTTCCATAAAATCTTAAGGGTCTCGGATATTTCATATAAAAACAAAGGTTATAGCCTCAATCTGTCGATTTCTTGAAATGGTCATAATGTTACATATTGTGTTAATTGTTTAGGAATCAGTGCTAGTGTGGGGTGCTCCTTTCACACTGTTTCACAAATTGCACAGTACGACGTTGCGAGATTTTATTTAGCTTTTATCCTGTATGGATGCAGTCATGGCACAAACAAGCAGTTTAAATTCATGGAAATTAATTTAAATCAGGCATAATATGATGCTGTCCAGTCTCATTGTAGGTACTGTGCTATCGGGTGACACTATTTTGGCATTATAATCAAGTATTTGGAAGGTATTTGTATATAATTTTTGCTGTAGGTGTACAACATTATTTTGTTATTACGGTAGCTGTTTTTGCGTATTAGAACATAAAGTAAATCTTCTTTTTAACTTGTCGCCAGTCTTTTCCACCACCCTGACCTGCTGCTACCGTCCCCAAGCAAACGCAAGACAGAGCCAGACGCCACCGGCTTGAAGTCTCCTCGTCGCCTAACCGACCAATCAGAGAGTGGCAGGAGTTCGCCATTCGCTCAGACTAACCAGTCCAATGGCTACAGGAGGTCACCGTATCTGCAATGTGACCAATCAGCCGGGTCAGGAGGCTCTGTGGACTCATCGGGGGTTGGCAGCAGTTGGAGGTAATGTTTCTGCTGTAGTCGACAGTGTTAGAAAATAGCCGATCTATTTTC
The DNA here is from genome assembly GCF_963454915.1 of Gymnoscopelus microlampas. NCBI lineage: Eukaryota > Metazoa > Chordata > Actinopteri > Myctophiformes > Myctophidae > Gymnoscopelus > Gymnoscopelus microlampas. Next base: position 37,630,099 of record NC_139958.1, read on the forward strand.
GAATAGCCAGGGTGTAAAATAAGGCTTAAATGGTTAGTGTATGTTTTGTAATTATAATCTAAATTTGCAAAGTAACTAGTGACTAAAGTTTTCAAATAACCGTAGTGGGGTAAAAAGGCTGTGAGTATCAAAAAGATGATAATAATAATAATAATAATAATATGAATGGAAGTACCACCTTATACTTATATGTACAGTTACTTAAGTACAGTACTTGAGTAAATCTACTGAGTTACTGGTAGTGGAGATCTGCAATCTTGATCCACTGAACATGGGACATTAAATTAATCCACTGACCTGCTATTCTGCAGGTGTTCATCGCCGCCAGACAAACTGCAGAGTCAGAGTCATCCTCAGCCGCAAGAACACAGTGGTGGTGGTGGCCTGCGAGAAGCAGGAAGGAGAGACCGATCGAGCAACCAGACCCCCATGCTGAGGGCTCTGATAGAGCTGGAGGAGACCAGGTCTACACAGAGCCGAGCCCCCTGTAAGAACACTTTCTCTAAGATCCAAACGTCACTTATCCATTATGATCTTGTCAATTAAAGGGCTTGATATACTTTGTTGTGCGCAGTGTGACACTAAATAAAGATCTACAAGCTCACGTTGGGGAGCTTATAAGATTGGCAATTTTTTGGTGCGTTCTCAACTAAGTACAAGTCCAGCCTAACGCTCATATGGAACTGCTGTGTTTACCTTCATTCCTGTTAAGCATGTGTGGTTAAGGGCTCATTAACAATGAATGCAATACCTATTTAGGCCAGAAAAGGTTCCCAACCTTTTCTGAATCAGGGGCAGGGCCTAATTGAAAATCTCAAAGTCTTTGCGGCCCACCCATCTGACCACTTAACATGGCAGCCGAATGAGTTTATTTTAATGATCAATCAAACAATTTTGTTCCCGTATAGGCTATTCTAAGTTACTATTTATCGGTATCATAACACCATGACATGTTTTTTCTTTTTTTTTCTTCTTTTTTTCTATAACCAAATGGACCCTTACATGTGAACCAGATGGGAAGTGGCTTAGTGCATAGTATACCAAACTGGTCGGGTCCTTGGAAAGAAAAAGTTTGAGATCCCCTGCGTTATCTGTGGGTCTTCTCTGCAGGGGTCGGCAGCCAGAGAACCACAGTGGGCCTGGTGGAGCGCAAGCACAAGGAGCCTATCCAGGAGCAGGTGGGGGTGGGAGCGGACACGGATGTGGCCGAGCTCGGAAGAGGAAGCGTTGGACCCGAACACGGAGCGGCTAGAACGGTGAGGTGTCATCACGACGGACCAGAGAGGGCTACATCGCTCCTGAGACCGCAGAGGAGTCTATCGCCGGAAGGCCACAGATCGTCCTCATTACCCCCGCATCACAGCCTGCCACCAGCTACTCCTAGTATGTAAACCCCCCCACCCCGTATCTCTCTCACTCTGTGGTGCTCAAAGTTCAGAATAAGAATAATCTTTGTGTAATGAAGTGGGTGAAATTCGTTTTGGTGCAAGCTATATCGTTTTTGTTGTTTTCAGGAATAGAACAATAAAAGAGGGGGGGGGGGATAAATCAAACAATGAAGAGAAACCGGCAAAGGGAAGAATCGAACATATCCACACACACACACACACACACACACACACACACACACACACACACACACACAGCATAATCCAGCTAGAACAGTATCAGTAGGTCCACAAACAGCAGCTATGTACATGAGATTAGACATTACGGTGCGAAAGAGTGTCTGCACATTGTACATGAGATAAAGTGCAACCCGACATAATTGGGATTCAACCACAAGTTGGGCTCCAGAAACGCTCAGGAAATTTAAATTATTTTTTTTTTAACACCACTGCTCTCACTCACCTGCTCTGGTTTGAACCCTGATTGACTTTATGGCCGCAACTTATCCACTATTTTCTTTAGTGATTATTCTATCGATTACTTTTTCAATTAATGAATCAAATAATGTGTTTTTTTCAACAAATCGATGTGAAAAAATATAATCAACTACATCGATTGGTCTTAACCACTTAAGCCCTATTTTATATGTTGTTCTATAATGGTGTTGCGCAAAATAGCAAAAATATGCTTTCATGTTTTGAAAATATATAATTTTATTACATAAATTCATTTTTGTTTGATTAAATTGATTTGTTCGATTACCTGTTGCGCCCCTACCTGACTGTGTTTGTAATATGACGAAAGCATAGGGATTGTGCACAATGGTATTTTATCTTGATTTAACGTTTTATGCTTAGTTCAATGTGATGAAACCGTTCTAGAACGTTGCAGTGGTTTCAACTCGGCTCCTCATGAACCTTAGTTCTGAACTAGGCTTAACACATTGGGTGCCAAAACCGTATATATACGGTTTTGGCAATACAACCATGGAGTGCCAAAACCGTATATATACGTTTTTTTGAGAAAAAAATATATATATTTTTTTTCTTTTTTTTTTTTCTTCTTCATAGCAACAGGAGATATAATTTTTCGAAGATTTAGACTTGAATCCACTTCCTGGTTAACTTATGACTTCAAAAGCCTGTATATCTGCTCCTGTGTACTTTTTCGTTTTTACAATGTTAATTTGACTATTTTCAACTGGCTGCAACTATGGAACGGATTACCGAATGGTTTTAATTTTTCCCCCCCGATTGTACGAGACCTCTATCTGTATAATGAGGGGATCACCGTGAGGACGGTGATCACTGAAAATATTGTGTGACTACTTGAAAAAGGTTCAAAAATGGTTAAAAATCCAGGCACTCAACGTACATTTTTTAAATAAACCTCTGGCACCTCAAGTGTTAAGAATCATTAAAAATAAGCTACTTTTGTTTTTTAATCAATTTCTTCGTTGGTTTGTGTTTGGCAGCCAAGAGAGAAACTCTACTTATGCCTCTGTCTGCAAAATCCAGTCCCAAACGTTGTCCCACTGAGAACTACTCCACTGCAATTGGACAGTTGCCAAGACAGCAACACCTGCATAAAAGGTGAGCCTCTCATAGTGTTGCTAAACATTAGAAACTATGAACTGCAGTATGTGCAAAACTCTGCTGCCCACCTCCTCACCAGAACCCGATCCAGAGACCACCACATCACACCAGTCCTCCACGACCTTCACTGGCTCCCAGTCAAACACACAATAGATTTCGAAATACTGCTCATCACCTACAAGGCCCCTCAACAGCCAAGCTCCCCTCTACCTCTCTGACCTCCTTCACCGCCACAGCCCCCTCCCGTTCCCTCAGGTCTGGTGACGCCAACCTGGACGTCCCCAAGACAAAAAACAACGAACCTGGGGTGTCGGGGCTTTCTCAGTCGCAGCTCCCTCCCTTTGGAACTCACTCCCAGCTCACATCAAAGCCGCCCCCTCCACCCTTGCAATGTTCAAAACCTCCCTCAAAACCCACCTGTTCAGACTCGCATTCCCCACTTAATTCTAATCCGCCTTTTTGCCATTTAATTTCAATGTTTTAGTTTTTCTCCTTACCTTTTTTGATTAATTGAATAATCACATTTTTGTGTTTATTTTCATAAAGGTTTTGGCTCATAAGTTAAATGTTCTAAAATAGAAACTTTAATCAAATCTAAGTTTTTTTTTGTTTTTATCGATTAGAAGATTTTGCTCTTTTTTGACAAAATATCGTTTGAAACCTCGTAATCTGTGGTCTAATAGTCTTCTAAATTGTCATCGGGATTGGTCCCAGAAATGTAGCATCAATCGGGTTACTTTTCAGGGTTAATTTTCAGGATTCAAATAAAAAGATAGCAAAAGTAGCAGATCAAAACGCATCGTTCACGCCGCTTTTAGATCTGTGGATCTGCTACTTTTGGTGCTTTTGTGCAACACTGTAGTATGATCATGTAGGGCATTAATTTACCAAAAAACACAAAACGTTATGTATGGATATAGGAGGTCTCTGCCCGACAGCAACGATATCATCTTACAGATCACACTGCATTCTCTTTCTGCAGGTTAGATGTGCCACTAGACCAGAGACGTCATTCATTCCACAGTGCCAGCCCCAGGAAGAGACTCCACTTTACATCATCAAACAGAGATGAAGGTAATGTACTGTAGTTCATTCCTGCTTTTCCTTCCTGCGAGCTCGTTGAGGCAGTCAACTGGAGTGGTGCTGCTTTTTACTTTAAACCTAGGCCGAAATATTCCAAATGCACTTTTCATTTTTATGCCGATTGGACTGTTATTTATTGCTGTGGTGACACTCTTGCTCAGTCTCTTGAGTATCTGCTGTGTGCAGTTCTTTAGCCTTGTGGAATCACAGCTGCTTGGCTTGAAACGTGCTGAATGCCACAAAGTATACAGTGTACATACATACATACATACATACATACAGTACATACATACATACATACATACATACATACATACATACATACATACATACATACATACATACATACATACATACATACATACATACATACATACATACATACATACATACACAATATCAACATTACAAAACCCAACATTCTTTTTAAATAAAAAATCTTTTTGATTTTACTATTTGAATTAGATCCGGACTGGATCCACAGTAAAATGGACAGGAAGATGACATTTTTATAACAATGTATAATAATGAAGTATAGATCCGGCTTAAGTGGTTTAATACATGATAACTGTCAAAACATTCATGATGCCTGATTGTGGCCTTTCCTCCCCAGACTTGCTTCAGTCATGCAGTATATCAGCTGATTTCTCTGGCAGTGTCAACCCCACTGAGGCCAACTCCCAGCTGGGCTGGGATGAGCATGGGGCAGGTACAGCAGGCCTGTCACAATGCATTACATCGTTGCTGTCGGGCAGAAACCTCTCATCTCCATATTTCAACTTTTTGTGTTTTTTCGTAAACTAATGCCCTACTTTATCATACTACACAGTAGTGATGTGTGGGTCGGGTTTTTTCATGACCCGCCACGCCCCGCCACGGAACCCAACCCGCCTCAACCTGCCCCGCGAACCCATTTATAAATCTATGGCTCAACCTGCCCCGCGACCCGCGGTAAAAAAAAAATCGGTAAAAATCATGAAGGAAAATAATCTTCAAGTATACACCCCAAGTGTATTCAAACTGTTTTATTGTTATTATTCTTATTCTTATTAGGAATAAAGACAAAACAAGAACATGTGATTTTTATTTTTTTTGCGTGTGAGAGCGGCTGACCCGCTCACCCGCAGCCCGCATAATTTCCTCTGAAATCCTGACTCGACCCACCCGCGCCGCGGGTTGACCCGCGGGTCCCGTGGGTTACGGGTCGACCCGCTAATCACTACTACACAGCGTCACACAAAAGTATAAAAAATAGCAGATCCGCAAGCTCGAAACGATCCTGAAAAGTAACAGTTTTGAACGAGGTTTCCACCCGACAGAGACGACGAATTATTTGAGATATTCATAGTTGCTTTTGCATAATCGTCAGAATCGTTTCCATTGATCTAAATTCATCTGTTGAAAATTGTTCACACATTGCAGCAAAACTGCAAGCTCACAATGCGTTGCATAGTTCAGCTATTTCCACAAATTTTCTTTAAAAAAAAAAACATTTTTGAAAATATAACATGATTAAATGGCCATAGTACATTATTTATTTTGGTTATTGGTACCGGTCACTGTCAGTCATTTCTTTGTATATTTAAGTTTCTTTGTCATACCGGTATCATGCCTTTTTATCATATCTGCGCCAGTTTTATTTGCTCCCGTGTTCATTGACAAAACCTAACCTAAAGTAAATAGTTAATCGCACGTGTTTGTATGACAGTTAATCGTCATAATGTCATTATGGTGACAGCCCCGGGGACAGGCAGTGGACTGGAGCTGCTGGACTCTCGTGAAGACACCTCGTCATTGTTCCCAGCCAGACTCCACTCACTGGCTGATGCTGAGAGGCTGTTGGATGAGCTCACACAAGAGAAACTGCAGGTAAGAGTGATTACTGCTATCCACTTATCTCGGTCAGGGCACCCCAAAATGTATATGCATTAGGCCAGTGGTTCTCAAACGTTTTCATGTCAAGGACCCCCAAAATGATATGTATTGTGGTAATTTTTTACTAATTTTGCTGGGGACTCCCTGGTACCCCCCCCCCAAGGACCCCTGGGGGTCCCCGGACCCCACTTTGAGAACCAATGCATTAGGCCACAGACCCCCATAACTCTGAGAGTGTACAAATAAATGGTTCCATATACTCTCTCTGAATCACAGACCTGTAAGGGTCCATTGGTTTCCTAACTATCAATCATATCGCTGGGGACCCCCTGAAACCCCTCTCAAGGACCCCTGGGGGTCCCCAGACTCCACTCTGAGAACCACTGAATGATGTGACTGTGCTATTGATTCAGCTATAAAAAACAATACATAACTACACATACTGTATACATAGGCTGTATAGGATTACAGCCTCACTATCTACAGTTGTACAGATGTTATTTTATTTTATTGCATTACTATTCTTGCTCTAAAAATAACAACAGTATTTATACTAATTGTACACCTAAAATAAAATGGGGATACCAGGTTGAAAGAGGTTAAATCTGTCTGTGGGCTTTATAGATATTTAGATATATAGATATTATAGATATTTAACCAATAACAATTATTTACAAGAGCTAGTGACTAAATAATAACTACATTGGATCCATAGGAACGCAGGTTCTTTTTTCCCCCATTTACTGAAAAGTAACAGTTTTGTACATACAGTACAAAGCTTCTGCCAGAGATCAACGTTATAAGTCAACTAGTACATTTTATTTAATGATTTGAGTTAATAAATGATTATCTTCTCTGTCAACAAACAAATTCAAAAGTAGCAGATCTGCATTTTTTTCATCTGCTTGCCTAGTTTCGAGCTTGCAGATATTCTACTTTTGATACTTTAGTGCGACGCTGTAGAATGATCAAGTAGGGCATTCATTTAAAAAAAAAACACAAAAAGTTAGAATATGGAGATAAGAGGTTTCTTTCCTGTGTGTGCTGAACAGATTGAAGCAGCTCTGAGCCGGATCCCAGGATCTGGAAGCAGAGTGAGTTTACAGACCCGATTAGATGAGGTAAGATCTCATGGAAACTGTTACATTTGCAGAGACCAATAATTAGGGCTGTTACAATTACATTACATTACATTTAAGTCGACGATTAATTGTCACACAAATAATTGTGATTAACGATTTAATTGTGTTTTTGACATTGAACATTGGAACATATGAATAAAAAATATATTTCTGTTTGCCTTTTAGGATTCGTAATAAATATACAAAGAAATTACAGACACACATTTAGTAATTTTATACTTTCAAAAAGGCGTAAAAATAGAATTAGCTATTTCTGATTTTTTATTTGGAAAATGTATGAACAGATATCATAATGATGATATGTGATTATCTAAAATAATTGTGATTAGGCAATTATGCAGTTATTGTGACAGGCCTACCAATAATTTAAATGTCCACATATGTTGACCCTTGTTTTTGAAGAAAACAATAAATCCGAACAACTGGAATACTTCCTAAAATAAAGCCAAGTGGCTGTTAACTCTTTGACTGCCAGATCAATAGTGTAATAGTGTGCCACTGCTGCCAAGAAAACACTTTTAAAATTCATGGAATATTCTCTGTGACCGCTGTCCTCACAAAGATGGGCTTGTTACACGCAGGGGTTGTCGTAGTAGAGGGGGAAACAATAGTCCGGTCGCGATCCTCCATTCAAGAGCTATGGCCGTTTCAATGAGGCTTGTCCCTGCCGTAAAGCAGGGAGAACTACTGAGAACAAAAACTCATCCAAACTCGTCGACGGCACGTTAACGCGTCCATGGCAGTCAAAGAGTTAATTGTTCCATCTAAACGGACGATGCTTCTGCAGGTGGCCTTAGAGAATCGTCTGGAGAGAGTGAATCGTGAGCTGGGTTCCATCCGCATGACTCTGAAGAGATTCCATGTTCTCCGCTCCTCTGCCAACATATAGCAATGTCTGTCTGTCTTTTCTACCTTATGTTCTACATACTGCGGTTTGGCCATCCACACCAAGCATACGATAACCCTAACTATAATGATAATGATGTGAGCATCCACTGCCACTGATTCAATTAAATGTTATTATAGTGCCAAATAACAAGTTGTCTCAATATAGAGCAAGGGTTCCCAAACGTTTCAGGCCGCGACCCCCCCCAAAATAATCATATTTGAACTGGGGGACCCCCCAAAATAATCATAATCATATTTGAACCCAAAATAATTGCGTCTTTCTTACGTAATATTTGACAATTTGGTATTAAAATGGTCTTGAAAGTCATTAAATTGTCACTTTAAAAATGTGCAGATACCCTGTATACACTTATACTGTATGTTGGTTTGTTAACTGTTGAGTGAGAAAACAATGTTGCACATTAAGCTTATCATCTGGGGACCCCCCAAAATAATTTGGGGACCCCCAGTTTGGGAACCACTGATTTATAGAGCAGAGACCCATTGTTTTCCACCCTGCCCTGAGCAAGCATTTCTTGCGACGGTGGCAAGGAAAATCTTCCCTTTTTAACGGGAAAAAAAAAACTTTTTTAAACAATATAGTTATCATGCTTGGTGTGGATGGCCCATTAAGCCTGATTTTTACTTAGTTGTGTGCAGGTGTTGTGCGTCGCTCTGCGTCACTCTACAAGCTCACAACGCATCACATTGCGACATGTTGTGAGCTTGTAGATCTGCTATTTCCGTCTTGCGACATTGGCATGCAACTAAGTATCAATTAAGCAATAGTTTTATATGCAGCACTGATTGTTTTTCAGTCCTCTGTATTATAGATTGTCTGTAAAAGAAGTCCATGGTATCTTTTGATACATATTACTTATTACTCGGGGATATTTTTTATATGTTGGAAAGATATCACAATTTTTGGAGTATATTTTAGTAATACACAGATTTGTACAGTCATTTACTTTTTTAAATCACTATTTAATATTAAATGTTTTATTGGCCATTTTCAGGTTGACAATGTAGAGTTATACTGGGCTATGTTTCAGTTTAAAAGTGAATGATAAAATAAATATCCAGCAGACATCCAATCCACCTGAAAAATAAAACTGCCATTTCTCTTTTGAGTGAACATTGACATTGTCAGACATTGTTTTTATTTAATGTTTTTTATACTTAAGTTTGTTACTTTGTTTTACATTTTAAAATATTTTATTTGTATAAATCTCAGTTTTTACTGTCTTTTACTGTTTTATTGTCCAAATGACACGACTTGAAGAGACCCTACTTGAATTAAATTGCCTTTTTTATGATTTATTTTTTCATCAACTTTACATTCCATGGCTTAGCTCTATATTCCAAATGAAATGGAATTTGAAAAAGTTCTGAACCCGCTTGATTTCTATCAGAACCATTTGTAAAATCTAAACCAGCACACGTTTTCAATAGACACAACTAGCATATACACTTCTGATAATGCTTATAAATGCATGGCATTTTTTGCACTGTTTAATTTTGCCATGCACTTTTCCAGGCTGTTTCCTATTACTTACTTGACGTGACTTTCACTGGAATTATAATATTGTTCTTAACCAATAAACCAACCCTTTAGATAACAGCAAGCATTGGTCTGTTTCTTTGTGGAAAAACTGCTGACTGACTATTCTGGTATACAGCCTCTGCCAACATACTGCTTGTAGTGCAGTGCAAATGTACTCCTTTTGGAGGCATTCCATTGGTTGCCTTGTTTGACATCGGTGAGATGCCCTATGTGTTTTGCACCCGGTAACCTGGTAACTACGCTATGGGTACCCTAGTGTAACAGGCTAACAGCTCTACATTGAACAGGTGTTATGCCGAATTCTGTATCTCTAACTAACTAACTCTCTAACTACTATGGTGTTGAGTCTTGCTCAACACAACCCAGAGAGTGCAGGTTACATAGGATTACATGTCAGGTGAGCTTTCTTCATCTAAAGCTGGGGTCTTCAATGTTTTTCAGGCCAAGGACCCCTCAGCTGAGAGAGAGATGAAGCAGGGACCCCCACTACATATTGTATAAAATTGTGTTGCAGATTAAACTTTTTATATAGATAGCTTCATAGACTTGTTTGACAGCACTATCATCAATGTTGATTCATGTTAATGTGTATTTTCAGGCATTTAACCACTTTAACCCTCAAAACTTACTAAACTTGACCTTTAACTCTGTACTTGGTCTGCTCGTAGAAATAGCCGATCTACAAGCTCACGTCGCCTCGCAGTGCGAGGCGACGTGAGCTTGTAGATCTGCTATTTTTGGCTAATGTTCTCCTCAGAATAGGGATACTATGGTTCAAGTGGTTAATGTAAAAAACATCCTAAAAAAACTGCTTTTGACACAGGATACAGACCAGCAGCTCTCTGGAATTTGAGAGAGCTGGTGCTCTGTATCCTGTGTGTTTATCTATTTATGTTTTTATTTATTGTATGCTAAGTAACTGACAACTACTCGGCTACAGTGAATAAAACGTTGATTATGAATTCCATGGACGTTTTGGACCTTCAGTTATTGAGCACACGTCAGAACTCCCTCTGCAACCAGTATAGTGCCAGAAGTATGCCAAAAGTATAGGACTTTTGACACTACACTTAATAGTAGGCTACCTCAAATATAGGACTTCGGTGCAACATTGGTCAAAAGCTGCCTCGGTTCAAGTTGACTGTTTATTGGAAGCAAGTCAAACCAGCGGGTCTCGTTTGGACACACATGGACAGGCCGTGTGTGTTTGGTGTGGAGTGGACGGATCACGGATCTACGGCGGAGACGGCAACAGCGGGCGATCGTGTACAAGCTGTGCTGTTACTGGAGACGATCGATTGCCACCCGGAGCTAGAGGGGCGCTTACCGGGGACATCAGCACTTCAGCAGCAGCCATCAGAGATCGGGACTGCATGGACCGGACCGCACAACGGACGTAGATCATCTACGCTGACCGATGTAAGTGTGTTTGGTATGTGTGTTTCAGCGGCACAACATTGTAAAATGTTGTACACATTAAACTAAATCCAATCATGTATTGGTAACAAACACCTTAAAAGAGACTTTGCGCGTTAAGGCGTGTCTTTTTTGGACAAGACTTTATTACACGGAACATTGGGCCCGATTCACTAAGCTGGTCGTAAATATGGGTGTAAATAAAATGTCTAAAGAAGGGTGTATTTTCTCTATGCAAAAACCAACATGCAATTCACAAAGGGGTGTGTAAATATTACGAATCACAGTTGTTCCTCATTTTTGCCTGTAGGTCAGAGGCACGTTCATATGGAAGATTCTTTGCATTGCTCCACGCCCCCATTTAACACCATGAAGCTGTTTACACTCAAAATATGGGTACAGCTTAGTGAATCAGGCCAATTGACTTTTATTTATGGAGGAAGGGGAGGCACAAACGTGCACTGACTAACAGCTGTCAAAGAGTGACAATAAAGTTGAGAGTTTGGATTTGCAATTTTGAATTGCCTGAATTATTATTGCCTAAAAGGGTTTTTGTATTTTGATTTTGTTTTGGTTTATGGCTTTGTAATTTTTGTTTTAAGAATTGCTCTGTTTTCTGCCAGTAGCAATTAGGGGCTGGTGTGTAACCCTGTCCCAAATCAAGCGCAGGTATTGCCAGTGGCAGAGGCAAACAGCTTTTGACTGTGTTTGAGAGAGCTGGTGGTCTGTATCCTGTGTTTATTTATGTATGTATTTATCTATTGTATGCTAAGTAACTGACAACTACAGAGAATACAACATTACCAGTATAGTGCCAGAAGTATAGGACTTTTGACTCTACACTTTTTAAATTTATTTTATTACATTTCTTTATAGTATTTAATTTTTTTCATTTTCCCAATTTTTTTTTAAAAATAAATGAAAAAAGTTATCGAAAAAACAAGGCCCCCTCGCGTATTAGGAGGGCAGGGTGAGTCACCAGAACCAAGGACGGGTGTTTTTGATGAATCTAACATGTTAAAAATGGAGTTTGAAGTTATAATGGGTTTGTATAGGAAGGGGCGTGTCTGATAAAATGAATATCAAATATCTAAATACTGAATCAAGCAACTTAAAAACGGTCTGGGGGGCTCACACAAGCCTGAGTAGACGATAAAATGACCAAAAGTTTTTTTGAAAGTGAAATATTCCTTTAATAGTACCTCAAGTATAGGACTTTGGTGCTCCAGAGACATCGTGTCAAATGTCATGTCTGACCTAGACACAGGATCTGACACAAATTTTGACCTGATGGTCAAGTTTCAATGAATCCCCTGAGCAAGCAGGCAGGCTCTATTAGCTCAATGGTAAAAATGTCAGCACCCGGTTCAAATCCGGGGTAGAAGAGGAAAGTTACAGTAATGTTTTTTTTTTGTAAAGCCTCGTTTTAATTTTTATGTCAGTTAACTAAAACGTTTTTTTTTAGCGGTGCCAACCGCTCTATACGTGGCTTTGACTCGGTGTCTGTGTGTGTGTCTGTGTGTCTGTGTGTATGAGCCCGGGATGAGCCCGGCAAAGAAGCAACACATACAAACACACGCACACGCACACACACACACACACACGGACTTGGAGATTGCCTATGCCATCTCTCCTCTCATTTGCCACACGTGCCACCGGTTATCAAAGAGGGGTCCAGGGACCCCCAGGGACGTCCGCCCGTATGAGCACGGGATGAGCACGGGATTTTAAACAGCTATAACTCCAGTTTGCAGCATGCCACCAAGTCCAAATTTGGTATGTGGACTTAGACCACCAATACGGGCCGAGCATGAATTGCTCAAGCCCCGCCCCCTCTGTCTTCCCATTGGCTGGCCTTTAAACAGCCATAACTCAAGTTCGCAGCATGCTACGGAGTACAAATTTTGGACATGGACTAACACCACCAATAGGGACAAACTGTAATTACTTAAGCCCCGCCCCCTCTGTCTGCCCATTGGCTGGGCTTTAAACAGCCATTATTCCAGTTTGCAGCATGCTACCAAGTACAAATTTGGTAAGTGGACTCAGACCACCAATAGGGACGAACTGAAATGAGTTAAGCCCCGCCCCAAAGGCACCGCTTCCTTCACACAGGGTGTGATTTTTTTTTCAATTCTAGTTTTAGTTATTTAGTTTGACAACCCTGGTTTAGATACCGATAAAAATCATATCAAATCAAATCTTTGTGTTTTCTTTTAGGCGCCATTTTCAGAGTTCAGCAGGACGCAGATGGAGACGGACTTCGTGGAGGTTCCGTCTCAGATGTTAGAGAACTGGGTGTGGGAGGAGGAGCCTCTCAGGAGGATGTCGGGTCACTGCAAGGACGGCAGCCCCATCCCTGTTAACCTGCTGCACAAGCTCATCGCTTCGTGAGTGGCCAGCACTGGTCAGAAACAAATATGTACTATGAATATGACACGTGAAATGATTTGGTCAATGTTGAAGGTGCCGTAAGTCTAGTAGTTCTCGAAGTGGGGTCCGGGGGTCCCCAGGGGTCCTTGAGGGGGGCTTCAGGAGGTCCCCAGCGAAATGTGTTAATTAATACAGCGTCACAATCCTTTTAACACCTTTATGCATATTTTATACATTGGCTATTCAAAAATAGCAGATGTACAAGCTCACAGTGTGTCACTTCTGGCCGCACTGCGAGCTTGTATATCTGCTATCGTTTTACTTTTTTTTTAAAAGTGTTTGGATTATTAAAACAAAATGTTTATTGTTAAAAAGTTAAAGCTGGCAATTGTAAATTGTAAAGCTCTATATTGCGATAGTAATCATTGCTATAGTGTTTGTTCAGTAACAGGGGTCACCCTGTCTCTCCATTGTTTTTAACAGAACATACTTTTTCAGGTAGGGATACCAATCAGCTTGTGTTCCAGTTCCAAATATGTTTGCTCATTATTATTATTTTTCATCACTACCACTTTCACTTGTTTATCCTGTATCCTGTTTCAGTTCTCTTTCCTGATTGGATGAAATTTGTGTCCCTACGTGAACATTTATTTTCTGTTCGCTGTTTACTATCAGAATAATAAATGCAGTAGGCTATCACTTTACAGCACCTTTTAATGAATATACATTGTGTTTTACGTTTCGAGCTTTGGATCTATACTTTTGATGCCTTTGTGAAAAAACACACAAAAAAATGTTTTATGAAAAAACACAAAAAGTTAAAATATGTAAATAAGAGGTTTCTGCCCGACAGCAACGATGTATGTGTCCATACGTCTGTGTTGTTTTTGCAGGGCTCATGAACCTGCGTCAGGTGGTCCTCAGTAAAGTGGACCAGTCTCTGCACACCTCGGCTCATGCAGACACAGCACAGGTGTTTGCCGAACGCTGTCAGGATATCCTGGGAATTCCTGCTACTCCAGGTAAATAATAATTGTATTTGATTCCACGGAGGGAATTCAGTTTCAGCTTCACCCAGCTGATTGCTGCTCTAGTGGTCAGACTTGAGTGCGGGGGAGGATCGTTTAGAAAGTGTCTTGCTCAGGGACATGCTGGCGGGGCGTCGGGAGTCAGACCTTTTGTTTTCCAGGCGGCCTCTACCCATTCAGTTATGGCCGCCCAGATACGCTGGGATTAAAGCAGAGTACTTAAGTAAAAGTATCTATACCACAATGTAGCAAAAGTATTAGCATCAAAATACCAAAAGTAAATGTACTCATTATGGAGAGTGTCCCATTTCGAAATATTTTGAAAAAAGTTCACACAGCATCGTGACGCGTTGTGAGCTTGTTGTTCCACTATTTTGGAATAGCCAAAGTATAAAATATGCCTTTTTTTATGTATGCTTTGTAATAATAATCAAAATCTACAAAGACACGTTGTAGGATGATTGTGGTGGAGTAGAAGTATAAAGCATTGCAAATTTGACATACTCAAGTAAAAGCACCTCGGAATTGTTCTTAAGTGCAATACTTGAGTTAATGTACTTAGTACTATCCACCACTGCTAAAGGGAAAAGTTGTGTGTTTAAGACAAGATGCCCAGTTTTCATAATGATCTCAATAATTGTAGCTCTACAATGGTATATAGTGTGTTTTTCTGACATGGATTTGGTTCAAATTATATTTTCAAATGTGCTTAAGTTTAGTTTTTACCACATAAGATATTGTTTTACCACATATTCATGTTGTTTAAACCACATACGTTTTTATGACATACACCGGCAGAAATTTGTTTTCACACAGCCACCATAGAACCATAGTACTAACTACTAATGTGCTTTCAATGGGTACTGGATATTGTTGCTGTGGGGCAGAAACCTCTAATCACCATATTCTAACTTTTTGTGTTTTTTCGTAAATTAACGCCCTACTTGATCATACTACAGCGTCACACAAAAGCTCGAAACGCGCCGCTTGAGCTTGGAGGTCAGCTACTTTTGCTGTCTTTGAATTTGAATCCTGAAAAGTAACAGTTTTGGACATGAGGTTTCCACCCGACAGAGACGATATGCAAGAACAAAAATCCTGGCATCATAACCACTTCATATTTCCCCATATGGAGATTTTATAAAGAAGAAAACAACAACATTTATTCTTTACAGGGAGATCAGAGATCTCGTAATTTTATTGGTTATCATCATGACAGAGTTACCAGCACTTCTCAGTTGAGGTTACACTTTTGCTGTGTTTCAGCCTGGTTCATGGTGTTTTGGATCCACGTCCTGTACTTGCAGACATCCACAATTCCAACTCCTCTCTTGCCATCTTGTGCTGTTTCATCAATTGTACAAATAACACCACGAATCCTGTTATTATGCACCGTGACCGCACCTCCACCAGAGTCACCCTGAGAGAGAGAGAGAGAGAGAGAGAGAAGCAGCAACATGTTATGAAACTTTATCGCAATCAGATCTACTTTCACAGGAAACAGAAAGGTTTGAGATTTCATCTCAAACGGACCGCTTAAAAAACAACAACTACTGTTTTCTGCACAGCAATATTGGACCTACTTGTATGTAGGTATTCAAATATAAACAAAACAAATATGTAATGGGCTAAACATTATGGTGACATCAGAATTAATGAACTCATGGGACCAAATTTCAGATGAATAGTGAAATGCTCCTTTGACAGTTTCTACAGATGCTGTGGATGTGGAGGGGTGTGGAGGGGTGTATCTAATTAGCACTTTGTTTCATTAGAAATTACATGTATTACTTTATTTGAATATGACATTGTAAAAGCAGAAATTGGTTTGTAGTTGTTGTATGTTAAGATGTGTACTCACTTGAGAAGCATCAATATTAGCATTAGCACCACGGGCATATAAAAGGAATGCACCCCATTCTGGGTTGCTGCTTTGACCTTCACCGACAACGGTCATATCTACACAGTGCAATTCATCTGCTGCTCCACCGTTAGCTGTTGAGAATCAGACTCAGAGTTTATGTTCACAGATGACAACTAATGCAAACTAATCACATGGTCAACAGTATATAAAAATATGTCCTGCTGTAACTGTTCAATGATCAAACCATTTTTTTTTCTTATCTGAAATATCCTCAACAAGTAAAAGTAGGTATTTGTACAAACAGCAAAACAATCAAACATTATTGACAACTCACCACGTGCATGGCCTGCTATTTGAAGTGTTGTTGGTAGAGCCTTACACTGATCATCAGTAGGAAGATCTATGGGATCTATCCCATTGATCGGATCTTTTAACTGCAGTAGCATGATATCATGTTGTAGGTTTTTATCATCACGGAGGATGTGGTGGTGATGTTCGTCGATTGTTCTTTTGATCAGTTTTCCTTGCACGACTATGCGTGCACGAAGAGTTCTGCCAAAATAGAAAAAAAGGAAGGTTTTCATTCCAAAACACTCAATACTCTATAGCCACGCACTCTATACCCAATCTATGAGGTTACATATCATATCATGATAATATTTTCTATCTATCTATCTACACGTGTGTGTGTGTGTGTGTGTGTGTGTGTGTGTGTGTGTATACATATGTGTGTGTGTGTGTGTGTGTGTGTGTGTGTGTGTGTATGTATAGGAAACTTAAAACATTTGCTATTTGAAAAAACACTGGTCAAATAAGAGTAATACAGTAGACTCTACTGTGTAGTGTAATACAGTAATACAATAGAGTAGCTACGTTTGCTTGGTCGGCCAACAATGACCTGCAGTTAGAATCCATCTATTCCTGATCAGAGAGCCTCCACAAACTAGGCTCTCATGACTGTCTGTCAGTTTGACATGGTACCGCCGTTGATTGTCAGGACAGGTATCACCGCCGACGATCCTCTTTTGTACACTGCCTGTTGTGACATCTGTAGGAGAGTGACAGTTCTCCATCAATTGATTTGAATTGAAAATGTGTCACTAATTGCATAACAAACTGAACAATGACACTTTCAGACCAGACCAAGAGAAATAATATTTTTAAGAATGCATAGAGTTGTAATATTCTTTTAGAAATATGTAATACTCACCAGCCCACAGCAGCAGAAGGAGGAACAGCAGTGGAGGAGTCATGTTTGTTTGTCACTGATCTTCCAGTGACTGTGTCCTCCCGTTGGGACGGTAGAGACTTTTTATATGTAGTCACACTGCCTTATTGACCTTTTAACCACCAATCACCATGTCCAACTTTATCACCACTATTCCATTGGCTGTGACCTGCAGGCTGCACATATACAAATTACTTTTAAAATATATATATATATCTGGTATCCTGCATGTTCCTCGAATTTTTTTTAAAAGTAATATGATTTTTTACATGCTTCTTTTTTCATCATTTCATTGTGTTTCATTGGAAACTCAACAGAAAAAGTATTAGTACTGTTACAACGCACGTGCTCCATATCAGCCATGTGAAATTTGTGATCTTGATCTATACTAAAAGTACTAAACTCATTATTATTAATAATAATAATAATATCTCAAATATATATAGTGCTTTTCTAAGTACCCAAAGAGGAGGAGAAAACAACAAAAGAACAACTTTATTGGTGAAAAAAACACTAAGAAAAGGCTAAGACTAAGGAATAAAATCAATCAAAACACTGGACTGATGAGAAAGGGGGTGCAGAGTTAGCTGGGGAAAGCCATATTGAGGTGTGTATTAAATATATTTGCAATTCTTGAATGGAGTATTTTAGGAGGATCCTCTGGTCGTTGATGCTACCTACATGTATGCACACCTACACTGTACTTCTTATTTTCTTCATAATTATTGTTCTAATATTGTTCCATGTTATTCTCTGATTACGTATTATCTCTACACAAGTCCTGAGTGTTCATTTATTTGGTTCCATTTAAAACTCTGGATTCTTCTGTGTACAGTATCTTAGAGGTGGCTCCTAAAACAATATAGCATTCATGTAATGTGCTAGAATGTTTTTTTATATAGCATTCTTCTTTATGAAGGTCTTCATTTTATTGAGGGAAAGTGTGAACAACAACATCTTCCCCTACATCCCTAAACCACTACACCCCAAGTACATATCCCTTTATTTTTGTTTTTCATTATTATTGTTTGAAAATATTTTTTCATAAATTAAGAACAAATTCAAAACATTTTCAAAATATTCCATTAGGCCTATTAGAAGAAAAAAAAAACTTTGAAGTATAGTGAAAATAGCAGATCTAAAAGCTCAAAATGTGCAGAGGTGGACAGAGTACTCGACCCCAGTACTTGAGTAAGAGTACAGAGTACTCCTGCTTAAATTTACTCCACTAAAAGTAGCTCAGTCAAAATACTACTCAAATAAGAGTAAAAAAGTCCTTGCTTTTAAATGTACTTAAGTATTCAAGAGCAAATGCTTTTTAAAATACTTAAGTACAAGTAAAAGTAAAAGTACATTTCTTATTTTTCACATCAATGAATTTCACATCACATCAATTACATTTTTTATATGGCTTTTTAAAATCACAAGTCAAATTAGTGCAGCATTGGTTCAAAACAAGTAATCTAAATTCATATCTGTATAGCCTAGGTGTGCGTCACAAACTAACCAAATAACCACAAAATATTACATTTAAATATACTGTCTTGAACAAACTAAAATATGTCTAAAACCTCAGCAATGCAACAAAATAAATCCTCATCTAAGCAGCAGCAGTGATGTTAGGTTTTCAATGTAGTTAGTGGGTGTCAGGACCCAGGAGTGGTCATTTGAATGGGTCCCAGCCCAGGAACATTTTGTGATTCTATGAGTCCTAATAAAATAAAAATGTTTCCCCATTCAAGGCGCATGCATATGTTTTCAAGGCAAAAAACAATGCTGACATGCATTGTTTTTTGCCTTGAAAACATATGCAAGAATATTCAAGGCAAAAAGTACCATATGTCACTGCTATGTGCTAAATACTAGTGCTAGTCTAAACTCCAGTGAGATTTATAGTTTTAAACTCTCTAAAGTAGGGGTTTTCAACTGATTGTGAACCAGGGACCACCGCCCTGATTAAGAATCAACCTGGGGACCACTGTTGTGTTGGGTGAGATTAGAGCTAAGATGAGTGCTTTGCTAACACTTGCTACTGTATGCATGCATTCCATGATACATCCCACTTTTTCTCAACCAGTGGTCCATGGACTACACAGACACATGCAATTATATGGCCACATTTCCTTATAATGATGACTCCATCAGGCAATCCGGTACACTTCTCCTTCTTGAGATTCTAACTCCCTTTTCTGTGGAATTTCTTGACCTCCGACTTCCCAGAAACTGACAACATTGTCATTGTCATCATGTTGACATTGTCAACATTGTCATCATCATAGGTCACCACCAGGTAATACCAGGTATGATAATATGCACTGTTCCATGGAACAAGAAGAAAAAAACATATTGCAACATGGTCAGGGTCAGGGACCACATGCAATACCTTCAGGGACTACTTTGTTTGGGCTGTTTGCTGGATTCTTTTTTTTAAACAAGGCAATATTGGGTGGGTGGGCGGACACACACACACACACACACACACACACACACACACGTATGGCTTTTTAAAATCACAAGTCAAATTAGTGCAGCATTGGTTCAAAACAGAGAGACTAAAACACAGACACATGCAATTATATGGCCACATTTCCTAATAATGATGACTCCATCAGGCAATCCGGTAAACTTCTCCTTCTTGAGATTCTAACTCCCTGTTCTGTGGAATTTCTTGACCTCCGACTTCCCAGAAACTGACAACATTGACATGTCATCATAGGTCATCAGGTCGATAATATGCAGTGTGTAATATGCACACACACCCAAGTTCTCAAATGTATAAAAATCTTTTGAAAATAGCCGATCTACAAGCTCACAATGCGTCGCATCGTGACGCATTGTGAGCTTGTAGATCTGCTATTTTCAAATGGCCCAAATGTATATAGGGCTGAAGTGCTTAATGTATGTATTGTAATAATAATCAAAATCTACAAAGTAACGAGTAACTAAAGTCTTCAAATAATTGTAGTGGAGTAAAAGTACAATATTAGCCTCTGAGGTGTGGTGGAGTAGAAGTATTGGAAATTGGAAATACTCAAGTAAAGTACAAATACCTAAAAATGTTACTTAAGTAAATGTACTTAGTTACTTTCCACCACTGGTTATGATGGCCAGTAGTACAGCTACCTGTGGAGCGAGGTCCACTCCACGGGCATCTTCTTCAACCGCTTTAAAAAGCAAGGCACCATGAACCCACAGGTGTAACAGTAAAACATAAATCATTATCTTTCACCTCGATTTAACTGCGTATGCCCTAGGCTATTTGACAATAGCAGGTCTACAAAATGCCAACAACTCACTTTATCAAAGCAAGGTATAGAACTCAATAGAATAGAACTTCATTGATCCCGTGATGGATTGTCAGCTGCCAGAGGTTAATATAAGTACTGTTACAGCAAGAGCACAGAAGCTAGGAGTCCAAAGAAGAACAACATCACAATTGTTTGTGGTAAATGTATATAGTCTTGGAGATGGTCACCGGTGGGGAATGAGTTGAGGCATCAAGTCGAAAAATAGCTAAAATAGGCAAGGCAACTTTATTTATACAGCACTTTTCATACACCAGGGCAATTCAAAGTGCTTTAAAGAGTAAAAATACAGAGTGCAACGATGCACTTTAAAAAGAAATGGAGAATATAATAGATACAATTAAAATAAGGTAAAGGAGCATATAGATTATAAAAATAAAAAACAAATACTCCCACCTTTGATACAAAAAATAATAAAAAGTGACACAGCTCATTTAAAGCCCAGGCAATACCTAGCTGTCCATCATTGGGTAGAGTAAGCAATGTTAAATAAATATGTTTTTGACTTGGATTTAAAAACAGCTATGGTTGAGGATTGTCTAATGTAACCTTGAATATTGTTCCAGGTTTGTGGTGCATATTGGTGAAATGCTGCTTCACCATGTTTTGTTCTAACTTTGGGAACAATCAGTAGGCCAGCCCCAGATGACCTAAGGGTTCTAGGGGGTTCATATGGTTCCAGCATGCCTAAGATGTAGCTGGGCCCAGAGCCACAGAGACATTTATAGACAAGTAACACAATTTTAAAATCAATTCTCTGGGAGACTGGTAGCCAATGTAAGGATTTTAGGGCTGGTGTAATATGGTAATATTTTCTAGTTTTGGTCAGGACTCTAGCAGCAGCATGAATCTGAATCAGTTGGAGTTGTCTAAGAGCTTTGCTTGAGAGTCCTGTGAGCACACCATTACAGTAATCCAGTCTACTAGAAACAAAAGCATGTACAAGTGTTTCTAGGTCTTGCTTGGACGTAATTCCCCCTGACTCTTGCAATATTTTTAAGTCGATAATAGGTAGATGAAAATACAATTTTAATCTGAGTCTTTTTAATCTGAGACAACACCAAGATCTCTGATCTGACTCTTAGGTATAAGAGAGGCATTCAAGGTGAGAACTTTTCAATAATTTTACCTAAAAAGGGCAAGTTTGATATGGGCCGATAATTATTTAGCACAGCAGCATCAAGGCTGCTCTTTTTAAGGAGAGGCTTGACAACTGCAGTTTTCAGGTCCCCCGGAAAAATGCCAGATTGAAGAGAACCATTCACAATATTCACTAGTTCTTTCTCCAGACTGCCCAAAACAGCTTTTGAATTCAAACTGGAGACAATATCTTCAAGTATTTTGCCATCAATAAAATAAAATTGCACCATACATACCATGTTGCTTCTGGATGCCTGTGGTAGTGATAAGATGGCCGTGTTTGACACTGAGGAGGTACAAGCATTCCTGATGATACCTTGAATCTTGATATCAAAAAATTATGCAAACTCATTACATTTGCTGGTAGTGACTAGTTCTGATGATATTAAAGCTGGAGGATTAGTTAGCCTGTCAAATGTAGAAAATAACATGCGAGAGTTGTTACTGTGCTTTTTGATGATCTCAGAAAAATATGATTGCCTGGCACTTTTCAATTTCATGTTAAAAATATGTAGGTTTTCTTTACAAATTTCAAAATTAATCTGGAGGTTTGATTTACTTTTAATTTTCGCTCCGCTTTTCTACATTATCTTTTCTGGGCCCCTACAGAGAGAGTGTTTCTCCAAAATAGAGTTTTTTAGACAAAGTTATTCATAGTCAGTCTAACCTGGTGCCAGGTTAGGAGGAAAAATGGGGTAACTCTGAGGCTCGCTTTGTTCTGTCTGCCTTTTCAGGGAATTTAAAGGGAGTGTCTACCTACCTATACATGCACCTCAGTGAATTCTGTGTGTCGGGTGTGTGCGTTCTGAGTTGTATGGTCCAATAGAGAGGCCTGGATCTTGTTTGTTCTGTATGTTCAATGTACTGTAACTGTGTGACACTATTACTTGTTACTTGGAGTAAGAACCTTGCACTTGTTCTCTTTATTGATTATTAACTTTTTCCCTCTTGTTATATACAAGATTTTCTAGATGATATGCTAGATCTAGTTGTAGGGATCTAGTTTAATGTGGTCCTGGACCTGTTACATGTGTGGTGTCTACCCACCATATGCCATTTACCCACAATGTGTGTGGATACGTTATTTTCTTCTTATAAGAAAAATGATTTCAGCCAAAATAACTGTTTTCAGATACACGTTTACATTACAGTAAAACAACTATATGCCTATGACTATATACTCTAAAGTTTCTAAACTACTACAAATGTTGTCAACATATCAGCATGTCACTAGGTTTGTATTCACTAGGCTACACATACAATAATAATTCACTGTTCACTTTATAATACAAATAAATGTAATGAATATGCAAAAAAACTATACTGTTTTCTTTTTCATTGTAACTGACCTAGATAGAGTACAATATTTTAAAAGTAATCCAACTGAAATTACTTCTATAATTATATTCTTAAGCCATATAACTCATTATCTAATGGTTGGACAGTTGGTGTCAAGGTGACACGTGTACACGTTAGATGTTGCTCAGTAGTTGCTGAAGTCCGCTCAGGGGGTTTGAGTGTTTGCTCAGACCGATAAAAAATTAGAGGGAACATTGGATGGGAGAAACTCCAGCTGTAAACTGGTTATCTGTTATGAACTGGCTATGTATAGATGCTCTGTGTGTGTTAATCCGGGGTCGAATATGAGTTTGTTTGTCCTGTGTGGTTATCTGCATGTACTTGGCCTAAAACACTGAAAACAAACTGAAAACCCAAACGGTTGAAAAACTGTGTGGCTTCCCGTGGTGATTCCCAATCCCTACAGCTGTGCACCTGTGACACCCCCAAATAGGCTGTACCCCGAAATTGTCTGAATCCCCGCCAATAGCCGTAAACGTAACCTCAGTAAAACGATGCCTAAACCTAACCTTATTCCTAAAATAACCTCAGTAAACTATGCCTAAACCTAACATTATTCCTAAACTTAACCTCAGTAAAACTATGTCTGAACTTATTCCCGAATTTCATTCTTGACCTTGACATGTGTGCATGGTTACAGAAAACAGAAAATACACTATTATAGAGCCCTGATGGACTGCGTGCGGTCAACCATATGGGGCTTAAGTGGGTAAAGGCTGTTAGAGAGCATTTGCATGTAAAACTAATTTGGATTGTGGCTGTGTGACATTTGTGATCATTTTGTATTATTTATTTGTTTTACAGAGAAGGGAAGTATGGCCACGCGGCCTGCTTCGGCCTAGCCGGGCTGCGTGGGGGCTGATGGGAAACGGAGTCTTTTGGTGGCTAACTTCACCAAGCCCAGGAAAGGCTGGCCCTCTCTGCTGCAGCACCACGAGGTGGAGACCTACACCAGTTTGGTCACGTCATGCATGAGATCTGCTCCAAGGTGAGAGTCTGGGGAGAATAGAAGGCTACAGAGTATAAATAAATAAATCAGTAAATCAGTAAATAAATAAACAAACAAACAAATAAATGAATAGATAAATAAACACATAAGTAAATAAGTAAGTACATGAATGAATAATTAAGTAAATAAGTAAATAAGTAAGTGAGTGAGTGAAACCCAGTGGTTCTCAATGTGGGGTTCGGAACCCCCAGGGGTCATTGAAGAGGTTCATGGGAGTCCCCAACTGTTTCATTAATAGTGATTGAAGAACCAAATGGACCCCGGGATTTGGTTCCATTTGTAGACTCAAGAGTTAAAGTAACACTGAGGATTCTAAAGTGTACTGACTGGGGGTCAGTCCGTGGCCTAATGCATATCAAACTGGGGGTCTGTACAGTAAAGTGAAGTTTTACTTCAACAACCATTTTGGAAATGTTTGGTAATTTGTAAGACTAAATGGATTCCTTAGTTTTTTAGTTTCATGATGCTATGAGGTGTTGTTTTAAATTGTTAATTTTCTAAAGTAAGTTTGCTCGTTTAGTTTAGTTTTTAATGCTTGTTTTTTTGTTTGTTTTTTACAAAGACTAAAACTTTGTTTTGTAAACACAATACATTTTCAGTTAGTTATAGTTTTTTCTAAAGTGCTGAAAAAGTGGTTGAGTGCTGTCGGAGCCAGTTTGATAACTTTGCAGATGACACAGTTATGGCCAGTCTCCTCCATAATAATGAATCAAGTAATCTGTAAAATTGTGTTTGCTGCATACAATCGTGCACAGACCAGTCTTTTCAGGTTGGTGAGGTTGACAACTGAACATTCTTATGTTCATTTCACAATGGCTACTGGCTATTGGCCTATAGAGTTGTAGAATTAAAAAGAAGAAACTAGAAAAGAACATTTCAGAGAAGGTTTGAATGTGCGGTATGTGGCTGTTACACATTGGTCTGTTGTCCAATCAGAGTAATATGCGGTGTGAAGTAACTAAGTACATGTACTCAAGTACTGTACTTAAAGGAGGAGTTCACCCAAAAAATGACTTATTTTCTATCAATTACACACCCCATGAAGCCTTGATTTCATGGATTTATTTTTGTTTTTGTGGCATTCCTAAGACAATAATTTGATGACCGTGTGTATTTCCGGTAGGAGACACAAATAATCTACTTTGTGTCTCCTACCGGATACATTAGCCGGTAGGAGACGGGAATCAAATTATTAGCTTAGGAATGCAACAAAAACAAAAAAGAATCCATGGATTCATGGCTTCATAGGGTGTGCAATTGATAGAAAATAAGAGATTTTTTGGGTGAACTCCTCCTTAAGTACAATTTTGAGGAATTTTTACTTTTCACTATATTTCAGAGGCAAATATTGTACTTTTTACTCCACTACAATTATTTTAAAGCTTTAGTTACTTTGTAGATTTGGATTATTATCACAAAGCCACTTCAGCCCTATATATATTTCGGCCATTTGGAAATAGCAGATATACAAGCTCACAATGCGTTGCGAGCTTGTAGATCTGCTATTTTCAAAGGATTTTTATACATTTTGAAAACTTGTGAAATGGGACATTCTGCATAATGAGTACTTTCTACTTTTGGTACTTTAAGTACATTTTGATACCAAGACTTTTGTACTTTTACTAAAGTACATTTTTAATTCCGGACTTTTACTTGCAACAGAGTCTTTCTACATTGCAGTATTGATAATTTTACATAAGTAAAACATTTGAGTACTTTTCCCACCATTGAATATGCATGATGCATACCAGCTGTGTTGAATTTACCTTCCTTTCATCTTGTCACCTACTGCTGCTCCCGCATGTGATCACGTGAGATGAAATAATGCTACGCTCTCCATGATGCTGAAGTTTCAATCCAGCCAACCATAGGGTTGTGCGCTGTCCATGGTGCTGAAGTCTCTCCTCATGCCTCAGCTCCCCCTAGTGGACTAGTTCTTTGTTGTAAGGCCCAGAGAGCAGTGGTAGAAAAAGTACTCAAATGTTTTACTTAAGTAAAAGTATCAATACTGCAATGTAGAAGTGCTCTGTTACTAATAAAAGTCTGGAATTACAAAATGTACTTGAGTAAAAGTACAAAAGTACTGGTATCAAAATGTACTTAAAGTACCAAGAGTACTAAAATATTTAGATTTACAAGCTCACAACGCGTCGCGATGAGACGCGTTGTGAGCTTCTAGATCGGCTATTTTCAATTAGCCTAGGTAAAAAATAGGGCTAAAGTGGTTAATGCATGTTTTATAATGTAATCATTTATATCTGCAAAGAAACTAGTAACTCGTTTTCAAATAAGTGGAGTAAAGGTACAATATTTGCCTCTGAGATGTAGTGGAGTAGAAGTAAAATAATAGACAATTGGAAATACTCCAGTAAAGTAAAAGTACCTTAAAATTGTACTTAAGTACAGTACTTGAGTAAATGTACTTAGTTACTACCACTGCCAGAGAGACTACACAACATATTATTGATACTGTCGTTTTGCACACGACACCAATACGGCAGATTTTTTTGTTTTTGTTTTCCAGTTCAGGTTAAACTACAACAGATTGAAAACATGGCAGACTAGTAAGCAACACAGCTGCACCAAACACATTAATAATGAGTGTGTTAGATTTACATAGGCGTGTCCAGAGCCAAGGGAATGCCACTGTGCAAGCATGATAGACTGACTCATCTAAAATCTAACACACCCACTATTCATTTGATTAGCTGCAGCTGTGTTTCTAACATCACTGTGTCGTAGTGATGGCAGCCTGCCATGTTTTTACCCTGCTGGAGTTTTTCACCTGAAGTGGAAAACAAACTACAAAATCAGCCTAGGGTGTGAGAGTGGAGAGGTCTTGTCAAGTTGTGATGATGGTTACATCTGCAGACTGTTGGAAGGGAGTGCAAGACAAGGCACAAATGTCCAAACACACACTCCTACAACATGATCCATTTTTTTATGATTTCGGCTGAACTGTCTAAACATGGTGCTATAACATGGTATAACATGGTGATATTGAAAATGACTTGGGTGGTGCAGGTGTTATGGCCATTATGGGCACAAACAAACCAGCCAGTCATTAAATCCTTATCAATTAACATTACATTACATTACAGTCATTTAGCATAATGTCATTTAGCAGACGCTTTTATCCAAAGCGACTTACAATAAGTGCATTCAACATAGGTAGGCAAGAAAACTACTAATCACCAGAAGTCTTAAGTGCATTCTCTTCTAAAACAACCAACTAAGAGTATACCTAGCGCTAAGGTAACACAAGGTAAAACAACACCTAGGGTGTAGTGTTACACCTAAGGTGACCAGGTCAAACAGTTCATTTGCAGGACAGCAGAAACACTTTTGCTGGTCAGTAAACAGTACTGTCCTGCAAAAGTGGTTCTGCTGTTCTGGCCTTATGCAATAACAATAGCGAACTATGTGTGGACCACCTAGTGTGCTAGCTTCCCTCCTAGGGGTCAGTCGTTAGGGTTATAGTGTATCATAATTATCGTATTTGAGGCTATATTAAATGCTATATTAAAGCTAGTATGATGTATTCCATGCTTTCTAAATGCAACTCCCTTTGACCTATAGAAAGATACAATTTAGTTAACTGTACCAACATATCAGTTATTGTGCTTGTCAGGAATGTTTTTAGCTTTAAGTAAACTTTTACTATAAGAAAATGTAGATCTATTTAACACCAACATTTCACAATGTCAAGCATGCATAACCTATTATTTTACATTCACCATAGAACTGAATTACCATGATGTGGAAACAATTGTGACAAAGTCAGAAATTACATTTTAGATATTAGTATTTAGTATAGCAATTTAGCTTAGTATAGTAGGTGATTATCATTTGACTACATAAGTAAAATTTAAACAAAATTTGTTGAACTATTAAAGAAATAAAACTAATTTAATTATACAAATATATCATATTACCACTGATGGGTCTCATTTTGTACCATTTTCTGATACATCTCAAGTGCACAACCAACAAATCTCTGTTCTGCAATTAGCTGTCAATAAATATGGCTATACTGAGTCTCACCAATGTTTGTGTTACATTGTTCATATTTATGTGATTTATATGTGATATAATATCACATGGATTTATTGAAAGTTTGTACGTTTTATATTTGAATCACTTCTTCACTCACATTTCTAAATGGTGTGAATTGAAAGTGACCTCATGCTACCTTGTCAAACATGTATCAGGATAAGATACAATCCTGCCATGAATACGTAAAGCATCATTGATACATTGACAGAGAGGTAATTCAGACATACTCCCCTGCCGTCCAAGCTTTTCTGTCTAGTCAATATATATTTCAATCAGACAACTGTTGGATTGAATAAAAGTATTTTTATTGAGCAAAGATTTGAGCATAGATATCTGAAGCTTAGTTTGGCGTCAGGGCTCTGTCTCTATTCATTCCCTGTAAGCATGAACATTGTATAATTAAGTGATATGCCAAATAGAATTACAGGAAATGAATTAAGACCTCAAAGGGGAATATAGAAACAGAGCCTACAGGTGGATGCTGGGGAGGCGGTGGGATTACAAAACTTCATAGGGCAAAGGCAGACAGACAGACAGCGAGGCAACGCGCAGCAGAGAGGCAGCAGCCGTGCTGCCTTGAGTCTGCCTGAACTAGCTCTGCAGGCTTCGCTTCGCATCATTCTCATGCCAACTCCTTCAACACGGCCACTTGGTCAAGTGACACAGTGTGGGTGCTTGGGTCAGTGTAAATTCCCCCTAGCATCATATTAGACACCCACGATAGTTAAATACACTTATCCACAAGTTTCCTAGGGCATTGTGGGCATCACTTCCTGTCGATTTGATGGTATCAAATCGACAGGAAGTGATGCCCACAACGCCCTAGGAAACTTGTGGATAGAGAAATACCACAGCATCACACATCTACATTGATAGTCATCTAGACATAGGCTACTGATAACCACATCAACAACGCCCACCTAAAACTGCAAGAATGCTTTCTTTCCTCCTCCCTCTCTGCAGAACTGTTGACTTTTATTTGAGTGTTTTTCTGTATTAATAGTGTGTTAAAGAAAGCATGCTGTACTGTATAAAGTGCAAGGTTATGATTGTTCACTAACAAGCCAAAACAATCTCACAATTTCTACATCGCTTTTTATTTCATTTATTTGTATTCTTTTATTGCTATTGAATTGGCCTTAGTGACATAAATGCATCTACCTTTGTTGGTGGAAAGGAATCAGACGCACAAGACCACATTTGTACATTTCCAAGATATTTTATTGTTTTCATTAAAAGAGAAAATAACTAAGCGCTCGTACACTGAGAGCTCCAATGAGACAGATGCTTTATTGCATAAAATAAATCTGTGACGTTTTGAACTACTGTAAACGCTCTTCCCAGTCTGAAGAAGAACGTTTATTTATTTTGTCATTAGTTATCCTGACACTATTTTCTGTAGAAGAAAATACAAACCACGCATAGGCTTTCATATTGTTTAACATAAATTGATAAAACGTACGTGTCATTATATGTCCTTTAACCACATTAACCCTGGTGTCCCTATTTTGGGCAAACTTTCAAAATAATGTTAAAACAATTTAAAAAACAACATCAACAATGTTTTCAAAAATAGCAAAAACAGCCGATCTACAGGCTCAACACATTTCCCAAGTTTAATGATGTTTTCTACATACATTACGCCAATATACTGTGTACTGTATAGTATGTACACAATAATCCACCAAGCTCAAAATAATCCAAAATGAAATGCAGAAAGTATTTTCTTATTTATTGTTTTTGGTCATCCTTCACTTTTGCCAATGCTATGTGGAACTGTTCTCACTTAATGCACATAATATTATAAAAACATCAGAATTCAAATGGTCTCTAAAAGAGTCCAACTTCATTCATGAGTGACCTGTGATGAGTTCATCCCGGTGGAATTTCCCTGGTGGGGGCCGATGGGTGTCCCCATGACACCCTGCCGGACCCGTCTGAAGAGTTGCTCGAGCCGTTTGCAAAGCTCTTTGTTTCCGTCGATGTAAATCAGGGGGTTGATGGCACTGTTCAGAGCAACAAGTCCACGACTTATCTGATGAACAATGTAGACTCCATTAAACCACTCCTGACACAGACGTTCTTTTGCCAAAATCCTTGCCTTCAGGTTGAGGTTCTTAAGTACATGATAGGGGCCGTAACATACTGAGAAAAGTACAATCAAAATGAACAGCAGTCTCAGACATTTCTGTTTTTCTACCGTGTCAATTCTTTTTCTTGTGCAGAGAACTACAATCACGTGTCCATAGCAGCCCAGTATGATGAGCGATGGAATGCAGAACCCAGTCAGTGTCCATCCAAGACTGTACATCAGGTAGTCTTCGGCATAAAACTCAGAAGTAGTTTCATAACATTTCGCTGTTTGGTTTCCAAATGTTTTAGTGAAGAACATGTCTGGAACAATCTGAACGCACACCAAGACCCAGACTATTACCGTTATAATCACGGAGTGGGTCTGAGTTATCCTTCCCATTACTCTTACAGGATGGACAATAACCAGGTAACGAAAAACACTTATACACGTAAGGAAACCAATGCTGCCATACAAGTTCAAGTTGAAGCAGAATCTTGTTATCTTGCAGAACACTTCTCCAAAGATCCATTCAGAACCCAAAGCATGGTAGACAACCAGAAAAGGGAGTGTGAGCAAATAAAAAATATCTGCTATTCCAAGGTTGAATAGAAAAATGTTGATGAACCGCAGTTTCTTCCAATTGTGTAGCAAGGATTTCAATCCCCAGCCATTTGCAATCAGACCAACGATGAACACAGCAATATAAACACAAGGTAAGAATTGATATGAAAAGTCAAAGCTAACTTTTTGACATGAATTGTTCCTCATTATGTCTCCTGGTGAACAGAAGTTGATGCTGTTTGCTGCAGAGGCTGTGGTGTTTTGAGTCATGGAAGAAACAGGTGACGTTTTAACACATTTCCTGTTCTTAACAAGTCTTCACATTTCATTAAGCAGGAAATGCTTGACAGTAAAGTAAATGTACCTCAAAACTGTACTTAACTCATTAAAACCGGGGAAGCATCTGTCATTTTAGATTTTAGCGTTAGCTATTCAAAAATAGATATACAAGGACACAGTCGTGTCCTTCTTCGTGATTTTAGAAAAATCTTGAAAGTATATTATAATTTGGCATTTTTTAATACACATTTTCTTTACTGGGGGTCCCCTGGCACAAAACATTGTCAGATGGGGCCTTGGCACGAAAAGGTTAGAGTAATATTGATTTAAAGGCATTTGATAAGAATCGGCCTCAGGTCTTAATGGGTCAAGTAAAGTACTTGAGTACTAAGTTACTTTCCACCAGAGGTGGACAAAGTACTCAACCCTAGTACTTGAGTAAGAGTACAGATACTCCTGGTCAAATTTACTCCACTTCAAGTAAAAGTAGCTCAGTCAAAATGTTACTCAAGTAAAAAAGTAATTGCTTTTAAATATACTTAAGTATTCAAAAGTACATGCTTTTAGAAATACTTAAAGTACAAGTAAAAGTAAAAGTCCTTGAAGTCCTCGACTACCTCGAGCACTGTCCTGTCTGCAGTGGCAAGTGATTAATGATCTTTGTGACCACATCCTCTGCTCTCATGAGAGCAGAGAATGTGGTCACAAAGAAGAAGCTGTTATCTGCATTTTCATATCTACCCACAAGCACAACTGTTAACTACACCTTATCAAAACAAGATGACACTGACATGCACAGCAGCAAACTTCACTCTTACAGCGGCAAACTTCACTTAGCTCCGCTAAAATATCACCCATTCTCTTGATCATGATATGATTATCCAATCGGAAATAAAATCATCATGAAATGGCTTTATTGCTAACGTTTTTGCAAAGTTTAAAGTTTAACTCAGAAACAACAAGGGTGTCTTTTGATGTAACCAATCACAGTGTCAGCCAACGGTCCCGTTCCCTCCAAGCTATGGGATCGCTGGACTGCACTGATCAGACACCAGAGTGCAGCTGAGGGACAGAGAGGGGAGCAAATAATGCTGCAGCACTTTTGTGTAATCGCGTTGCTTGTTTCTCACATCCAATGTTTTCAGATACATATTTTAATGTGCTGTATACGTTTAAAACAAGAAATTCACCGTCTTTCATTTTGAGTTATATAAAGAACGTAGCAGAGTAAGCAGACCAATTGTTTTCTCCCAAATTAAAATCAGGTGCGAGTGGAGGCACGTGCAGCTATGCGAATCAAACAGCAAACAGGTGAATGGAATCAAGATGTATTTATATTCACAAAGGTCTATATCTAATGTCAGTGGTTGACAATTAAGGACTTGTAAGGCCTTTTTAATACCAAATTGGAAAATGTGTCAAATATTACCTAAGAAAGAGGCAAACATTGTGAAAATAGCCTATCTATTCTACAGGCTTGTAGGTCAGCTATTTTTTATTTTATTACAGATAATATGTATCTGTGTGGAACAGTCAAGCTTCAGTGCCCAGGGGTGTTAATCCAGCCCGTGTGTGTGTGTGTTATGGTAAGATAACTGCTGGACATACATAGGCCTACTGCTGGACGTACACATAGACTTGAAGTTGACTAAAAGTGAAAATTATTTGCATTTATGCAAATTGTACTAATTAAGATTGGTTGCATGATTGCACCTAGGTAACAGGTGGATTTCTGGACTGTGGACATCACAAACAGATTTGACTCTTGTATCACCTTTCTAAGTGAACTAGAAGCAAAGTTATTTTTTTCCATTTCCTCATTAATTAGCTTATCATGCTAACTGGGCAATGTGCAGGCTAATTCCAACAGAAACAAATGGATGCCTTATAGAGATATAGACATTATGTTTTACTTCCTGGAACTCAGAATCAAAAAACACCACTTTCCAAAAGTAGCCTGCTACTAAAAAAACTATATTGGCTCCCCTGCTCTTAATCAATAAACCAACCCTTTTGATAACCGCCAGCATTGTTCTGTGCTCTGTGCAGGCTCTATGCACAGAAGCCATATTGTAAAGACATTCACAGGTTTTACCAATAAATGCTCTGTTCCATTCTGGTCAAACAGAGTCAGAGTATTGATAGTGTGCATGTTCATGTTGGCTCACTGGAAACTCTGCTACACCAGTGGGTCTCAAATTGGGGTCCAGGGACCCTCAGGGTTCCTTGAAGGGGGTTCCAGATGGGCCCTTACGGGTGTGTAACTCTGAGAGTGTTCCATTTGTACACTCAGAGTTATGGGGGTCCTTGAAATTTAAAAATGTGATAACCACTGTGCTACACAAAATGGAACAGAGCCTTCATTAGTATCATATCATTGGTAACAACTGTGAAGGAAGAGGCCCAATTTCCTTACATCTTTCTGTCATGCAACCTCTGCCAACACCCACTGAGCCATAGTCGTCTATTAGACCTCCGTCTAAAACAGGGTTATAATTGGTCTACTGGTGAAAGTTTTTTAGCGGTCTAGGCTTAGCCTAGACGTTGATTAGCTGTTTTTTAAACGTTTATTTATAGACCGTCTATATTATAGACGTCATTTCAACGTCTATAATATAGACGGTCTATAAATAAACGTTTAAAAAACAGCTAATCAACGTCTAGGCTAAGCCTAGACCGCTAAAAAACTTTCACCAGTAGACCATTTATAACCCTGTTTTAGCCTACCCCTAGACGTATTTTAGACGTCTAATAGACCAAAAAATGCTCAGTGGGCATAAATGTAGTGCAGTGTAAATGTACTCCATTGGGGGGCGCTGTTTGCCGTGGCTTGACTGACTGCGACGAGATGGCCTGTGCTCTGCACTGGTTGGTAGACGACTCTATATACTGCCTAAACAGTGAGCTTGTAGCTCTATTGTAGCTCGGCTATTTTCGTCGTTAAGTCAAAAGCTATGGGAACCAATAGTAAACAATAACTAAACTGAACAGCAGCATTCTTTGATGAAAGAAGCAGTATGATATCGTCAGTGGTGGAAGAAGTAGTCAGATATTAGTAGTAAGTAAAAGTAGAAATACCACAATATAGAAATACTCTGTTACAAGTAAAAGGCCTGTGTTAAAAATGTTACTTGAGTAAAAGTACAAAAGTATTGGCATCGAAATGTACTTAAAATACCAAAAAATGTTTAAAAATAGCAGATCTACAGCGACTTGTTGTGAGCTTGTAGATCTGCTATTTTCAAATAGCCTATGTATAAAATACCTCAAAAGTACTTAAATACAGTACTTGAGTAAATGTACTTAGTTAGTTTACACCACTGGAAGCAGAACAGCCGTTCAAATGCTTACACTCATCGACTTTCCCCTTTTTATTGAACCCTAGCTCGTCGCTGCAACACCAAACATGCCAAATATTGGACGCTGTCTTTCTTGCAAATGGATCGGGCCTGGTGGATGTGTAATCACATCCTTGACAGCATACTGCATGCTGTGGAAACTCACCCTGAAGGAGTTACATGTGATGCATTTTCGCAGGTGAGTGAGAGTGGTGGATGGATTGTGTCGCATAATAACCTATAAAGAATGAGTAGTAAATTGTGAAAATGTTATTCTCACACACAACCCAACTTTTTTAAATGAGAGGTACAGTGCTATAGTCTTTGAGACACACATCCGAGTATTTGACCAATACTCTTTTGATTGATTGAATACTTTATTAACAGTTTGCAAAAAAAGCACAGAAAGTACAGTTGGATACAAAAGGATGTTAAAAGGATTAAACCCAAGAAAGCACTGTGGCTGGTTTCCATTGGGGTCCTGTGTATTCAATTAATCGAAAAGCACCTTTGTTTGCACCTTCAACACACTCACGTGATTCCCTCCCCCTATTCGCACATACTAGGACATGACGTCACTGTAGCTAAAAGAAGAATACTTTGTCCAGAGCCATAGAAGGAGAGTTACGTCACCTCCGTCCACTTCTTCGGGCCAGGTCTTCCACATATCCTTCTTTTGGCGAATAGTGACAAAGCCCTAAACCGGAAGTTTACGGAATGCATTGGAATCTATGGGCATTTGTAACTATTTCCAGTTTGCATGAACCACGGGTTACATGGCGGCTTTCCGACATGTCGCCTTTCCGACGTTAAAGGACAACTTTGGTTTTTTACAACCAATGTTTATGTTTTAGATTGTAATTAAAGTAAATAAAAGATGAGTGTTAAAAATTTCAAATTTACTGCTTTCTATAGTTTTAGCAATTTTCACAATCTTTTTTACAGTGTTTTCACAGTGGGCGGGGGCATTCTGTCCGGTGGCTAAATATGTATTTTTTTAACACATTAACCCGGCGTTTTCTTTATTATTATTTACAGTAGCTCTTCTAGCCCCCAATAACTCACATCTGGCCATCTCAGACAGCCGGACCTTTTTTATTGTGTAAAAAAGGCATATTTAGCCACCGGACAGAATGCCCCCGCCCACTGTAAAAAATATTGCAAAAAATGCTAAAACTATAGAAAGCAGTAAATGAAAAAAAAATTACACTCATCATTTATTTACTTTAATTACAAGCTAAAATATAAACCTTGGTTGTAAAAAACCAAAGTTGTCCTTTAACGAACCCTATACCTAACCCTCACCCTAACCCTAACCGCACGCGGAAGCCACTAGTCGGAGTGGCGAGATGTCGGCATGGAAGACGGTTACCGAACCACGTGACCGACGCCGTTTCTGCCCCCTCAGTGGCGGAACTCTCTAATATAAGGCTCTGCCTTTGTCACTTGCATTCTCTGAAGTAAAGTCTTGCGAGACCAGCATAGTACTAGCTACAGGCATAGGCTATTCTTTTGGAGCTGCACTTAATAAGTAATGAGATGTCTTGAAAATAATTATTGCGTAAGCTTGAAGAGAATAAGTGCTGTAGGCTAATATGTCATTGTTCATGAATTTGTATCTATGATTTGCCAAGCTAATCAAATTGTGGCTGTAGATGGAGAAAAGTAGCCTATTGGAGTGGATATGAAAACATGATTGTATTAGTGACACACCCACTGAACAGAATATTTCATGCAGATATAATTGCTGCTACAGCCTTTTATTGGTTTCAAACGATCCAAATGCTTAATGCATGAATTGATTGATTGGTAATTGATTGCCATATAATTGTTTCTGTCAAAAGGATAAAACACAAAAGGCATGAAAATAGAAAGCCTAAGCTTTCTATTGTGGTCCTATCTGCCCAGTTAATTTCAGAACACTCAAAATCCAATGTGAACACTAAACATTTCAGGAATGAAGCTGTGGACCATATAAAATCTGCCCTTGTGCCATAATTGGCCCCCGGGCCTGGACATTGACCGGATTCCCAACGGCTCTGTACTAGGCCCCTTCCTGTTTTCAAGGCTTAAAGGTTTAAAGCCATAGTATGTAACTTTGCCATAACAAAACAATATGTTTACCAATTCCCTCTATAACGGCATTCATCAGACACTCGGAGTTGTGAGGTGGTGTTTACCTGCAGAAACACATTGCCCTCTCACTGTATTTTGGTGTTTTCACTGTTCGTTTCATTAGACGGTGATGTTTTTAGTCTACCAAAAGTGAAAACACCAAAATACTGTACAGCTAGAGGGCAATGTGTTTCTGCAGGTAAACACCACCACACTACTCCAGTGGCTGATAACTGCTGGTATAGTAGGAAATGATGTATATTAAAAAAAGTATTGTTAAGGGTAAGGTTTCATACTGTACTATGCTTTTAAATATCTTTGAATATTTGAAAATAGCCTTAGTAGTACAAGCTCAAAACGTGTTGCATGTTATCGATTAACGACAATTCTTTATAATCGATTAGTTCGAATGCACCCCTAATTTCAAGGGGTTTTGATTAAGAGGTTTTACTTTACAAGATGGTCTCCCAATGGAGCATGGCCTATTATCTTCTAAGAATCTAAGCCATTGTTTCTCAACGTTGGGTCTGGGGACCACCAGGGGTGTAACTCTGAGAGTGTACAAATGGAACCAAATAGACCCAGATGGATTTGGTTCACACTGAGGAGGTTACAGTGTAGATTGGAATAAACCCATTAAAACCGGGAAATCATTTTAGATTTTAGTATTGGCTATTCAAAAATAGCAGATGTACAAACTCAACAGCACTTCGTGCCGCGCTGCAAGCTTGTACATCTGCTATTTGTGATCATTTTTTAAACATCTTGAAAGTGTGAGAACAACTGATTTTAGAAGGCATTTGTAGAATCAGCCTCAGGTCTTAATGGGTTAAAACATATTTTATCAAATGGGTGTCTGTAGCCTAAATGCATATGAAATTGTGGGGGGTCCTTGAAATGGAAAAAGGTTTGTTTCTGAGCCATCTTGGTATGAAAGGGACCTATTCCCTCTCCTTTCAGGGTGAGTCTGTTTGATTGTCATGTGTATCACATGGAGCTGAATGAAGATGGAAGCCCCGCCGATCAGATTATCAGGCCAAAATGATTAGGTTTGCTTTTAATGAATGCTGTTAGGAAGCAGCCTGTGCAGAAAGAATGAGTCACTGTATTGATCGCCACCCCCCCCCCCCCCCTTCACTTGTTCTCTCTGTCCCACTAGCTTGTTTCCAACCATATGCTCTCTCTACCCTCCCCCTGTCTTTTCCATCAGTCCATCCATCCATCTATCCATCCATCCATCCATCCATCCATCCATCCATCCTATAAAAAAACACAAAAACGACAATTTGGGCAAATAGCCATTTAATTGTTTGATTATCCAAAAGAAAATGTATGCACTTAATCCAGTCTGACCAGAAGCATGGATAAAACCACATTGACCATTAAAATGAATGACCAAAGTGGGGATATTAAACGCAGAGGCATGGATCCCCCCATACCCTCCATTAAAACAAACCCTGCCTCCCTCCATCCCCCTCTCTGTCTTTACCTGTCAGTCATGCTGTCTTTCCTGTGTGCTCTCATGTTCCTCTCACATCTCTCTTTACTGGCTTCCCACCCGCTGTCTTCTCTCCTCCTTCCACTACTCACCCTCCCTTCAATCTCTCCATCCAAACGGATGTGTGTGTGTGTGTGTGGGGGGGGGGGGACACACCAACTGCTGCATACCAATAACAGCGTGACTCGATCCTTGCCGTGTGAGTAGGGTTGGGGGGGCTCTGATGGTGATGCCACGTCACCAGGGTGAGTGGAATCTATTTTTAGCAGGGTAAACAGAGGGATTCCAGTCCGCTGCTCGTGACCAAAGGCAGCCTGATTTATATGCTGTGCCGAAAATAGCCCCTCTACAGTAATGGGCAGAAATACAACCGTCGACTCTTGTGTGATGATGTCAGACATGAATGAATGAATTGAATGCATCTTACCATTCTCCTCCTCTCCTTCTCTCTCACAGCAGAATACCGTCTTCACTGCTGCTCTGCAAATCAACTGCGGCACACTCTGTCTTTCATTCTTAAAGCCTGTTTTATACACTGTCGTACAGCAAAGTATAAACTGAGCTTCATTTTCTTTCCCTTTTTCATTCACTGTAGGAACCAAAAATGCACTTTTGATATTTGCATTTTTCATTCAATATATGATGATACTGTTCACATAATACTGTTTTAGGATTGGTTGGATGGAATAGATGGACTAGTATTCCATCAAATATCTCTTGATGGTAAACAATTGATTATCTTAAAATGACAACCATGGTCTCTAAATTATGGCCTTGCCCTTGTGCCATATTGTGGATAGATATTAGATTTATACTTACAGTACCTGGGAAGCCTGTGACTAGTTAATTGTATACCCTGCCCAGTCATTTGAAGGAGGGAGGTGGAATGGTTGGGGGGGAATTGGCTATATTGGAAAGAAATTGGGCAGCTTCCTTACTTTCTTCACAGGTTTTACCAATGATGCTAATTCAGTTGAGTTCCTTTCTGGTCAAACAGAGTCAGCGTGCTGATATTGTGCATGTTGGCTCACTGGAAACACTCTGCTACACCAGTGGGTCTCAAATTGGGGTCCAGGGACCCTCATGGACATGGTTCCTTGAGGGGTTCCAAATGGCCCCTTATGGGTCCATTTGTTTCCATTTATACACTCTAAGAGTTTGCGGGCCCTTGAAATTACCACTGTGCTACACTAAATGAAACAGAGCCGTCATTAAGTAAGGAAGGGGCCCAATTTCTTTCCAATATGGCTGTTGTGCATATAACCCGTCGGCATAACAACTAAGTTGGGAGACAAATTATATGTATAGTATGTTTTCGTTCTACTATATTAAATATATTCAGCAAAAAGATCTGCTATATTTGCTGAACGTTAGCCCCGGAATAGCTGATGCCAAAGGTGTGAACGCGCATCGATTCTCCCAGCACCAATTAACAGAGTGATATTCCCATGGGAGAATAAGGTCAGGTAATTGCTGTGAGAATGTAAAGCCGTCACGGTGGACCATGTTTGTGCCGCTTAGTTTGAGCACTCACAATAATTAACAATCCCAGGGCTTTGTTCACTAGCAGTGAGGCATCACTTCCTCATCAAAAATTCACACACACACACACACGCACACGCACACGCATGCGCGCGCGCACGCGCACATAAGAATACACAGTGTGTGTCTCGCCTCTCTCTGAGAGGACACGTCATTTTCACAAATCTTTGACGTTGAATGGATAGAGAGCCCGCCTTTGGAAGCAAAAGGTCTCGGGTTCAATTCTTGGCCCTGGCAATGTGTAAAAGGTGTCCCTGAGCAAGAAACTTAACCCCCCCCCCCCCGTGCTTGCTCAGCTGGGTGAAGCTGAAAACAGAATTTCCCGCGTGGGATGAAATAGGTCTAATTATTAGTTTATTATTCTACCGTATAAAATGGGAAGGCCAGGTTGAAAGTGGTTAGTGACAAATGATGATGGGTAAAGGGACCAGATGCCACTGTGCAGCCTGTGTCCCCCAATGCTATGCAAGGCTAGGGCCAACTGTATATTACCCAGCTTCAGAGGCCTGGAAGCAGGCCAGACAGTAATGATATTGGATGGTTAGCGGAGCTCCATCCCTTGTCTTGATTAACACCGCTGCCAACCTCAGTGGTGTTAGTGGTCTATTGTCTCTTTCTCAAACGATAACGTTCACAATCATTCTTGCCCTCACACCCTCTTTTTATTGCGCATGCAACTGTATGTATGCTCTGAGTGACCAGTTTGAAAGAGGATTTAAAAAATGGGTTGATCGGTTGTTAGAAACCAAGATGGAATACAAACCAATATGTTCCATATGAAATGGCAGACAACTGCATCTTCACAGACAAACCTTGTAGACATAATATTGCAATAATAAAGGATAGGATACAATGTATTTTGTGGAAAGCCAACACCACAGTTGACTTTCAAGCTGGCGTCCCTATTTTGGGCATCTCGTATAGTCATGCATTTCAAAAATAGCGTAAATGGCTGATCTACAAGCTTGAATGCCTATTGTCATTAGTTATGAAAATGCTTCTTTATAAAACAACGCTTAAGCGATTAAATAAAAGGTTGTTTGGTGGTATCGTTCTTGTACTCCTGTACTGTCTACTTAGAAGCGGTTTTGTTCCACATCAGTGTTTTGGTCGATTTTAGACGTGCATTTCCATAATGTTAAACAAACATTCACATTTGTTTGCATGCACAGTACATTTACATAACCAAAAGGGAACAGGGCCATCTCTGTGCTTCACCAAGTGAGTTATGCCAACACTGCAAAATAAACATTAAAGTATGATCTCATCCAGGCCTATAGCACCAAAAGCTGAGATGCTAACACGACAACAAGATTAGCGATTTTACAGTCTGGTTTATGCCTTGGATTTGGGCCTAGAAACCTTCTGAGTGATTCCTTTCATCTTTCATGGCAGTAGTATATTTCCCACACAAAACAGTGAAAGTAAAGCTGCGCCCGCCCTTTCTTACGGCTAGAAACTTCAAATGAACCAAGTCATGTCAGGATAAAACGTAGAAATGCCTCCTTTCACTGTTGCTCCATCACAGTAAAATGAATGAATGTATTAATCCATTATTATAATTTATCTGTTTGTGCAACTCTGAGCGTTGGTAAACGCAAACACTGTTTGAGTGTACAAATGGACCCGTAAGGGTCCATTTGGTTCCATTTGTACACTCAAACAGTGGAGACTTCACCGTGTCGAATGTGTGTTTTTGTGTGTGACGTAAACCGAGAGCTACAAAGCATGAACAGATGAACAGACAGTGTTTGATGATTCGCTGAGAACCCCCGCCTCTCTTAGGGGGTCATTTATTGGCGTCACTTAACAGAACCAAGGAGACATGTCACAAATAATATCCCTCACCAGCCCAAATGCCAGCAACCCCCCCCCCCCCCCCCCCACACCCCCACACACACACACACACACGCACACGCACACGTGCCAGGTCTAAAAATAGACTGTCTTTGCTCATCATCAGTCAGTTCTCACTTCAGGGGCACGTTCGCACTTATTGACTGTGTGTGTGTGTGTGTGTGTGTGTGTGTGTGTGTGTGTGTGTGTGTGTGTGTGTGTGTGTGCCCCCCCCATCATCCCTCACTTCTTTCTTTTGTTATTGTGACATCATGATTGCGTCTGTTTAACCACATCCTTTCTGCGTCTTTTTTTTTTCTCCACATCTTGCATCCTCCCCAAGAGAAGTAGAAAAGCCGCTTTGCAAGTTGTTCACAGGCTTAGGGGCTGTTCATATAACTGTCTCCTTTAACTGAATAAAGGAAGGAAGTTGGTCGATCATTTCAAAGCTGTTTCATAACAGACAGCAGAGGGTGGCCTCTCTTCTATCTTTTTTTTGGGGGGGTCAAACATGGAATTGATTTAACAATCCATTCTTTGCTTTGTAGATGATAATCGTTTGTCGTAATCGTACATTTCTCAATTGCAGGAAGAAGAATGGAATTGTGGCTCTGAAAATGGACTCTGGGTATGTGGCAAACACTTCAGTACTGTATGTTACCAAATCTGACATAAATTCAAGGATACTTTTATCTAAATACGATTTATGTTTACCTTGTGTTATACCTGATTACTTATTTTTCATCGTAAAATTGTGCTGGACTAAAGAATCTTAAGAAATGTGCTCATAACTCAACGATGATGATAACAACAACATTGAAGTCAATAGATCTTATCTTTAATCAATTCAACTATTAAGCGTGACCACCACTTTCCACTACACCAGCAGTCTAATTATGTCACATTTATTTCATGTGTATTGTGGCTCTGTCACCTAAATAATGTGGGCTGAACAGGTACAAAGGACACTTTAAACCCATGCATCCCCTTTTGTTGCATGTCCTTATAGACATATTTAAATGCTTTTAAAACGTCATATAGTCAATCTACAAACTCAAAATGCCTCATGATGCGACGTATTTAACATTTCAAAATGTACAAAAATGTGACAATATTTTAAAACAGGGCTTAAGTGGTTAATGCAGGGATTGGTTGGGGGAGCTGGAACCAATGAAACATGTTGACTAAACGTGTTACTGTAGCTAATATCCAGTGGTGGAAAGTAACTAATTACATTTACTCAAGTACTGTACTCAAGTACAATTTTGAGGTATTTTTTACTTTACTTGAGTATTTCCAATTCTCTGTACTTTTACTTCTACTCCACTACATCTCAGAGGCAAATATTATACTTTTTACTCCACTACAATTATTTGAAAACTTTAGTTACTAGTCACTTTGTAGATTTTGGTTATTATTTCAAAACATACATGAGCTTGTAGATCTGCTATTTTCAAATGATCTTTTATACAATTTATACATTTGAAAACTTGTGAAATGGGACATTCTGCATAATGAGTACTTTCTACTTTTGGTACTTTTAAGTACATTTTGATACCAATACTTTTGTCCTTTTGCCTCAATTACATTTTGAATTCCGGACTGGTATTTCTACATTGCAGTATTGATACTTTAACTTAAGTAAAAAATGTGAGTACTTTTTCCACCACTGTGTGTGTGGAAATGGGTCTGGTGTGGAACTCTGATAAGGTGTAGATGTAGCATCATTCATACAGGAGGAGCGAGTGACATTCATATGCAGGCGGGAGCCCAGTGGAACGGAGGTGTTTAGTGTAAT
The DNA here is from genome assembly GCF_963454915.1 of Gymnoscopelus microlampas. NCBI lineage: Eukaryota > Metazoa > Chordata > Actinopteri > Myctophiformes > Myctophidae > Gymnoscopelus > Gymnoscopelus microlampas. The sequence continues at coordinate 37,673,454 of NC_139958.1, forward strand.
GTAATAGATAGAACGCAGGCTGATTCTGTTAGCTGGCTTCTGCTGATCATCCGATAGGGAAGGTGTGTGTGTGTGTGTTTGTATTACTATACTTGCGAGGACCAAGTATAGTAGAATTTGGAGAAATATACATTGTGAGGACCGTTTTCCTGGTCCTCACAAGACAAATGGTTGTTTTATAGTTAAACAAAACGTTTTTTAGAGATACGTTTACAATTAGAAAAACATTCAGGTCAGGATAAGACATTTAGGTGTCTTAGAGGTTAGGTTTAGGGATTGGAATTAGAGCATGATTTATACTTAGTTGCGCGCCCGTGTCATGCACCGGAAAACAGCCGATCTATAAGCTCACAACGCGTCGCAGCGCAACGCGTTGTGGGCTTGTAGATCTGCTGTTTTTTGGCTTTGGGCTTTACGGTTAAAATGGCAATTATTATTTTCAAATGGCATTCATAACATGGCTGTCCTAAAGTGTTGATGTCCTCACAAGTATAGTAATATAAACGTGTGTGTGTGTGTGTGTGTGTGTTCTGGGTGGAGTACCTATCAGCAAGCCATTTCATTGTGAGGATGTGTGTCCGTCTCTGCAGCTCTGAGAGAGAGAGAGAGAGAGAGAGAGAGAGAGGGGGGTATACGGAAGGATTTAAGATTATTCATTTAGGATTATATATTGTATATTTAATACTGACGTCATAACCAGGCTTACCTTGCTAGTCTCTTTATCGTTGTGCACCAGGCGGGATGATTGTATACTATAGGCCTATAGGGTGTGTGTGTACTGCACGTCTGTATACTTTTATTAAAGGTAGGGTAAGTTAAAATAAGTGTTAAATATCTCTATATTCTGATAGTACTCATTGCTATAGAGTGTTTGTTCAGTAAATTAGTCTCCTTATCTCTCCACCTCTTTATTAAACAGAAAATGCATTTTCGTTTCAGTTTCATTTCCAATTTTATCCAACCAGGACAGAGAACTCAATCAGGATACAGATTAAACAAGTGAAATTGGAAGTGATGACACTAAGAAATGAGCAGACAAAATTTAAACTGGAACACTATACAAATTAAGCTTAAAAATGGGTACTTTCTCCTGATTGGCTGAGATTTTGACACCTACCGAAAAATGTATTTTCTGTTTATGAAAGAGCTGGAGAGACGGGGAGACTCCTGTTACTGAACAAACACTCTATAGCAATGATTACTATCAGAATATAGTATTTTAACCTTTTAACAAAATACTTTTTGTTTTAACCAAAAAATATCACTTACCCTACCGTTAATCATTTGTTTGAGGGTGTCTTTATTGTGATGTTGCTCATCTGTACCTACTGTACTTCTATGGCCTGTATCTGTAACTTTTACTGCTGCGCCGTCTCTGGCACCTGAATTTCTCTGATAATCTGTCTATGTATTAGGATTGGCTTTCAAAGCAGTGGGCATAGGTTTGTTTAGCGGAGGTTCTTGCTGCTGTTCTTGCCAATATATTGAATTTAGATTTCCCCAGATGTATCTGTAGGCAGAGAGGGTAAATGGTGCATTTATATGGCGCCCCTTACACTGTGCATCCCATTCTCTCTCTCTCACACACACACACACACACACACACACACACACACACACACACACACACACACACACACACACACACACACACACACACACACACACTCATTCACAGATGGCGTGTGTGTACCTCAAGAGTGGAATCCATGTGGGAAAAAAAATAGGTCTATTTGTAAAACACATTTGTGTTATTCATCAAGAGCACAAGCACATTGTTCATTCACTGATTTGATAGTCAAAGAGCCGAGGCCTCACGGCGGCACGACACAGATGGTTCATTCAAATTCTGTGGATAGTTCAGGTGAGTAATGCCTACACCAGGAAAGACTCTCAGACACCATGGAGATAAACACATAAGCCTGAGTTATACTTTGTTGTTTCGACTAGAGTTGTTCCGATACCGATAGCAGTACGGAAAAGCTGCCGACACTAAAATGCGGGTAGCAGTGAGTATGCCATTCCGATACCATGTAATTTACCATTTAATTTACAGTAATATTTTGAATTGATGTTGCACTACTTTTTGATATTCTTACTGTACACTTAACATTATTATTACTAACTTGGAGCTGCACTTTAACTATTTTTATTTATTCCTAGATCATTGGTTCTCAAACTTTTTAATTTCAAGGACCCCCATAACTCTGAGAGTGTACAAATGGAACCAAATGGACCCGCAAGGGTCATATTTTAGGAGCAATGCTGTTGTGCAGACTTTTATTATTATTTAAAAGCATGGAGAGAGCCTTAGTTATCACCTTTTGAACAACATGATCACAATATAAGGTGTAATTCTTCCATAATTCTTCCTCAATCGGAAAGCTGTTATTATTGACCTATGGAAAGCACTTATAAGAGGTTGTGGACATTCAAAGTGCTGTATACGTCATATGAGTCTGATCAACCTCATTGAATGAGCCTTGATATTATCTATGCTGGTGGACCTGGTCTGTTTGTGTACTGTGAGAATAATGGTGTGTCTGTTAGTCATATACAACATTTGCTTTTTTATTGGTTTTATTAATATTTCCCCTCTTGCTGCATTATATAGGAGCATGCACTTGTATGATAGGATATATCAATAAATAATCTTGAATCTTGTAACCATTCTTAGTCACTATGGCGTTTGTGGAAAAAAAGGAATGAAATGGATGGGAAAAAGCATGGAAGAGCAGGATTTGCTAGAGGAGAAGGAGAGAGGGAATCATTACAGAGCCTATAGTTGCATTTATTAACTAGTAGGCTGTGCCCGTCGGACTTCCTGCATCACAACAAAAGCCACCAATCGGGCGGCAGCCTCATGCATCTCCATGGTAACAGAGCTTACCCGGTCCTGAGGAGGGCAGTGACGGAGAGATAGAGAGAGAGAGAGAGAGGGAAGGGAGAAAAACTGAGCGGTGGGTGGATGAGGCAGTGGGAGAGAGAGGGAGAGAGAGAGAGACCTGATACCTGCTCCTCTGATTCCACAGTGAGGATTTAAAACATCAGCGTTTTCATCTGCGTTTTGCGGTTGTTTTGAGCCAGATTTGCAGACAGCACACTGACAGCAGCTTCACAGCAGAGCACCCTGGTCAGTAGCAATGTGGCTGCTAATACAACGCCTGAACTGCTACATGTCGTTTGTGTTTTGGGATCAAGACGTGGAATGAATGGCCCGCTCAGCAGCCTCAAACTCAGCGGAACGCTTGGTGTAGCTGGGTTTAGGTGTTTCCTACTGTAAGGTAAATGATTCTGCCTTGTTTTGCGTGTGAATAATATACTGTCTCTGTTCTGTATAGCCTTTAGCATGGGAATGCACAGCACAGCGTGGCTCTCACTCTCTCGCTCTCCTCTCTCTCTCCCCATGTCTGCACCGGTTTAACCACATGAACCCTGTAGCATCCCTATTCTCGAGCATGACATAACAGGCAAACATAGACAAACATCCGGGCAGGAGCAGACAAACGAAAATAAGGCGAATAATATTCCCACAAATACAGACGATCTACCAACTAAGTCTTCAAGCTTTGTAGGTTAGTTATTTTTGCTGTTATGCAACAAAGTGTATAGGGTTTTTAAGTGGTTAAAAGCACAGGTGGATGAGATGATGGGAGCGACGTGGAGGAAGGATGCCTGGCTGTTACAGGAGGTATTTGACTTGCACCCCAGAGCAGTTTAACCCATTCAATCCGGGAACGCATCTGAGTCATGAGCTACAACCATTGTTTTTTACTTTGGCTATTCAAAAATAGCAGATATACAAGCTTGTAGATCTGCTACTTTTTTTTTTTTTTTTAATGTTGTGCAAATCGAAAAAAAATAAAAAAAATAAAAATAAAAATAAATAAATAAATAAATATATATATATATATATATATATATATATATATATATATATATATATATATATATATATATATATATATATATATATATATATATATATATATATATATATATATATATATATATATATATATATTAAAGCAAACATTTGTAAAAATCTTTGCTTCTGGAGGTCCCTGGAACAAAGTATTTTAGATTTGCACACATTTTCAAGATTTTTCAAAAAATAGCAGATCTACAAGCTCATAGCACTCGGTGCCACGCTATGAGCTTGTATATCTGCTATTTTTTTAATAGCTAAAGAAATCTTTCCCGGATTGAATGGGATAACCGCAAATGGAGGAGAGATGTGTTTGCGGAAGAAGATACCATAATTATTCTGGTTTTAGAGGTAGGCGTCTGTTACCACAGTAGGTGGGGTGGGATACATGATGCAATGCATGGCTTTTACTGCCTTGTGGCATGGGCAAATACATATTTGCCGTTTGGGATGAATACCGTGCGTTTTTGGGTGCCTGCGATTCTATAATTGATAAGTTCACCACTAATGGTGTTTGCACGCACACTAATCCAACGAGGCTTGGGGGGGCCGCTCCGTTTGCTGTCCATCCGATGAGGCGAGATCGGTGGTGTGCAACATGTTTTTAATGGTGGTGGTGGGGTTGGGCGGTTGTCATGTGCGGCACGATCAGTCAGGAGCGGAGGTTCCTGACCACTGTACGCCGGTGACAGTGGGGAAATCACCCGGAATACATAGTAAATCCCCAATGCTAATCTAACTCTGAGAATATACAAATGTAACCAAATGGACATTTGTATTCTCTCTGAGTTACAGATGGATAAATCGACACTGAGGATTTGACTGTGCATCTAAAGACAGTTTGAATTGTGCCATCTTGATGTTGATAGTTGTATGTGATGACCTATTACTGCTTCTGTCGTTTTCTCTGGACTGAATAAATGTGCAGAATAAAGTACAATGTCAGATCAACAGGTATGTTTGAACTATACGAGGAGGCACAGCATATGATCAGAGTGTATAGCATATAGTACTTTGAGGAACAACTTGTACTTGATACAGTACGTGATCAGAGTGTATGTTGTTGTACTTGCCTGTTTTGGTGTTATGAACGTGTGTGTTGCTCTGGCGTGTGGCTGCATCTGATTCATTATACTTAAGATCTGAAGAATATTGTAGTACTGTAATCAGTGTATATCCTGCCATGGTAAAAAAGAAAATTGACCAGAGGCCTGGCAAGGATCTTCGTTTGCACAGAAAGGGTATGAAAACCAGTTAAACAAAACAATGACTACAGTGTTGGCTACAGCAACAACCAAAAAAAACAGATTACTACTACATCTGTGTTTTAGTGCATGACATCCTGGGAAAACAAAAGGTTTATAGTGTCTATAGTGTGTTATCAAGTAGCTGTTTATTAAATGGTCTTGACCAGTGGTCCTCAAAGGGGTCCTTGAGAGGGTTTCTGGGGGTCAACAGGGGTGAGGAACAGTTTAATTTCAACCCTATTTCACAAATAGAGAAAATAGCATATCTTACAAGCTCACAACATGTTGCAAATGTGCAATGTAACGATGCTGCTGGGTTTCCTCTGGCAAGTCCCCACACCAGACAACACCACACCACACCGCACTGCCTACTGCTACTTGTGCCGTCGTTTCCATATACAAGTCTGTGCGAGGCCATAATGTGTGATGTGGTGCTGGGCTAGCCTGGCATTGGCCAGACTGATCACGTGGATTCACTCTCACGTTCCTCCCTGGTATCAGTCTGGACTTCGGCCCATAGGGAGCGAGTATGAGAAATCAGAAAACAATTTTGATGCTTTTCACTGTTGTACGGACAGCAGTTGAAACGCAGTCACTGATTGGCCCGATCATTTTCTGATTTCTCATACTTGCTCACTATGGGCCGAAGTCCAGACTGATTCCAGGGAGGAATGTGAGAGTGGATCCATGTTATCAGTCTGGCCAATGCCAGGCTAGTGCTGGGCTGATATGGGGAAACTGGAAACCCAGCATTTGTGAGCTTGTACTGTCTGTAGGTCGGCTATTTTCAAATATAAATAGGATATAAATAGGGATGCATAAATCTGGAGAAGGAACGCAAATCCCCGCTCACTCATCTCAATGAAACCTGCTCATCCAGCGCATACTTCCTGGGTTTGGGCCAGTGGGTTTGATGACACGTTGGGCCCATAAGCTTGTGCATTATTGTCCTTTATCCGTCTGCGTTATGAACGACCTCCATGCGCAAGCCCGCAAGTCGAGGCCATTGGTTGAGCCCGTTTTGGTCGTTTATGTTTTGGGTCCAAACTTGCAGTGCCAGAGTTGGCCACTTGTCAACTCTTGACAACTTTAATTTCCCCAGCTACTGTAGAAGCCAAGGTAATCCAGTGAGCGAATTGTACTGTATAAGGATGGCAGGTCAGATTATAGCTTTCTAATTCTGGCTCAAAATATTTTCGTGGCGTAACACGTATCAATTCGGGGGTCCTTGGCATGAAAATGTGTGAGTACCACTATAGTCCACAATAGACCTTTACACATAAGCAGAAATCTGGCTTATGTAGTTGAAAAATATACACATGTAATGCAAGAGGTACCGTTGCAAGATGTGAGAACAGCCCACTGTGCAGTATTCAGTCATCAGTGAATCTTCTTGTATGTCTATTTTCTATTGCTATTGCACAGGTATTGACTCAGCCATCAGCTGATATCTCTCCTAGTGTGGTCGATGTTTATTCTTTGGCCTTGAGGCAGAAGTCTAGCCTGGTAAACCATCCCTGTTGCGTGAAGACCGGTCTACAGAAGACACATGATAATGTGAATTCACGCGACCGGGATGGTTTACCATAAGCAGAACTCAACCAGACTGTGCTTTTGGGTTTGAGTTAGGGCTGGCCCAGCCCTAGTCTTTATACATTTCTACTAATTAATTAATTAATTTATTAAGAAATAATATAGAAATCAAGCTTCAATTCAACGGTTCAGTGTCTGCTTGCCTCGGAATGTTTCCTGAAACTGACAAGAGAGTAATAGTGGCTGAATACAGAATTCTAAGAGGATACAAATCTAACCCAGGGAATAGAAATAGAACCAAATGGACCCGATACAGGGTTTTGGATCTGCATTCGTCCCTCCCATGAACACTACGCAGGTGTACATTCTTTCTATCAGCCTGTTTACTGTCTATACTAGGACACATAACAGCCCATTCAGACGTACCCATAACAATGTGAACTTACAGTACAATGAATCAAATAATGCAGTCATACAGTATGAGAATGAAGCTGACATTCAAATGAATAATACAATTCATAGACGGTTTAGAAGCAGTGTCTAGACGCTGGTGAACAGGCTGGGTATCGGCGTAGGCCCAGACAAGAGAAAGCATTGCCCAGACTGGCTCGAGTGAAAGATGTAATTGAAGTGCAGTACATCATTGGTTCTCAAAGTGGCCCCCAGTGGTCCTGTTGTACATCTGCCATTTTTGGACATTTTTGAAAAATATCAAATATTTGGATGATTTTGAATAACACAAATCTTCTCCTCTGGGGGTCCCTGGCACAAACTCTTTTCGGATGGGGGTCCGCAGCCACATACATATCAATTTGGGGGTCCTTGACGCGAAAAAGTTTGAGAACCACTGCAGTACATGAGATGTGCCAGGCAGCTCAGAGCCCATGCTGCAGAATGTGTCTATGTTCAGGCTAGTAGTGCTCGGCTCATTAGTGGTGACTGAACCGTAACGTGTGTGTGTGTGTGTGTTGCTACTGGGTATGCAACACAATATGTTACAGTTGAAACACAATACAGACAACGCACTGTATTACACACACACACACACACACACACACACACACACACACACACACACACACACACACACACACACACACACACACACACACACACACACACACACACGACAGTGTACAGTAGTAATGTGTAGAAATGACATATATCATATACAGTGTGTACATAGTGTACATATGTACAATTTGACTCACTCTGATAGAATTTAAATAACGATTTCTGTTTTCTTCCTTGTCCTCTCTTGATTGATAGCTTGTGTGCCGGACAGACGGTTAGACAGACAGACAGACAGGTTTAATTAGCATGGCCCTGAAGGTAGATGATAAACTGTTAAGTCATGTAATATCGCTGGTCCAAGTCGTGGCACACACTTTCCTTTCAGAAATGGCTTTGATGTGCTGATTCACCAGGATGGAGAAATGCATGGTTGTCCAATATGTCCATGCATGGATCTGTCTGTTTCACTCTTTGCTTAATGGGGGTTTTATGTCTCTTTTTCTAGACACTTCATCAGGCTGTATAAAAGGCTTGGTGTTTATGGGTTTGTGGCTTATGTTAAGTGGTCATATAGCTTGGTTATGTAATGTAGCTTGTCAGAGATCTTAGATTAAAGCACAGAACAGACGTGATATGTTGTGGATAAAGAAAGACACGTGGCTTTATTTGCAAGCTAGCAGCATGATACCGCTTAAACCCGGCTTATACTTAGATGACAGTATTCCCAAGGGCTATATTTACTAGGCCCCTCTCCTGTTTTTGCTCTAGATATCTTTGCCGAAAATAGCCGATCTACAAGATCGGCAATTTTCGCAGAATGCTCCTCTTAGAATAGAGATGCTAGGGTTCATGGGGTTAAGTCATGCTTTCTCTGTAAGTCTCCTTCTATAATCATGTTGTTATACAGAGATTGTCAGGTGACTCTAAACCAGTGGTTCTCAACCTTTTCTGGGTCGAGGCCCACTGGAAAATCTTGAAAGCGTTTGCACCCCATCCATCAAATCACATCAGATGGGTGGGCCGCATACATTTTTGTTTTGTATTATTTTAATAATCAATCAATCAACTGTTCCGGCTTGGACCAATGGAACTATAACATAAGTTCCTATTTATCGGTACCACAAAGAAACCTAATTTCTTTCAAGGTTTTAAAGAAAACATACCATGACTATTATTGTCATATTATCCGAACATTTTTACTGTTTTGGCAATTATTCGGGGGTACCACTAACCCTATCCTCACGACCCTCCAGTGGGCCCTGACCCACCGCTGCTGTAAACCAACCACTGTGTGTCTTATCACTGGTACAGCAGAAGGTCACTTTGAGGCAGGTGAACTAACGCGGCACAAACCCCTAAGACCAAACCAAATGTCAATAGGTAGCATAGACCTGCACAGACAAACAGACCCCCCCCCCCCCCCACACACACACACACACACACACACACACACACACACACACACACACTGTTCCCCTCTCACGCACGACACAAGACGGCCTCAGTAATATGCATCTCGCTAATCCCTCCAAGATTAAACGGGCGAGGTCATGTGACTCCTCAACTGGTCTATGGCATTGGCTGCTCATGTGTGTGTGTGAGTGGAGTCTGCTGTTTACTGTGGTGCTGTGGCAGGTGCACACATACAGTACTGTACAGTACTACAGTCTGTGTCCACTGAGGTCAACATTACACATTACACCGGTGGGCAGCTGAGGACGCCTTTGCTGGAGGAAATGGACAAGAAACCGGCTTATGTGGATAAAGGCATGTTGACATTGGATGGCTATAGCCAGCAGTTTTTTTCTGAGAGCGGGGCTGAACATTCCACTTAACCACTTTCAACCTGCTCTCCCTATTTTGGGAATGGCACTATAGGTGAACATTATATTATTATATATTTCTTAAATGTAAAAAATATTATTCAAAGATTGCAGATCAACAAGCTGTTGTAGATCTAACATCTTTGACAAATAAGTGGTTCAAGGGGCATGAAACCCTAGGCTGATTCTAGTTTGTTTTCCAGTTCATGTTAAAAAACTACAGTGTGGTAGGCTAGTGAGCAAAGCAGCTGCAGCTAATCAAATTAATAATGGGTGTGTTAGAACGCACAGTGACACACCTAAATGTAACACACCCTTTATTAATTGTATTAGCTGCAGCTGCATTGCTCACGTCTCAGTGTGCAGTGTCAGGTCAGACTGCCATGTTTTTTTTTTACCCTGCTGTAGTTTTGAACCTGAACCCGGAAAGCAAACTAGAACATTTGACTAGGGTCTCCTTCCCCTTTTAACGCTCTCTCTTCACTGAGAGGGGAGTGAGACACACCGGCGCGGGGCCCCTGTAGACTTGTAGGTCTCTAGAGGGGTGTATCTGCTGGCAGAGGCGTGGCCGTCGATCACTGCTCCCTGTGCACAGTCTCTCACTCTCAGGAACAGCCTTTGTTACTTGAGCAAAAGTACAAAAGTATTGGCATCGAAATGTACTTAAAGTACCAGAAGTAAAAGTACTCATTATGCATAATGTCCCATTTCAGTTTTCAAATGTATAAAAATCCTTTGAAAATAGCCGATCTACAGTACAAGCTCTACATCGCGACGCATTGTGAGCTTATAGATCGGCTATTTTCAAATGGCCGAAATGTATATAGGGCTGAAGTGGTTAATGTATGTTTTGTAATAACAATCTAAATCTACAAAGTAACTACTAACTAACGTTTTCAAATGATTGTAGTGGAGTAAAAGTATAACATTTGCTGTAGTGGAGTAGAAGTAAAAGTAATGAAAATTGGAAATACTCAAGTAAAGTACAAATACCTAAAAGTTTTACTTATGTACAGTACTTAAGTAAATGTACTTAGTTACTTAACACCACTGCCGGCACACTCGGCATAGTTCCTGCACTCGACGAAATGAAGGGACCTGCTTTTTCTACGGCTACAGACAAAGAGCCGTCTCTCTCTCTCTCTCTCTCTCTCTCACCCTCTCTCACCCTCTCTCTCTCTCTCTCTCCCCCTCTCTCTCTCTGTTGGGATTTAGGTTGCCTGAGCATTATGGGGATGTCACTGGGTCACTGGATTACCTTGTAATATATCTGGAGCAGGGATGGCGAGCCACGCACCAGGACACACATGGGAAGTAGCTTACTAGTAAGTAAATGATATGTAAATTAAGAAGACAAAACAGTGGACTGTGGTGGTGTTGGTTTGGATGCTTTAAAGTTATGTATATATATTTATTTGGTTATTAGAAAAAGCTTATTGTTTAAAAGCTGAAGCTCTATTATCACACATTCCATCCAACCAGGAGAGAGAACGCCACAAAGACAATTTAGCAGCTTGTGTTCCAGTTCTAATTGTGTGTGCTCATTTATTTGTTTCATCACTTCCAATTTCACTTTGTTTTGTCCTTTATCCATGTGTGAGTTCTCTCTCCTGATTGGATGAAGTTGTTATCCTGACCTGTACATGTATTTTCTGTTTGCTAAAGAGCTGTAGAGACGGGGAAACCCCACTTGTTATTGAACGAACACTCTAACAGCACTCTATTGTATAGCACTCTATTAGCACTCTATAGCAGTGGTGTAAAGTAACCAAGTACATTTACTCAAGTACTGTACTTCAGTACCATTTTGAGGTACTTTTACTTTACTGGAGTATTTACAATTGTCTATACTTTCACTTCTACTCATCTCAGAGGCAAATATTGTACTTTTACTCCACTACAATTATTTGAAAACTTTTGTTACAAGTTACTTTACAGATATACATGATTACATTATAAAACATACATTAATAACCACTTTAGCCCTATTTTACACCACCTATGCTATTTGAAAATAGCATATCTACAAGCTCGCAACGCATTGCGAGCTTGTAGATCAGCTATTTTCAGACATTTTAGCAATTTTACTTTTGGTACTTTAAGTACATTTTGCTACCAATATCCTTGTACTTTTCCTCAAGTAAATGTAGAATTCCAGACTTTTACTTGTAGCAGAGTATTTCTATCATAGCTGATGATGAGCCACAGCATGAAGTTACAGTATGAGAAAGAGTAGTAGAGGCTATAGCTAAGAGGAGAGGTGACATTTATAGCGAGCAGCAGTATGGATGGGTTTATGCCAAGAAACAGCACTACAGAGATGCACTTGAGAGTGCTGATGGAGAAGTACAGTATAGAGAGGGTCAGGAGGAGTTACACTGTGTCTTTGTGCTGCGCTACGAGCTTATAGATCTGCTATTTTTTGAAAGATCTTGAACATTTGTGCAATTCTTTGAATATATATATATATTTTCAAACAACATTTTTAACCACAATCTTTGCTTCTGGGGGGTCCCTGGAGGCTGGAACAACATATAATTTTGGGGGGTCTTTGACAAGATAAAGTTTTTTCAAAAATAGCAGATCTACAAGCACAAGCTATGAGCTTGTATATCTGCTATTTTTTGATAGCTGATGAAGTACAGTATAGAGAAGGTCAGGAGGACTTACACTGTGTCTTTGTGGACCTAGAGAAAGCATTTAGGGTGCTGAGCAATGGTGGAAGAAGTACACGGATATTTCCACTTAAGTAAAAGTAAGACCACAATATAAACATACTCTTGTTACAAGTAAAAGACCTGTGTTCAAAATGTTACTTGAGTAAAAGTACAAAACCTTTGGCAACAAAATATACTTAAAGGACCAAAAGTAAAAGTACTAAAATGTTTGAAAATAGCAGATCTACAAGCTTGTAGATCGGCTATTTTCAAATAGCCTAGGTATAAAATACGGCTAAAGTGGTTAATGTATGTTTTAGAATATAATATTTTATATCTGCAAAGTAACTAGTAACTAAAGTTCAAATAATTGCAGTGGAGTAAAAGCACAATATTTGCCCCTTGAGATGTAGTGGAGTAGAAGTAAAAGTATTGAAAATTGGAAATACTCCAGTAAAGTAAAAATTGTACTTAAGCACAGTACTTGAGTAAATGTACTAGTTACTTCCCACCATTGTTGCTGAGAGAGAGGCGAGGTATTGCATAATGAAGTCAGGAGTGGCAGAGAATATAAACACAAGTGTCCAAGAAGTGCTGCTTTGTTTCCCCAGTGTGGTGCAGACTGCAGACTAACAAGGAAAATAAATCCAAGGCACTTTCTGTCTTCTGGTGAAAATATTGTTTTAATAGAGGAAAGGCAACAGGTGACTGCCCTACGTGTGTCTGTCTAGGGCTGCCTGTCATCATCATGACATTTTATTTACTTGACGATTAATTGTCACTCAAATAATTGGGATAGATGATTTTAATTGCGTTTTTTGGCATTGAACATTAGATAAAAATGTGATCTCTGTTTGGCGTTCAGGCTTCGTAAACAGAAATTCCACAGTGCAGATATGACAAATATGCAAAGAATTGACTGACATAATTTAATGACTTTATACTTTCAAAATAAATAAGAAAGTGGAAAACAACACGTCACGTCTTTTGTTTTAACCTAAAACTCTTAGGATTTAGAACAGTGGTTTAGAACAGGGGTTCTCAACCTTTTTGACTCGGTTCCACAGATAAATATTGTGAAAATAGCAGATCTACAAGCTCACAACGCCTGGCGTTGTGAGGCTCTTTCTTATATTATCTAACAATTTGGCCAATGTTTGACCGGTTTGTTTGTTGATTACTTTTTATACAGTAATGGTCATCTTCTTTTAGTTTTTTTGTATAAAGATGTCTTAAAAGTCCTTACATTGTCACTTCACTGTCATCTGGGGACCCCCCCCAAAATCATGTGGGGACACCCCTGGGGGTCACGGATTGAGAACCACTGGTTTAGAACAGGGGTTCTCAAAAATAGCAGATATACAAGCAGATGTACAAGCTGCAAACATTTTAGAAAAATCTTGAAATTGTTTGAAAAATTCAGATTCATTTTCTTTTTACACAAATCTTCTCTTCTGGGGGGGTCCCTGGCACAAAAAAAAATCAGATGCGGGGGTCCTCGGCCAAATACATATAAATGTGTGGGTCCTTGGCACGAAAAAGTTTGAGAATCCACTTCTTTGGCATTTGTAGAATTGGCCTCAGGTCATAAATGGCAGAAGAGTATGTCAGAATGGTGCAGGATATAACATAGCCTCATATTATGAGAACAGCGTTGACAGTGGTGACGGATGGGTTCAAGGTGGAGTTGGGTTTACGCCAAAGGATCGGCCCTGAGCCCTTTTCTTGTCTCTCTGGAAGGGAGGAGGTGTATGCACCGGAGAGAAGAGGGATTTTATGCAGCAGCAGTATGACAGTATGTTTGTATGCATGTATGCGCGTATGAGGTGGTGAAGGTGAAGGAGTTTAAATACTCGGGTTCAATTGTATCCCAAAGTAATGGGGAGTGGAGAGGGGAGAGATGAAGAGAGTGCGGCCAGGGTGGAACGGATGGAGAACAAATTGTCAGGAGGAGTGATTTGTCACTGAAAGGGTACCAGCCAGAGTGAAAGGGAAGGCGTATATAGGCCTATAAGACAGCAGTGAGACTGGCTTACGCTGTACGGCTGGGAAATGGTGGCACTGATGAAAAGACAGGAGGTGGAGCTGGCGGTGGCAGGACTGAGGGCGCTACGATTCATTCATTAGGAAGTGACATGGAGGGACGAGATCAGGAATGGACGACATTAGAGGGACAGCCCGGGTTGGAAAGGTTTGGGTGATAAAGCAAAAGCAATACTGAAGATGGAGCTGCCAGGCAAAGAGGAGTAAGAGGAAGGCCAAAGAGGTGGTTTTATGGATGCAGTGAGAGAGGACATGCAGGTGGCTGGGACTGGGACTGACCGAGGAAGATGCACAGAACGGAAATAGATGATGTGGCGACCCCTGAATTATAGCCAAAACAAGAAGAGGAAGACTCTATCGCAGTGATTAGTATCTGAATATACAGTAGAGCAATTTAACACTCATTTAACCACACACACCGTGAGCCCTTCTCAGCCTTACTCATCTGCGAAGAGAAAAGCCTCGTCACGACCTAATGCAGAGAGCGCCTATAGGGGCGGGACTTCCGTCGTACGCATTTCCCCCGGAAACGATAATTTTCGACCAATCACAACACTCGTTTCAGTCACGGAGAATGTTAACAGATTTGTAAAGCATCAAGAACAGTGGACTGTGGTATTGTTGGCTTGCTGTGGCCAGTAGATTTTCCATTTGTATGTATCCTTATGCTGTAAATATCTATACCCTGAATTGATATTATATTCGGAGTATCATCAATTTTTTTTGCACTGTGCTTCTTTCTTCTCCTCGACAGGCCCGAGTGACAATGACGTCAAGCTGTTTGCACATGGTGCTTGGGTAGTGCACCTCCACGAGGTCCGCTCTCCTCATATACTGTAACCGCGCACACACACACACACACACACACACACACACACACACACACACACACACACACACACACACACACACACACACACACACACACACACACACACACACACAACCTACCCCGTCAAGCACAACCATGTTAATCAAGGAGTACCACATCCCCATGCCGATGAGTGTGGACGAGTATCGGATCGCTCAGCTCTACATGATCCAGGTGAGTTGATTGATTGATTGATGCTTTTAATGACAGCTATTTTCCACGAAAAGATTTAGTGAAGGGGCTGAAAAAAGGAAGGGCCCTATTATAGAGCCCAGGGGAACCCCGGTCAATGACTTACACAGGTGTTTTAAGTGGTTAACCTGGTAGGGTGAATTCGGGTTGATGAGGGTGGCGAGGTCACTCACAGGCGTCAGAGACGTCATAGTGTTGTTGAACAGGAGAGGGTCAAGAGGGTAACGCAAGTTCCTCTGCAACACCTGCTGCACCATATGTCTTCTGGGTTGTGTTTCTCTTTGTTCTCACACACACACACGCACACTCACACTCACACTCACATGCACACACACGCACTAACAATGTATCCAGAATATTTTTTTCCATATCCTGAGCAAACCTACTGAGTCGTGTGTTTGATTTTATTTATTTATTATAGGTACAGTGATATTTATGTCTTAAATTAAGTGTTAAATAGCTCTATGTTCTGATAGTACTCATTGCTATAGTGTTTGTTCAGTAACAGGGTCTCCCTGAATCTCCAGAGAATACATTTTCAGGTCAGGATACCAATTTTATCCAATGGAGGAGAGAGAGCTCATATATGATCATATCATTTATGGTGACATAAACAAATGACCGCACGTAGTCGTACACATGCATGCGACACACACGCAAGCACACACACACGCACACGCACACACACCATCACAAATGCATAGTGCTGGACCCCACCTCCTTCTATGCATCACAGTAGACTGCTGCCATAGTAACCACCAGTGACATCACCTGTAGCATAGCAATACTGTATATTCTGATATGTACTGTATAATTATGTATTTGAGAGAGAGACAAAGCGAGAGAGAGAGAGAGAGAGAGAGAGAAATCATTCTTCTGCATTTGTTATGACAATATTGTTACCAGTTTTGTTAATTGTTTATATCTATTTGTACACTATATTTCTACACGTGTACTGTACTGTGGCATGTTTTAATTCATTAATCAAATGCACTAATCTTTACTCAGTGTGGTATTTATTCAAGTATTTGTGATAAAATAATGATAGTTTTCCAGTTAGAGGAAGGATGTTAGGAAATGAATCTCTAAACGGTAATTAAGAACTGTACGTTGTCACAACACAGGTTTATGCAATCATTTAAGACTAATTACAGGTTTATGAGACAACATCATTTTGTCGCTGTTGGGTTGAAACCTTTGCCAAAGACTCTATTACAAAATGGAAAGAAGAACCTGTATTCTAATGATCCAATGTAGTTATTATTTATCATCACAAGCTCTTGTTAAAGGGATATTTCACTTTCAAACATGGCTTTTTTTTGTTGCCTTTATTGATAGTGAAGTGAAGTCAGACAGGAAATGGAGAGAGAGATGGGGAGTGACATGCAGCAAAGCCCGTCGGGATTGGGACTCGAACCCACGGCGCGCTGTCAGGCTACATTAGAGCCTAGGTGCCCGGACCACTTGACTAGCGGTCCGGGCCCACTTTCAAACATGTTTGGAGTCATTTTAACGTCTACTCAGGCTTTTATGTGCAGTTTTCAGACAGTTTTTAAGTTGCTTGATTCAGTTTTTAGATATTTGATATTCATTTTATCAGACACAACCCCTTCCTATATATAAACCTATTGTAACTTCAAACTCCATTTTAACCATTTTAGATTAATTGAAAACACACATCCTTGTTTCTGGTGACTGATATTGTCCTTCTTTTGCATGAGGGGGCCGTGTTTTTTCAATTACTCTTTTCATTTATTTTAGTTTATTATTATTTTATAATTCTTTCTTCCCCAAAAATTATAAAAAAAACTAAGGAAAAAAGTTATTTAAAAATCACAGTGAATTATCCCTTTAATACTTTTCATTAGGTAAATATTTATAACACTCAAAGCCAGATGTAAACTGCGAAAATAGAAAATCTTAATCTAAAAGCTCACAACGGGTGCCATTTTTTACACGTTATGAGTTTTCCCTACTTACTGTATGTGCTACACTCTTGTACAACAATGTTATTTCATTGTACTAAGAAAAAACGAAATGTTGAAATGTGGAGAGCAACAACTTGCATCCAAGATTCAAAGACAGCGGAACAAAGAACGCTCTGCCCCAGTTAGAAAAACTATCAAAAGATGACTCACAAACTGTGACCTCAATTCCACCTCAAAACAAGTTGAAAGTGTTATCATCGCCGGGCCAAAAGCTACAAAGATTTCACTGTTGGCCGGAAGAAAGTCTGGTTCAGAGATTCATAAAAGTGTTAACTGTACGGTTGTAATGGTCAGGCGTCGACTGCATGAAGGGTTAAATCGGCATACAGTCAGTGGAGGTTAAAGGCAACATTCTGGTTCATCCATGATTTGCACGGGATCAACTACACACTGACCAAACACAAGTAGACTAGCACTTTGTACTGTCATTATTGACCACAAATAAAGCACACATTGTGCAATCAATTGACACTATCGGTTAAATGATTGATTCATTAATTAGAAAATGGGTCCTGGCCCACTGTTTGGGAAACACTGCTGTACATGACAGTGTCAATAATGATGGTAAAGCACACCCAGTGTAATAATGGAATTATACAATGTTTTTTTCTTTTTAATTTAGAGTAGCCAATTCTTTTTTTACCTCCGTCCCACTCCTCCCTGCCAAAAAAACTAAATAATATAATATGTATATATATTTTAAATATTTTGGGGCAATTCGCTCTCAAAATAGAAACGTTTTGCTTGTGTTATATCTGAAATACATGAGGTCTTGAATGAGACTGTAGCCAACTTCAGCTAATGCTTTCTAGAGATCATAGGATTTCCCTAAACTGAATAGATACAACACATACAGTACTGTATAAAAACATCAAACTTCCTTTTTTAGCTTAATCTTGTTGTAACTTCTCATGCATTTCTAAACTGGTAGCGTTAGCGCCGCGTCACCAGCACAGCTGATGGACGATGCCATTAGTCATACCAAGGGTGAACAGTTGGCTTTATTTCTAATCATTGGCAGACTAATATTTTATAGTGATGTATTATTTAATTTGAACACGGCTAGGTTTCCTTCATTGTGTTTTGAGCACAGCTGGAGAGCCTATTCCAACTCATCAGAATGCTTGGCCGGAACTACCCGTTGTATAATCTGGCTTACGGTTGTGTGGGAGAGGATTAATTTCCCGACAGCACAATGATTTGAAGCACGCATCAAAGATTTGCCAGGACCATTAATGTCAAGGAAGAGCAATGACTGTTGGCTGTGGTATATGGTTTGGCTTTTCCTCCACAGTCAATAGGCTTTCACCACTTAAGCCCCACATGCTTTGTTGTACAGCGCATAGCAAAAATAGCTGACCTGCAAGCCCACGCCACATCACATTGCGATGCATTTTGGGATTGTAGATCAGCTATTGTCGCTATTGTATTAAAAAAAAGAAAAATAATTTTGTTGCTGTTCAAAACCGTTACTTTTCAGAATTCTAATAACCGATAATAACCGATCTACATGCTTAAAATGCTTTGAGCTTGTAAATCGGCTATTTTTCCTACTTTTGTGTGACACTGTAGTGGCGAAGTAGGGCATTTATTTACAAAAAAACATATAAAATATGCTTTCTGCAACCAATAATAAAAATATACATATATTATACGTATTTTATTAAAATCCATTTTTTTAATAATCGATTAAACCTATTAGTTTGATTAACTGACGCACCCCTAAAATTCTGTCCATCCAGTGAATCCAGTGAAGGATGATGTGGTGGCAGCTAATGTTTGCTACAATAGGACAGCAGAGACCAGAGGATGGAAGGTAGTGTACAGCACAGTGTGACCTGCTGCTCTACAGTATATGGTCACCTTGCTGAGTCATTAATTATTCAGGGTTCAGTTCAGCCTCGCAGAAATGAGACCCTCGGCAAAGTCAGGCCCATGATGCTGTCCCCGACGTGTACAGTGATACCCTCTATTTGTTCTTGGACCATTTGTTTCTCTCATCCTTTACTCTCTTACTTAACTTGTGTACGTTTCATGCTTGTGTACTTTCTCTCATTTCCGTCCGATAAGCCACAATTAGACCGAAAACATTTTATTTATAAAATGTAAACATTATATTGTGAATGTGATATTTGATCTTGGTGTTCAGGCTCGGCTATATATTTCTCCCTGCTCAGCACATTTAGAAGACAACCATTTAAGAGCAGGGAGATTATTATTTTACAGAATTATACAGAACCCTTAGGGAAAGCAGAGCCCACTGGCGGTGCTGGGGTGGTGGTGGGAATAAACAAACAAACGCATACCAACCTTCAGTGACGCTGACAGCATGAGGAACAACTGTGAAGGACCTGAGCTTAACGTCAGTGTTGCAGACACCTCACATATACATCGCCCACATGGGGGGGGGGGGGGGGGGGGGGGGGTGTGTGTGTGTGTGTGTGTGTGTGTGTGTGTGTGTGTGTGTGTGTGTGTGTGTGTGCGTGTGCGTGCGCGTGTGTAAACCTCTCGAACGAGCTCACAACCAGCCACGCATCATTCTTTGTCCGCTATCCATTACACTCTTGTCTTCTTGCTGCGGTAGTGAAAATAAAGCAAGCCAGGGAGCAAGTTCAGGCAGACCACTCGAGTAAGCACCTCTTCACGGAGTCAGGTCATGTACAGTATCAGATATCCATGACAGTTCACAGTCAAATATGGAGTGTTTGGACCTACAGTATGTGTCGATTTCTTTTGAGTGAAATTAACATTGTGGATTTTTACAGTGTAATAGGGCAGTCAACTTACATACTAGGGCCAATTGATGCCTAAATTGTATGTATCTCATTATACTGTATCATCAATCATCAAGATATTTTTACTTAACCCATTAAAACCGGGAAAGCATCTGTCATTTTAGACTTCAAAGCAGATATACAAGCTGCAGAATCCCACCTGAGGCCCTTTGCTGCATGTCCTTCCCCGTCTCCTGCCATTTCCTGTCGCTACCAAATAAAGGCTGGAAAATTCTCCCAAAATAACAAAACAACAACAAAAGCCTTCAAATTGTTTTTGTGTCAATTTGAAGGGACAAAAAAAAATCTTGTTTGCATTTATCAAATATGCCTATAGCGATTATGTCATTGGTAGGCGGTGAACTGTCCCCAGCCCTCCTCTGAGACACAGAGCAAGTAGGCACTAGACAGAAATGCTATCATCATATAATGAGCATTAGTGAGGACCAATTATATGAAGACAAGGCTGAAAATGAGTGCTCCTTTAAGTAGCATGAAGTACTTTCACCCTGCCACAAAGAAAGTGTGTGTGTGTGTGTGTGTGTGTGTGTACACGTACACGCACGCGCGCGCGTGTTATTGCTCATGAGACACCAGCAGCAGCAGCTATGCAGATTCTACATCCTCAGTACTAATCCTGTGTCTGTTCTTAAAGGGATAGTTCAAAATGAGTTGTTTTCTATCGATTAGTCACCCCATGGAGACTTGAATTCATGGATATGTTTTTGTTTTTGTCGCATTCCTAAGCCAATAATTTGATGACCGGCAGCGGTTCCCGGAGAGACACAAAGAGCCTCCTTTGTGTCTCCTACCGGAACCGCTGCCTACCGGTCAGCTAGTCATCAAATTATTGTCTTGCGACAAAAACAAAAACAAATCATGAATTCAAGTCTCCATGGGGTGACTAATGGATAGAAAAAAAATGTTTTTTGGGCTGAATTATCCCTTTTAACTCCGAAGTGTGTACAGCGGAACCCAAATGGGCCCATGAGGGTCCATTTGGTTACATTTGTACACTCTTCAGAGTTGAAATTAACACTAAGGATTGAACTATGACGTTTCCTGACAGTGTAGCAGGGAGATCTGGGTTGAAAGCAAACCAGAATCGGGTGAAAGTTATGTTCCTATGGTTATTGAGAGGTGTACTAATACTGCTGTTCCCAGGGTGGCATGTTGTCACTGTCGGTGTCAAATGTGGCCTCGAGTATTTCTAGAGGTGATGTTGTCCCAGACTGTTGGGGGAAAAACAATGAATGGTGTTGTTTGTAACTGATGAGCTGTCATTTTGGTCATGTATTCTGAAGCAGTGGTTCCCAAACCTTTTAGCTCGAGACTAATAGAGACATTTCATTTCTCCCCGGGACCCAAACAGGGAAAATAGCCGCTCTACAAGCTCACATCCGATGTGTTGTGAGCTTGTACATTAGATATGCTATTTTCACTATTCTTAAATGTATTTTTGTTTTTAACTTAATTTAGATTTTTTGGGGGAACATTTTTTTAAATAATATTAATTAAAAACAAAAAACAGAGGATAATGTGTCCGCGACCCACATATGAACACTGTTTGGGAAACAGTGTTCTAGAGAGCTCTGGATCTCTTAAAGCTCCTATGCTCAGAATGTTCATAAGCTCATCACCTTACAGCACCTTCATCACCTCTTGAATCAGTCTATGCCTGCCATGGTTTTACCTTGCCATTTTAACCTGAACTGGAAAACCAAACTACATAATCAGCCTGTAGGGTTTCATGCTCCTCTAAGTGGATAAGAGGTGTATGGTACAGTACATTGAATTGGAGATGATTTGTTACCGATCTAATTCTGCTGAAATCCAGCCCTGTGTCTCAGAGAAGGCATGCAGAGATCAGGGGAGATGATTTAAGCCCTTAGCTCCTTTCCTAAATGACATTGTCTGCTAGATTGCGTTCATTTTCAAGCTATTTGCCTCTTCCAGCCTTCATTACCAGCAGTGTTGATTTTGGCGACTAAAACTATGACGAAAAATGTTCGTTGACTACCTTTTTTCACTGACAAAAACTAAATCAAAATGACTAAAGCTACAGATGTGCCACTTCAAAACTTCACACGTTACTGTTCTTTCCCTGATAGTGCCCTGAAAATGCATTTTTTTCCTCCCTTTTCTGCCCTTAAAATGCACTGTTTTGCCCCTGAAAAGAAGTTGTCACTACACACCCCCGTTTTTCCCTTCAACAGACATCCATATACATGAGAACAAAAGAATGTGTGTTGAATAAGGTGTCAGACTCATTATGAGGCGAAAGGTGATTTGACCAGTTGCTCAAATTAATTAGCATCATAAAAGCAGTGATCATCAAAATAATTCAGCATTTTAAATGCCCTTCTTTGTCCCTCTTATTGCCCTGGGAATCCCCTGAAAATGTACTGTCTTGGCGATGGCAGGACATGTGAAGTTTTGAAGTGGCACATCTGTATGACTAAATATATTGACAATTTCGTCAGCAAATAAAAACTAGACAAAAATGTTAGGGAGAGACGAGTGGAGAAGAGATCCAGTTGAACTAACACAAGTCATCATGGGTGCGCGCGGGTGTCACACACCGAAAATAGCTGATCTACAAGCTCATAAAATAAAATATGACTAAAACTAAACAGAATTTTATCAAAGAAAAGACTATGACTAAAACTAAATCAAAATTTGCTGTCACAATCAGTGCCTCCTGCAGTCCTGCTACCTCCCCAAAGTATTGAGCAGATAAAGCTTCTTGAGCAGGGGCAGTCTTGACCATTCCACTATGACTGTTAATGAGTTAATGACCCATAATGTGCATTAATCTAACTTTACCTAGTTACTAACCACGAAGCATAAATATAGCAAAATACATGAATGATCACGTAAAGGTGCAGTAAGTGATATTTTTGCTAAAATAAGTGTTAAATAGGGCTATGGTCTGATAGTAGTCATTGCTATAGAGTGTTCAGTAACAGGGGTTCCCCGGTCTCTTCGGCTCTTTAGTAAACAGAAAATACATTTTCAGGTCGTAGTGAGCAGGCAAAATTGAAACTGGAACGCTATAAAATTGAAGCTGATAAATGGGTTCTCTTTCCTGATTGGCTGAAATTGGCAACCCGCCTGAGAATGGGTTTTCTGTTTATTAAAGAGCTGGAGAGACGGGGAGTCCCTTGTTGCTGAACAAACACTCTCTACCGCAATGATTATGACTATCTGAATATAAAGCTTGAATTTTTTCTCAAAAAGTTTTAACCAAAAAAGATCACTTGCCCTGCCTTTTAATAGGAATACTAAATACGTGTGTGTGTGTGTGTGTGTGTGTGTGTGCGTGCACGTGCGTGCGCATATATCGCTGCGAGCCTGGGCTCTGCTGTTTTTGGTCAGCGATAATGTCGTACAACAAAGTATTAATCAAGGCTTCAGGCAATGGTCATGTCCTTGTCATACCGTTGATTGCTACATCTCAAGTAAATACCATAGAGACGGTTGTGTTTATAAACTGAGTTGTAATCCCTGGCTTAGTGTAAGGAGCAGCAGGCTCCTCAGACAGTTTTGGCTTATACAGGCTCTGTGGGGCTAAGCCATCTGCCGGCCCTGATTTTGAAACATTTAGTTTGGAAGACGGAATGTATGGATCTGTCTATGACTATTACACTCTGACTATTAGTGAATCACATGAAATCCGAAGTGCAAGTAACACACATGACAGAGAGGGAAAGCAACACATTGGTACTTTTTTTTGTCCGTAACTCAGACTGAACATTCATGTTAATTTATGTAACCAGTTTATGGGTCCCAACCCACAGGTTGAGAACCACTTCCTCTGCTTCTTCGGGTGACTGTTCCCCAAAAGTATTTTAAAGCTACAATCCGGAGCTTATAAGTAAAACATAATTTTAACCAATCTGTGTGGTCTTCCTATACTCTTCCGTTGAGACATTTAGACCCTGGTGTCAGGTAGGACACCTACTGGTTGACAAGCAGTACTGCCTGAAGCTCATAAGTGGAAATTTCTCATGTGGGCTCAAGACTCAGATTTGAATCATAAAAGCAGAAGAAGTACTCACATTTTGTTGTCAAGTAAAAGTACCAATATCACAATGTAGAAACACTCTGATAATTTACTTGTGTAAGAGTAATATACTCAAGTACTGAAAGTTAAAGTACTCATTTTGCAGAAATGTCCCATTTCACAAGTTTCCAAACGTATAAAAATGCTTTTTAGAACAGCTGATCTACACGTTCACAACCCGTCGCTTTGCGACGCGTTGTGAGTTTGTAGATCGGCTGTTTTCAAATAGCCTAAGTATGCATAGGGCTTACAGTAAGTGGTTAATGTATGTTTTATAATAAAAATCTACAAAGTAACTAGTAACTAAAGTTTTCAAATACTTGTAGTGGAGTTAAAAGTTCAATATTTGCCTCTGAGATGTAGTGGAGTAAAAGTATTGACAATTGGAAACACTCCAGTAAAGTAAAAAAATCCTCAAAAACTGTTATTTTGAACCTTGCAGAAGAAGAGCAGAGAGGAGAGCTGTGGCGAGGGCAGCGGCGTGGAGATCCTGGAGAACAAGCCTTACGAGGACGGCCCCGGGGGGTCGGGTCAGTACACCCACAAGGTGTACCACATCGGCAAACACATCCCCTCCTGGTTCTGTGCCATCCTGCCCCAAGCTGCCCTGCGAGTGGAGGAGGAATCCTGGAACGCCTATCCCTATACCCGCACCCGGTAAGAGACAGCTTGGCTCTGTGTACTGCTTTTTACCTCTTAAAGGGGTAGTTCACCCCCAAAATGACTTTCTGTCTCTCGATTAATCACCCCATGGAGACTTGAATACATGGATATTGTTTGTTTTTGTCGCATACCTAAGCCAATAATTTGATGACCGGCAGCGGTTCCGGTATAGGAGACACAAAGAGGTCTCCTTTGTATCTCCTACCGGAACCGCTGGCTACCTGTCCGCTGGTCATCAAATTATTGTCTTAGGAATGCGACAAAAACATGGGGAGTCTCTATGGGGTGACTAATCGATAGAAAAAAACTCATTTTGTGGGTGAACTATCCCTTTAAGGCCAGACCGCACCAATGCAACTAGTCGCAACTCCTTGCAACAAAACGGTTTCAAGGCCAGTCCACACCAATGCAACTTCTGGTTGCAACTGCCATTGGGGATAATGGTTGCAAGTAGTTGCATGTTGCAAGGAGTTGCATTTGCAAGTAGTTGCATGTTGCAAGGAGTTGCATGTTGCAAGGAGTTGCATTTGCAAGGAGATGCATGTTGCAAGGAGTTGCATGTTGCAAGGAGTTGCATGTTGCAAGGAGTTGCATTTGCAAGGAGATGCATGTTGCAAGGAGTTGCATGTTGCAAGGAGTTGCATGTTGCAAGGAGTTGCATGTTGCAAGGAGTTGCATTGGTGTGGACTGGCTTTTAGGCTGTTTACCTTTGTGAGATTTAATTTAGTCATTGATGGTGGTGCAAGTGATATTTTGTGGGTAAAAGAAGTTAAAGCTCTGTATTCAGATAGTAATCACTGGTTTCCCAAACAGTGGGTCGGGGCCGATTTTTTAAATTATTATTTCAAAAGTCAAAAATCACACTTTCCAGAATTCTGATACATTAAAAAAATAAGAAATTCCAAAACCACAAGTGAAAATAGCCGATCTACAAGCTCACAACGCGTTTCACTGGTTTTGGGTCACAGGGAGCTGGAGAAGGGGTCTCCCCCTATCTCCAGCTCTTTCGGGCTTGTAGATTTTCAGCGAATGTTCGCCTATTATGACATGTCCAGAATAGGGACGCTATGATTCAAGTGGTTAAGTAAAAAAGGTAGGGACACATCCCTGACGACCTCTCTGTCCCTTTCTCTCAGGTACACGTGTCCCTTTGTAGAGAAGTTCTCTATAGACATCGAGACTTATTATAAACCAGACACTGGGGGTCAAGTGGACGTCTTCAATCTGTCTTCTGCAGAGAAGAGACAGAGGACAATAGGTTAGTGTTTCACACACACACACACACACACACACACACACACACACACACACACACACACACACACACACACACACACACACACACACACACACACACACACACACGCACACAAAATTGCATTCTGTTGTTGTCCTGTGTGCATGCATGTGTGCGTACATGCATGCGCACGTGTGTGTGTATGTCAGAGAGAGAGAAAGAGTGTGTGTGAGAGAGAGAGAAAGTGTGTGTGTGATGCCCCAGCATGATGTGGGATGCTGATGAGGTGAACACAGACATTCCCTGCAGGGGGGAAGAGTCCTTGGTGTGATTATGTAACACACACACACACACACACACACACACACACACACACACACACACACACACACACACACACACACAAAACCCAACCCCTAACCCTAAAATCTACTCCCTAAATGCCTCATCTTAACTCTGACCACAACCTGAATGTTTTCTTAATTGTTGTAACCAGTGGTGGACAAAGTATACTCTAGTAGTAAATACTCAAGTATTCAAAAGTACAAATTATGAAATACATTTTTAGAAATGATCAGAAATGTCAGACATTTTCAGAAAATAGCAGATCTACAAGCTCGTGTCACGCCGCAGCGCGTTGTGAGCTTGCTATTTTCACTATTTTATGAAATAGGGCTTATGTTTGAATTGCAGTGTAGTGAAAGTCATCAGCTTGCAAAAAAACAAAAACCTAAAAACAAAAATGTACTTTAGTACTGTACTCAAGTAATGTCCACCACTGATACAGTCCACCACTGATTGTAACCTTGGCTCTAAAAAGCTTTATTAGCCATGAAAGTGAGCATTTTTCTCAAGGTGACCAGAAGCATTTCCCCTTAAGTCACATTTTGTTTGGTGTTACTACTTGAGAGGACATTATGTCCCCATTGTGGCATGCAGGCCACAATGGACCACATGCACAGCAGGTTTACAGCATGCTATGGCGGCATGCTGGTACTCTTCACTCATATGATTTGCATAAATTAATCTGGATATTGCAGATGCTTCTGCTGTCCTCTCTTAACTACATTAAACCTGGCATCCTTATTTTGGGTCTCATAATTGGTGAAAGATTTCCAGAAATTGTAAGAAAACAAAAAAAGGACAAAAATCTCTATTCGTCATAATATGACAAAGTAAATACAGTATATCGTTACTGAAACCTTGTATCCCCCTATTTCAATTTCGTATGTTTTTTCGTAAATGAATGCCCTATCCTCATACAAGGGTGTCGCACAAAAGAGAGAATATAGCCGATCTAGCAGCTTGTAGATCGTCTATTTTCACTATAAAAAATGTATAAACTAATAATAAAAAATGAATGGTTTTGGACATACAAAGTTTCCACCCGACAGCGACGATATAGTGTTTAAGTGGTTAAAGGTGACAACTGGGAAGCAAACACTTCCATGGCATGTATTTTGTGGGAAGATTAATAGTCCTATCGGGGTGAACAGGCTTTTACTGCACGGGCCCCTAGGCTTTGGAACGCCCTCCCTGAGGATCTGAGACTAGCACAGTCAGTGCTCTCTTAAGTGTTTCTCTTAGGACTATTTGCCTTTAACCCATTAAGACCGGGAAAGCATCAGTGTCATTTTAAGATTCATTTGGCTATTTTTTGAAAAATCTTGAAAATGTGTGCAAATCTTTGAATATATATGTTTTGTAAAGCGAACATTTTAACTCAAATCTTTGCTTCTGGGGGTTCTACAAATGTCTTCTACATCCTAACAGTTTAAAAAAAAAGCTTATGTTGCTATAATCAATGGTTCTCAAACTTTCTCATGTCAAGCACCCCCAAAATTATGTATAAAATATATTTGGCTGCGGACCCCCATCTGAAATATATGTTGTTCCAGGGACCCCTCAAATTTGAGTTACAAATGTTCGCTTTAAAAAATATATATATTCAAAGATTTGCACACATGTTCACGATTGTTCAAAAATAGCAGATCTTCAAGCTCATATTATGAGTATATCTGCTATTTTTGAATAGCCAAAGTATAAAATAATGGTTAAAGTGGTTACACAGATGCGTTCCCGGTTTTGATTGGTAAATTGTTTATTCCGTTGATAATGTGTTTTTTATTTTTTTTGTATTTTTTTCGTGTTTTCAACACTTTCTGTAAAGTAACTTTGTTTCGAAAAGACGAATAAATGCATTATCATTAATGTGTTCCATACAGACCCCATAGACATAGTGAGAGACTACATCCCTCCACATGAGTACCTGGTGGAGGAAGACCCCAAGCTGTATCAGTCCGTCAAGACCAAGCGAGGCCCGCTGACGGAAGACTGGATCGAGGAGATCAACCGGAACCATGGGCAGACCCCCGTCATGTGTGCCTACAAGCTCTGCAAGGTGGAGTTCAGATACTGGGGGATGCAGTCCAAGATCGAACGCTTCATCCATGATGTGGGTAGGTACTGTTGTGAGACAGCCGGTTGCTCAGAGGTTTTCGCGTAAAGGATCCCTAAATTGATACTGTAAATTGTCAAATTTACTCCACTACAAGTAAAAGTAGCTCAGTCAAAATGTTACTCGAGTAAAAGTACAAAAGTAATTGCTTTTAAAAATACCAATGCAATATCAATGCATTGCTGTAATGTTTTCACAATGAATTTATAGAACCTTGTAAGCGATGCAGTTTGGTATGTTTTTTTGTCTGTGTGTGCGCTTTTCATAACATGGACTTCAGATAAGGCCACAGAGTGTTCTTGGAGGTTTGTCAGGCTGATTCAGCTGCTGATCACACTCAGCTCATTCTTCTCCTGCTGCTGCCATTACCGTGTTTTGTTTTGAGTTGAAACAAGAACTCAAAAAAGTGGTGGATATATGGATACGTTTGCGCGCCTGGATGACGTATTTCCACTTTTATGTAGATCAGGGGTCTTCAACTGTCAACCTTAGCTGACAGAGAGATGAAGCAGGGACCCCATACGATTCATATTTTTTAGAACGCTTTCCATTCTGTCATACAGAAACGTGAATGGCACGTGCATTGTGGCATAGTTGCATAGAACTTTAACATTCTCTTCAGGTCACAACCCAGACATCGTCATTGAAATTGGAGAAGTAAAAACTCCTGACTAGACACATACCTTCAACATGCGTGAGAACACTGTTCCGTGTGAAATCCACCGAACCTCAGAATGGTGAAGTAGAGAGCAGTTCTTCACAGCTTTCATGACATCTGAAAATTCAGCACTAATTTCTTTGGCAACGTTACGAGTGACTCCCTAGTCCCTGTGTAGCATGCAGTTTAACCTGTAACCTGTGTATGCAGTTTAACCTGTAACCTGTGTAGCCTGCAGTTTAACCTGTAACTTGTGTAGCATGCAGTGCCTCCACCTCCATCAAAAAATCTGATACTCAAGTACAAATACTCAAATCTGTACTTAACACAACGGGTGCCAGCGTTTTATTAAAACAGATTACGTTGAGTGCCAGAGATCTCACCGCTTGTAACGCTGTGCTGTTTATAGCTGTGGACTCCACACGCAAACAATGGATGCGTGCACGACGATCGATGGTGCTGGCTAACGCTTGGAACAATAACTCTCTCACACGAGTCTCCATTACGGAGTAATCGCCCATCGAAAATGACTTTCCCCAATGTAAAAAGTTAAGGAGATACAGAGGTTTTTATCAAGGAGATAGAACGGAAGTGGACGGAGAGCCATGTTTTTTGGCACGATGATCCATCTGTCCCTTCCTTCTCAGAGTCACCTTGGGTTATTCCAGAGCTGCGCTAGCCCCCCCCCCCCCCCCCCCCCTTGTGGAAAAAACAAAAAAAACAAAAAGACTGATAACACAGTTTTTACTGTGTTTGGCACCCGATGTGTTAAGTACAGTACTCAAGTAAATTCACTGTCTACCACTGCCTCTGAACAATGCATCGCCACAAGCAAAGCAACATGATGTTTTCACCAAATTAGGTACAAGTATTCAGTCATGTGACAATGAGCATCAAACAGGGTTTTGATATTCCATACTATAATTCAATTCAATTCTATTCAATTAATAAAATTGAATTGAATTATAGTATGGAATATCAAAACCCTGTCGGGTGCCAAACACAGTAAAAATATACTATACTATACTGTTTGCCTGTAATTGGCCTCCAAAACATCCAATCCTCCCCAAATTGGAATCGCACGTTGAGAGGCGTCTATGCAGCGCACTGCCAAAGGCGACTTTTACTTCTAGGGTGCCACAAATGTTGAAAAATTGCTCTGTGTGTTCTATAAATGCTATTTCACCCCACAGCCCAGGCAACTCAGCCTGATGGAGATATACGCTCTGTGGAGAGCCCTTACACTATAGTTTAAAGCAGCAATCCGGAACTTATTTTAGTTAATTAATTGCTATTTTAACCAATGTATATGGAAAAGTATGTTAACACAATATACATAACTAGTGCATCTGCAGTGGTTGGAGGTGGTCTTTCCCTACTCTTCCATTGAGACATTTAGATTGTGTGGTCAGGCAGGACCACTACTACTAGTTGACAAGAGGCATTGCATGAAACTCAAATCGAACCAACTTGCTTTCCCAAAGCGAGTTGTTCTAGCTTGACGAGTGAAAGAATAGTTCATCTCTGTTAGCTTCTGCCCTTGCATGGCGGACCTGGGTTTGAATCCCGGGTAGGTACATCTGCAGGGCGTGGAGAGTTCTCAACGGGCCCGAAAATTAAGGCTCGGCCCTAACTGGGCCCGACTGGGCCGGCCCGAGGCTCGGCCCGAACCCGACTATTACCATCATGTTAGGCCCGAAAGCCCGAAAAAAACCGAGGGGGGAAAAAATACGATTTTTTTTTCTGTTCTGAATGTGTATTTATCTATTATTATTATTATTATTTTAAAAAATCATTAAAAACAAATATATATATATATTTTTTTTCATGGAGCCCGAGGCTCGGCTCGGCCCGACCAATTAGCATACTTTTGAGGCCCGGCTCGGCCCGAAAATGTCGGGTCGGGCCCGGTCGGGTTGGGGTAGAATTTGAGAACTCTAGGTGTGGACGTGGTCTCCCTACTCTTCCACTGAGCCATTTTAACCCTGGTGTGTCGGCTAGGAACTGGTTAACAAGTAGTAATACCTTAAGCTGATAAGACCAATATTATTTCCTGGCCAAGGGGGGTTTCATGCAAGATATTCGGGTTCGAATCACTTTCCGTTATCTCTCTCTGGCAGAATAGGACATAACATTCACTGATTGTAGTTTTGACTCTTCTGACCAGAATCACCGTCTTTCGATTGCACTCTCCCATTTGTTTCCAGTAATGAAAGACGGCAGGAGAAGCAGGGAGCAAAATGAGACAGAAAGAGCGTCCACGATATAATAACGGAAGAAACGAGGTTAAGCAATTATATCGCAAGAGAGAAGTGTAATTTTGAATGAGTAGAACCAGAGAGAAAAGAAGAGAGAACACTGGCTCTCTGAGATAACAGAGAACAGCAGACAGGATAATTTGCTGCGTGTGTTCGGCTGGCAGGTTAATCACAGTAATCTGGGTGCTGTTTATACACTCTCTCACTGCTCTCAGACCATTCTCTCACATACTGTAATAGACACACAGGAGCTCGGAATCATTAACCCTTTAAGACCGGGAACGCATCCGTGTCACTTTGGCTATTCAAAAATAGCAGATATGCAAGCTCATACAGTAGTGTAGCTATGAGCTTGTAGATCAGCTTTTTTTTTTTTTTTTTTTTGAAAATGTGTGCAAATCTTTGAATATATTTATACATTTTTAACTAAAATCTTTGCTTCTGGGAGTCCCTGGAACGAAATATTTTGAGATGTATATATAGCAACATACGTAATTTTTTTTGAATTTTTTAAACTTGTAGAATTTGTAGAGAATTTGTAGAATCCCCCAGAAGCAAAGATTTGAGTTTAAAAAAAAAACGCTTTAAAATATATATAGATTTCAAGATTTGCACAAATGTTCACGATTTTTTCAAAAATAGCAGACCTACAAGCTCACAGCAATGTGAGCATTTTTGAATAGCCAAAGAAATCTAATAATGACACGCGTTGCGTTCCCGGTCTTAATGGGTTAACCACTTTAACCCTGTCATCCCAATTTTGGGGCATGTCATTATAGGGCGGAAATGAAAACGGAAACTCACACAAGGCGTCGCAATGGCCAGTCTTCCGCGAGGCCACTAAACAAGGCCCTGTCCACACTTGCATGATCTAAGCCAGGGGACTCCAACGGCGGGTCCGGGACCCCTAGGGGGTCCTCAGAGTTACTACAGGGGGGCTGCCAAATCTTTGTTTGATAGGAACCTTTTTTTTTTTACACCGACCACTTGAACCCTAGCATCCCTATTCTGAGGGGAATATTAGCCGAAAATAGCCGATCTACAGCAACGATAAGCTGGAAAGCACTGGAGAGCTCGGACAGTTTTATTGGCTTTTTTTAATTATTAAAGGTAGTAGTAGTTTTATTTTCATTTTTATTGTCATTAAAAGCAAATTAATACAAAGCCTTCATTTGTTATCATTGGGTTAGGGTTAAACATAGACCAAAAAGGTGTAGGCTGAAGCCTTAGCTTACAGTATTGTGCCTACCCTTTTGACCTTTCAATAACTATAGGTAAGAAAATACAACAAAACAAACAACAAAAAAACACAAAAAAAATCACTTGGATTTTCAAAACAGAAAAAAAAGAAAACTAGTAACAGAAACCAACCTTCTGGTTTTTTATTATAATTTATAGTATCTCTCAAGTATATTTTATGTCATAGTAAAATAATATAGCATATAATATATATAGTTATATGAAATATATTTCACATCATACCAATGTTCTATATTTATATATTATGTTAGATCTGTATTCTGCACATCTTTTTAAATTTGTTTATTGAGCTAAAACATTTTTGTTCATCTTCTAAGCGATTTCATAAATTTACCCCTTTAACCGATATACATTTACCTTTATTATTGATTTTGCATGCGTTCGTTGAAAATAGCAATTTCCCTTAAGTTGTACCGGCTATATATATATATATATATATATATATATATAGTAACATAAGTTTTTCAGAAAACTCTTAGGATTTAGAACAGTGGTTTAGAAAAGTAGTTCTCAAAAATAGCAGATACACAAGCTCTCAGCACGTCACTTCGTGCCGCCCTGCAAGCTTGTACATCTGCTATTTACAAAAAAAAGAATATCTTGAAAGTGCTTTAATTTCTTTTCATAATTTATATACATTTTTTTTACACAAATCTTCTCTTCTGGGGGTCCCTGGCACAAAACATCTTCCGATGGGGGGTCCGTGGCCAAAAAAATATCAATTTGGGGGTCCTTGACATGAAAAAGTTTGAGAACCACTGGTTTAGAAGACATTTGTAGAATTGGCCTCGGGTCTTAACGGGTTAAAAGCAGGTGAGTAACGGGGGCAGTACGGGGGTCCCCCAGCAAAAGTAGTTAACATAGCATTTTAACCATTTTAACCCCTAACGTTGGCTATTCAAAAATAGCAGATCTACAAGCTCATAGCGTGGCACTCTGTGCTGCGCTATGAGCTTGTAGATCTGCTATTTTTCTAAAATCTTGAACACTAGTGAACATTTTAAACACAAATCCTTGCTTCTGGGGGTTCCTGGCTGGCACAATATATTTTCAGATGGGGGTCCGCGGCCAAATATTTATCAATGTGGGGGTCCTTTCCATCCCTCCCAGGCTTACGCAAAGTGATGGTCCGAGCTCACCGGCAGGCGTGGTGCTGGCAGGACGAGTGGTACGGCCTGACCATCGACGACATCCGGCTGCTGGAGCTGGAGACCCAGCTGGCCCTGGCCAGGAAGATGGCCCAGTACAGCCTCACCGAGGAGGAGGGAGCCGAGACCAACGGAGGAGGGGGGTCCTCCGTGGGCCACCAGGACCAGGACCAGGGTGGGGCCGAGGGCCAGCTGCTGGGGGTCATCCCCGAGGCGAACGCAACACTGGGTACGGACGAGACGCGGGGGGAGCTCACCAAGCAGTGGTCCATTTCTTCTAGATCCTCCAACCGGTCTTCTAAAAGAGGTGTGGGAGTCACGGATCTTAAAGGAGTAGTTCACCCAACACATGACTTATTTTCTATCAATTACACACAACATGAAGCCTGGAATTCATTGATTTTTTTGATGCATTCCTAAGCCAATAATGACCGGGTGTAAAGAGGCTCCCTTGAGTCTCTTACCGGATACTTTAGCATCAAAAACATCTCCATGAATTCAATGCTTCATGGGGTGTGTAATTGATAGAAAATTAGTCATTTTTTGGGTGAACTATTCCTTTAACTATACCCAACGCGCGTCTTACTGTACCTTATCGTTGCTTTCTGGGCAGAAACCACTTATCTCCATATTTAAACTTTTTGTGTTTTTTCGTAAATTTATACTTGATCATACTACAGCGTCACACTAAGACTAAAGCAAAAGTAGCAGATCTGCAAGCTCGAAATGCGGTGCAAAGCAACACGTTTTGAGCTTGTTGATCTGCTACTTTTGCCGTTTTTGAATCTGAATCCTGAAAAGTAACAGTTTTGGACATATGAGGTTTCCACCCGACAGAGACTTTATGTAAATGAAGTATGATAAAATATAACGTGTCTGTCGGGCAGTAATCTCTCAAGAACAGATTCTGCTGAATCTGTCAGGGGGGTTCGTCATAACGTGTACGCACTGGCCTACAAGTGGGCGTGCCTTCAGATCAGGAAGCAGGCCGCGCTTTACCCTATCAAATGTAGTGGGCGGGGTTTACTGTCTGCTCTCGCTTCCCACTGAAAACAAACCGAAACTCATTTAATAGCGTCCTCGGAGCAGACAAAACCACGGAAAGATATTCACATTTTAACTTGCTCTTTCATCATAGAAACAAGTGGGCTTATAACCAAAACGATCCATGTTCTCTGGGAGAAGTGGTGTTAGTGTTCCGTGTAGAAATATTGTTAGTGGGAATGAAAACATAAGCACACCACCGGAAGTGGAGCGCTGAGGGCAGACCAAAAACCCCGGTTTCCTTGCGCACGGGTGCTCCATTTAGCTCCCCCCAGAGCCAAGTGAAACAGTAAAAAACAGCAGAGGGCGCTGTTTTTCCTTTTTATTTGGCGATGGGTTCCCAGATTGGTTGGGCAGAAACCTTGTATCTCCATATTTCAACTTTTTTATCCTACTTTGTCGTACAGCAGTGTCGTGCAAAAGTAGCACAAGCTTTTGTTAAAAGTTAAAGTGGTTAAGTCTGCATGTGGGTTTTTATAAATATTAATATTGAACCAATGAAAAGTATTTAAAAGAGCTCGTTACTAAATAATAACTACATTGGATCCAGTGGAACACTTTTTTCCTCCTTTTTCCTGAAAAGTAACCGTTTTGGACATACAAGGTTTCTGCCCCGACAGCGGCAATAGGCTCTATGCACAGCAGCCATATTGTAAGACATTCACAGGTGTTACCAATGATACTAATGAAGGCTCTGTTCCATTCTGGTCAGACGGAGTCAGGGTGCTGATATTGTGCATGTTGGCTGAGCTCACTGGAAACACTCCCAAATGGCCCTTTACGGGTGTGTAACTCAGAGTTATGGGGGTCGTGGAAATCTGAAATTCAAAAATCTGAGAACTACTGTGCTACACTAAATGGAACAGAGCCTTCATTAGTATCACTGGTAACACCTGTGAAGGAAGCGATAATATGGCTGCTGTGCATAGAGCCTATGAGAAAGATAATTCATTCTCTTATGTAAAGTCTGTTGTATGTTGTCGTGAAGTTTGATCCAGTATTTCCTACTGTATGTGTACAGGCAGCCCATCTCACCAGAGCATTTCAGAGTGGAGAATGCAGAGCATTGCCCGGGACTCCGATGAAAGCACAGACGACGAGTTTTTTGATGCACATGGTACGCTCAAAGACCGTTTCTGTGTTGTACATACTATAATCCTAAAAGCGTGTGCAAAGTAGGCTATTTAAAAAAGATAATACATTGTTTGCTCTAATTAACTTGGCCCAGTCTTTGGTCACAATGCGCTTAACTCCCTTTGCATAATTCACAGCTAAAGCCCAATTTCTTTTAGGACACAACTGCAAATTCCTTCTCATTACGTGAACTTGCATTACTTAATTGGAAAGCTGTTAATGTTAAATTGTGTCAATTTTACAGTACTTATTTTAGTGTTATTGTCATTGCATGACACTGCAGTTAAAATGTTTCTGTACAATAATGGTGCCAGCAGTATATATTACTCAAACTTTACATGCCTTTTACATGCTCTTTTTTTTTGTCCTGCAGAAGACTTCTCTGATAACGAGGAGATATTTCCCACAGAGATCGCTAAATGGAATTCCAATGATCTGATTGACAAAATAGAGACGACAGAAGTAGATGAAGGAAATGGTAGGTTATTATACATGTATATATATATGTGCATATGTATATATACACTGTAGATTAAACCCCAGGCAGGTCGTAATCAGGCTGATTACACTGTGCCAGAGTGCTGGGTGATAATTTGTCTCATACCCATAGTAATATTTATTCACACAGTCAATAAGAAAGAAAATAGCATTTGATCGACCCTTAAATTGAATAGATAGATAATTCAATAGATGCTGGTTTAACTATTTTGGGCATGTCAAGTCTTCAAATAGGTGTCTCCGCCAGGCCGAAGGCATGGCAGAGACTATGTTTTGCACCCTGTCTGTCTGTCCGTGCGTGCGTGTGTGTGTGTCCGTGCGAGCGAGCGTCCGTCCGTCCGTCTTTCTGTGAGCAGCTAATCTCCAGTACCGTTGGGCCGATCGCAGCGAAACTGTGCACACACACTCCCTGGATGCCTTTAAGTTGTACCGGCTATATATATGGATGCCATTTTTCAGTTCGGCCTGTTAAAGTGCCACCAGGAGGTCGATTTGTGCAAAACAAATGTCAAAAGGAATGTAAAACAATGTTATCAAAATTTCACGCTACACATGATCTCTATTAGTCATGTGATCAAGACGGATCTGTTAGATTTTTCATATTCCATCCTGATTGGCTAAGATTGACATCTAAAGTTTGCAGAAGTGGCCCGTTTTGAACAAAATGCCTCAAATCATGAACGAAGCGTCCGATTGCGGTGAAACTTTGCACATACATTCGCACTAGGTTGAGGAACAAATGCCACCCTTTTAACATTGCCCTATTATAGCACCACCAATAGGCCGATTTTTGCAAAACTATATATTACAGATTTTGTCCAAACGTCACGCAAATTGGTACACATTATCTCTATAGTCATGTTATCAAGACGAATCTGTCCGATTCTTCATATTCCATCAACATTGCTGGCCCACAATAACCTACCTGACCTGGCGGAGACATTTGCTCCGAGGAGCACTTTTTCTAGTCCTTTTTCAAGACATTTAAAAAATAGCTGATCTACAAACGTGAGCTTGTAGATCTGCTATTTTTGCCATCATACGACAAAGTATACTGTATATCAGGCTCCATTCAGGGTGTCTGTGATTTTTATCATGCATGTTTTAGAACATGTTGTATGCTTTGTCTGCAATGTGGCATTGATTGATGTTTTGTTCTTGTCTTATAAAAGCGATGTGTGGGCTTCGGTGACTAGACTTTGATAATTGCTGAATGTATGAACATAATTTCATAGTCTGTCTAAATACTTTCTCCTCTGTGTCTAAATGTGTGTTCACAGAATCCCTGTATCAAGAGTCTGGTGAGGAATACACAGTCACAAGTAGTCAGGACACACAAATTGAGGTATTATTTCTTTGCTAATATTACTCAGCTCTACGTCAAACTAATATCTATCATTGCCTGTATCAATAAATGATGATCACTTCAAATTAACCTTAACCTAAATTAACTAAATTCTGATGATGTGGTGAAATTATGGCGCAACTCTACCCAGTAAAATCCTCCAGGGTCTAATGACATTTACAAAAAAGTCAGTTAGACAGTTTCAGCAGTAGTTCTATTAAAAGGATCCCTGGCTAATGAGCCTCATATGCCTTAATATATTATAATTATCCTCTATAACAAAAATATAAAATGAAAAACACCTTAAATATTTTATTTATTTTAAGAAATGGATCATCTTTTACTCAAGGGGGACAATGCCCGTCGCAAGTTGATAATGTAATTTGTCGATGTGTGGTCCAGCCCTATGGAATGTATGGTATGATAACTAAAAACCAACTTAATACTTAACGCTAATATGAGCACAAAACAATATTTTAAATACCTTTTTGTTGGAGATAAAACTGTGAATGACTCTGTTTAACATTCAGATAAAGCACATGATGTAACACATGATTTTGGATGTGTATCGGTGCTGTGGGCGACATAAAAACCTTTTCAATTTCAAGGTCCCCGGGTTTGATATGCACCAGTCAACGGACCCCCATTTTTGTTAACATGGTTTTTAGTTTTTTTTTTTTTTATCTCTAGGACTTCAATCCTCAGTGGTCCATTTGGTTCCATTAGTGCACTCTCTGAGTTACAGACCCGTAAGGGTCCATTTACGTAATTCCTAACTATCAGCCATTTAGCTGGGGACCCCCTGGAATGAACCCTGAGGGTCCCTCGGCTCCACGTTGAGAACCAGTGCATTAGTAGAGGACACTGGGAAGCATGCATTATGCCACTGTACTACTCTCCACAGAATTAGATCACGCCCCCCCCCCCTCCCTGCATGTAGTTCATTTGTGTCTCTCTCTCATGTTCTGTTCCTTGTTCACCCTCACCACACACTCACTCTGCACTCTGTTGTTGTCTCTTCCCCTTCCCTCCCTGTCTCCACTTCTACCCTGTTTTCTGTCCCCTTTCAACCTGCAGGATGGTTCGTCCCAACAGTGTCCTCAGTCCTCTAAGATTCATGTACTCATTCTGGTCCTGCATGGAGGCAACATTCTGGACACAGGCTCTGGTACACACGGATTTCAGACAAGAACTTTGTGTAGAAATCACTGTTTGGGGGGGAGGGGGAGGGGGGGGGGGCAAAGATCCTTGCCCACCGTGGCGGAGACTAGCTGTTGGAAATAGCCTACAAGCTCACAATGCCTCATGACGCGCCACGACGCAAGTCTGTGTGGCGTATACATTCTGCATCTCGGTTATGAAAAGACCTGCCCTTGCCTGCCGCTGATTGGCCTACGGAACGCCCCCCTTTCTGTGACGCACGCGTGAACTGCCAGTCACGTGTCACATTCCAGGAGGACAGCACTGGCCGGTTTTCCTCTATGCTGGAAAATAATGCTCGGCGCTCGCACTGCCTGGGGGGGAGGGGCGATAATTTACAATTGTGTCCCTATCGGTACATAACTCGAACGCCGCTGAGTCGGCTCTGGCGGAATTTGTAAAGTTCGGCACGGCGATTCGCTCATTTGGCGGTGCCTCTCGTTGCTCAAGTCTGCCGGAGACGGCGCGCCGCCCCGTCGCTGTAACGTTTTTTTTTGCCTAGAACTACTGCTGTAGTCTGTTCTCACCGAGTGGGCCTAAACCTAACCGTAATCGTAATACAATAATTTGCGACACATTTTAGATAATATAAATAAAGCAGCACTGGGAATGGGATTAAATCCTGTGGTGCTGGGGTTACTAGTCTAATGCTTAACGGTGCACGCCACGGAAACATGTGGTATTGGGAGTTATTTCAGGCATGTGAGAGGCAGTTCTGCGTGCGTCACGGAAGTTGTTGACTAGGCAACGAGCTCTGGCCAATCAGAGGCAGGTGGGGGCGAGTCTTTTCGTAACCCAGATGCAGAATATATTTACGCGTCTGTGTGGGGATCGAGGAATTCAGGAAATGGGCTCTATGCACAGCAGCCATGTTGGAAAAACCTTTGACCGCATCCTTACTAATGATTCTAATGAATGTTCTGTGCCATTTAGTGTAGCATAGTGGTTCTCAGATGCTTTCATTTCAAGCACCCCCATAATTCTGAGACCATTTGTACACTCAGAGTTACACACCTGTAAGGGGCCATTTTGAACCCCCCCCAAGGAACCATCTTCCAATATGGCTGCTGTGCAAAGAGCCTAATGACCAAATTGGGAGAAAGGGAGAAACATTGGGGGGAAATTACTGTATCTAAGAAATCAGTGTTTAGGCATTCTAAAGTCATGGCCTAAACAGAATGATAACATCGTCCATGTTATGGATGAGACAGAAACAAACGGCTGGAAAACACGATACACACATCCTAATCATGATAATGATCTCGTTCTTTTCTAGAATCCCACAACTCTGTTGTGTTTTTTTGCAGGCGAACAGACCAGCAAGCAAGGAGATGTGAACACGCTGAGCGGGGCGTTTGAGACGGTGATGAGACTCCACTATCCCACAGCGCTGGGTCGCATCGCCATCCGTCTGGTTCCCTGTCCTGCTGTGTGCGCTGATGCATTTTCGCTAGTATCCAAGTGAGCAACAGTCGCACATTATTTTTTTGGACATAATATATGAGGTTTCCGCCCGACAGAGACCATGTTCACCACAGGCTTTGTATCATCAACTGTCATTTGCCTAATCAAATACATGGATGATGCATAGTTTAAAAATGAAGGGAAAAAAATGTCAATCAGTCAATCAAACCTTATTTATAACGCACAGTTCATGCATTAAAAGCAACTCAATTTGCTTCACAGAAAATAGTGATTAAAAAGAGTATTTGTAATTAAAGGCTCGCTTTCAAACCACAGCATCTGCATTCTGGGGGAAAACGTTCCCAGAAAATAGCTTGTACATCGGCTATTTTCAGAGAAGATATTTAATGTAGAGCAAATACGGAAAAAGACCCTGAGGGACTCCACGCTGCTCTTAAACGCTACTTCTATGCCCTTTTCTTCTAGCGTTTGGAACAGTTCAGAGACCACTGTCAGAGGTTCTAAGGGTCTTGCCGGGCACACAAAGTACATACTGTGCTGTACCTATATGCATCTCAGATAAATAGAATGTTTCATTGCCATTTTAGTGATTTAAAAACCAATGAAAGGATCTTATGAAATTGATTCTTAAACTAACAGGCGACCAGTGCAGGGACTTCAACATACATTCTCTCTCTCTCTCTCTGTGTCTCTCTCACTGTTTTTAACCATAAAACAAACTATTTATATTGTGAGGACCAGTAAAATTGTCCCCACCATGTCTATTTCTCAAATTCTGCTTTAATTGTGTGGCTTTCATTTGGCCCTCACAAGAACAGTAATACAAGTGCACACACACTGAGACACCCAACTAACCATCGTGTCCGTTCTCCCGTCCAGCCTGAGTCCTTACAGTTACGACGAGGGCTGCCTGTCCAACAGCCAGGACCACATTCCACTCGCTGCCCTTCCCCTATTGGCCACCTCCGCACCGCAGTACCAGGACGCCGTGGCAACCGTCATCATGCGAGCCAATCAGGTCTACGGTGACTTCATGAAGTCTATGGAAGGATCTTCTTTTTCTGGTCAGGTCAGTGTGGAATTACTGTAAGAGGGGCTTTCCAGCGGTGGGAAGTTATGAAGTACATTTAAACAAATACTGCACTTAGAAGGGATAGTTCACCCCAAAAAAAAAAGTTTTTCTATTGATTAGTCACCTCATGGAGACTTGAATTCATGGAGATGACCAGCGGACCGATAGGAGACACATAGGAGACTGTTTGTGTCTCCTACCGGAACCGTTGCCGGTCATCAAATTATTGACTTAGAAATGCGACAAAAACAAAAAAATATCCATGTATTCAAATCTCCATGGGGTGACTAATCGATAGAAAAAAAGTCATTTTGGGGGTGAACTGTCCCTATTTTACCGTATTCTAATAGCTTCAAGATTTCATTATGTTTAGTTGATTCAGATTCCACAAAACCGTGGCCAAGATTCCATCTTTCTATTGGCCGTGCGTTTATTATTCGTCAGGGTGTGCAGCAGTCAAAGTTTAGCAATGTCGAACGTTGACCTCAACTCACGCTGAGCACACCAACAGAGCTCCACAGAGCTCTCTGTGGTGCCCGTGCCACTTTGCTCGACAGAGCAGCAAACAGTCCTTTTGGTGCTGTGCAACCCAGTGGAAATAATGGGTTAGAGACCTGCGGTGCCGTTGCCACGCTCCGTGTGAAGGCCCATTAAAGGGATAGTTCACCCAAAACAAATCATTTTTCGGTTAGTCACCCCAAGGAGACTTGAATTCATGGATATTTTTTTTGTTTTTGTCGCATTCCTAAGCCAATAATTTGATGACCAGTGGACCGGTAGGCAGCAGTTCTGGTAGGAGACACAAAGGGGATTCTT
Organism: Gymnoscopelus microlampas; assembly: GCF_963454915.1. Taxonomy (NCBI): domain Eukaryota; kingdom Metazoa; phylum Chordata; class Actinopteri; order Myctophiformes; family Myctophidae; genus Gymnoscopelus; species Gymnoscopelus microlampas. The sequence goes on from NC_139958.1 coordinate 37,715,806, forward strand.
TGTGTCTCCTACCGGAACCGCTGCCGGTCATAACATTTTTGGCTTAGGAATGCGACAAAAACAAAAAAATATCCATGAATTTAAGTCTCCATGGGGTGACAAATCGATTGAAAAAAGTCATTTTGGGGGTGCCATGGTTCTCAAACGTTTTCGTGTCCAGAAGAGAAGATTTGTGTTAAAAAAAAAAACATTAATACATTTTGCTGGGGACTTCCCAAGGAACCCTGGGGGTCCCCGGCCGGACCTCACTTTCAGAACCAATGCATTAATTAACGTAACCCTCAAAATTGCATTCAAGTGCTGTACTTGAGAGTAAATGTACTCATGGTTACTTTTTACACCACAGGGGAGTTTCATTCCCACCCATCCAAGTATGACGTAAGAGCATTGTCTACCATGTGGATGTTGTCAATGCACACTGGTCCAGTACGAACACGCTTTTCTTTCTCTCTTGCAGGTGTGTGTTATTGGAGACTGTGTGGGGGGCATCCTGGCCTTCGACGCTCTGTGCAGCAGCGCTGTGACCGTGTCAGAGAGCCAGAACAGCAGCCGGAGGGGAAGTACCATCAGTGTGCAGGTATCAACACACACACACACACACACACACACACACACACACACACACACACACACACACACACACACACCAGTGTTGATTTCGTCGACTAAAAACAAAAAAAAAAAACCTTTTTTCATTGACAAACTAAATAAAAACGAAATAAAAAGCAAGCTACGATGACTAAAACTAAGACTGAATATATTGACAATTTCGTCAACAAATAAAAACTAGACTAAAATGTTAGTGAGGGACGAGCGGAGAAGAGATCCAGTTGAACTAAAAGACAAGTAATTTTATGTTTGATTGCGCTCGGGTGTTGCGCTCTGAAAATAGCAGAAAAATAGGCTATTTTCAGCATGCAACCAAGTGTAAAATCAGCCATTACGACGCCATCAAGGCATCGCCAAAATACATTTTAGTTGACTAAATCAATTGTAGATTTAGTCGACTATAATCTTATGATATTTACACACACACACACACACATGCACGCACGCACGCACACACACGCGCACACGTAGCCCCTCTCTCCTGCTTCTGCCACTGTAGAAGCTGAATGTGCACATAACACCCTGGGGCTGCTCTCCTAATACAGTATGTCGCTTTCTTTGAATTTCTTGAGAGAAGCTCCCTTACTTTTCCCATGGAGATGATTACAGTATGTAGAACTGCATGTAAAAAACAAGATGTAGGTCTGGGGCTGAGAAGTTGTGTTGTAGACTTGGACAGTGTTTCAACTGTGACGTTCTTTGTGTTCCTATCTGACTCAGGACAAAGGAATCCCTCTATTAACCTGTTAAAACCAGGAAAGCATCGGTGTCATTTTAGATTTTAGCTACAGTATATAGCAACATACGTTTTTCTGAAAACTCTTAGGATTTAGAACATTGGTTTAGAACACTAGTGGTTCTCAAAAATAGCAGATATACAAGCTTGCAGCATGTCACTTTGTGCCGCGCTGCGAGCTTGTACAACCGCTATTTTTGAATTTTTTTTATCTTGAAATTGTTTGAATTTTTTTTTAACACAAATCTTGTCCCTGGCACAAAACATTTTCAGATGGAGGGGTCCATGGCCAAATACATATCATTTTGGGGTAAAAGTTTGAGAACTACTGGTTTAGAAGGCATTTATAGAATCGTCCTCAAGTCTTAATGGGTTAAGAAGACAGCATTGTTGGTGGTTTCACAGCTCTTTACTTGCCGGCGCTGCTCTCGTAATACATTATGTCGCTTTCTGTGAATTTCTTGAGAGGAGCTCCCTTACTGATCCCATGGAGATGATTATGTAGAACTGCATGTAAAAACAAGATGTATGTCTTGTTCTGGGGCCGAGAAGGTGTTTTGTAGCCTTGGTGTTCCAAATGCGACGTTTGTTGTGTTCCTATTTGACACAGGACAAAAGGGACACGTCATGGGAGGTATTGGCTAGCAGGGTAGCGGAGAGTTCTGTGTCATCCCCCCATTAACACAACACTGTTGGTTGTCGAACACTCAGCTCTCCACTTAGCATAGATAGAAATTGCTGCCTGTTCTGCCTGCTAGGCAGGAACTGTTCCGTCTGCATTGTGACAAGCATGTCGGCTGTGAATGTCACAGTGGCGCCAATCGTCCCTTTGGACCCTCTGTTGTGTGTCATGTCCTTTGTATTGTTACTTTAATACTCATCAAACACAACTGCAGCCTTGCCATGCTCCTTCTTGTGGCGTCTTCATTTGGATCCATAGGGCCCTGAACATGCGTTGAAGAAGTGCTCCACCATCCAAGGCATACTTGGCTGCCATCAACTACGTTATCTGCTGTTATAAAGCAGTAGGGCACTTAATTTTTCTTTGAAACAAACTCTGTTCTGGGTTTTGTGTTATATTGTCAGAATCAGCTTGGTTTGCTTTCACTAAAAGAGTGACTTTGAGAGCTGTTTCGACTAGTGACTAGTTTTGACTAGTTACATCATGACAAGGTAACCACACAACCCAAAACTCTACCAAGTGTCCTATTGCTTTAAGGCCCAATCTGGGAATGCATTTGGTGAAAATAATACATTTTTGTATGCTTATCTGGGGATAAGCATATTTTACTGCATGCATAAGAAGAAATCAGTTTCTGCCAGTTGCCTAATGCAAATTTTCAGCAATATTAAAGAGTAGGGTTTTGAGGGCAGATTTGAAAGATGGGAGGGTGGGGGCTTCTTTAATATGGTTGGGGGGTACATTCCACAGGGAGGGGACAGCAACAGAAAAAGCCCTGTCGCCCCAGGTTCGGTGTTTGGTCCTGGGGACCACCAAACGGTTGGCGTCGTTGCTAGACCTGAGGGAGCGGGGGGGACACATGAGGGTGAAGGAGGCCAGAGAGGTAGGGGGGAGCCAGATTGTTGAGTTCCTTTTGAAGTGGATTCTATGCAGTGTTGATTTCGTCGACTAAAAGTATGACGAAAAATGTCTGTCGACTACCTTTTTTCACTTACGCAAACGACATAAAAACAAAATAAAAACTAACCTATGGTGACTCAAACTAGATTTTTTTAGAATTTTTGCGACCGTAGGTCGCATTTACTATAGAAACCTGCTCCAGGTGTCCGTGCGTCACACACGTCCCGTCACTCCGTCACACACGTCACACTTTTGCCCTGCTCATATCTCCGCACCCGTTGCCCCGATCCATGCCAGATTTTGCACACACACTCCTTACCTGCCAAACTACACCCTCCAAGGACCCCCGGAGCTCCAGGGACCCCCAAGTGTAAAAAATGAGCACATGTGGACAAATTACCAAATGACCACCCCAACGGGGCTGCTCACGGGGCATTCCCGGGGACCACCCACTCCTGGTGCTCCAGAACGGATGCAAAAGTGGTGGCGCCCCCAGTGGAGGACCCCCTGCCACTGCAGCTCACATAAAATGCCGTAACTCGGGCTAGGAGCGTCCGGGAGAGCCGCGGCCGGTACCTATTCGTCCGCCAAGGCAACGCGGACACCCCACCCCTAATTTCTCACATGGCCCTCTTCTAGCGCCACCTTCAGGCCGCTTTTCACAACACATTTTTGCCCACTACTCCTAAAGTTTTGCCCCTAAAAACACGCAAATTGCTACACACTACACAGTATGTCTACACTCATGTCATCAACATGCCTGCCACCACATTTCTTAGACCAACAAACAAAACTATACATTGCCCACACAACTAGGAACCAATCGCCGTTACAGCCCTCTTCTGTATACATGTGACCTACGGTCGCTTATCTCCCGATTAGGGAGTCTTACTGGTATTCAAAAGACTATGACTAAAACTAAATCAAATTTGCTGTCAAAATCAACACTGATTCTATGACTAGTCTCTGGAAGAGACGACTTGAATTTGTACTTCATGGATCCTTACAGAAGACTTCATGCCAGGAATGGCAGCTTGATCCTTTCTCTTAAAGGTGTGCTCAGCATGGGTTTATTCCATCCTTAGACTTCAATATCGCAGCGCCATGAACTCACTGTGCTGGATCAATGGATACCCATGCTCCCCAATGGCATTGCTCCACAGACTAGGGCACTAGGGCAGGGGTCTTTAACGTTTTTCAGGCCAAGGACCCCATAGCTGAGAGAGAGAGATGAAGCAGTGACCCCCCCCCCCACTACATATTGTATAAAATTGTGTTGCAGTGTTTTAATAGATTTCATAAATGGATTCATAGACTTCATAGAGTGTATGTTGGATTCACGTTAATGTGTATTTTTCAGACATTTAACCACTTACAGTAAACTGTCACTACGTCTTTGCTGAATGGAGTCCCTCCATTGCCTGGTTTACAGGCATCCCTCACTCTTAAACTTCTCATCAAAACTGATCAGGTCCTTGCCAATAAACCTGCTGAATGTAAACTGCAAACGGTGTTCGTTTTTTAAAATTGAATATTGTCACTGAATTTCAGGATTTCCCCTACAACTTTTGTCCACTCATTCAGGATATATTAAAGACACATACAGTTTTCCTTTTTTTGCAATTTGTGTGAGGTCAAGTGACATTATTATTGTGCTATAATTATTTCTAACACATCTCTGTTATTGTTGTTTTTTTGCTGTTGAGGAACCAACACCAAAGAATTGTACCCTTGTGTACCTGGAAAGGCTTTCTCTCTATTAGGGCTGCAAGCCTGAAACTATATTATTTCCTTGCAATTTTTCTATGGATTACTTTATTGATTAATCAAATAATCAAGAAGCAAGTTTTTTATAATTTATATAAAAAAGATATACAGTATATTTACATTTCGACAAATCTATTAAACACTAAAGTCCTATTTAATATTTTGTCGCAATAAAAAAAAAATGAAAATAGCTGATCTACAAGCTCACGATGCTTTACATCGCAGTGCGTTGTGAGCTTGTAGATCAGCTATTTTCACCACTCAAAAAGTTTGTTTTAAAGAATTTCACATACACAATGACATGCCCAAAAAAGGATAGATTATTAATCTTTGACTGTCTCTCTCCTTTCCTCATGTCTCTCCCAGGAGTCGGAGCTTCTCTCCCCGGGCATTGTTATAAACAGTGTCTCCTCCTCCCCCTCCTCTCCTTCCCTGGAGGGAAGCCGGCATCTGAGCCGCAGCAACATTGACATTCCTCATAGCAGCTGTGGTGCTGAAGACACCAGGAAACAGCTTCCACGCAAACGCAGCGACTCCTCCACGTACGAACTAGACACCATCAAACAGCACCAGGCTTTCCTGTCCAGGTCTGATGGAAAAAACACACACAGATACACACACACACACACACACACACACACACACACACACACACACACACACACACACACACACACACACACACTACACGCATCCACAGTCAGATAGCAAGACAGGTAGACAGATACGCAGACACACACACACACACACACACACACACACACACACACACACACACACTACACGCATACACAGTCAGATAGACAGACATAGACAGATACACAGACACACACACGCTTGCAGAGAACCCGTCTATTATCTAAATCTACAATGCGCTCCTACATTGCAGGGAAATACTGCACTGGGAGACAGCGCTACACTTTAGACTGAGCTGGTCTAAGGCGCTATCACTCTCTGGCTAACTGAGTAATGCGCCAACAATGCGCCAGACCACACCTCACTGTAAGACCAATACGAACCCACGCACAATTGGTAATTATAAAACGTGGGTGCTGGGCGGGAAAATGACAACTGCGTCGGTTGGAAACTAGCAATGACAATGGCACTGCGTTTTTGTGCCCGTATTGCGACGGGTATAAGAAACTGAAATGCTTTTTGACACCAAAGGGTCTGAATGACAAGCCAAACAAAATAATAAAGTCTGAAAACGATTTTGCCTCCATCGATCGACTTTTGAAGTATTTTTGCTTTACTGGAGTATTTCAAATATCCAGTACTTTTACTTCTACTCCACTACATCTCGGAGGCAAATGTTGTACTTTTACTCCACTACAATTATTTGAAAACTTTAGTTACTAGTTACTTTGTAGATTTTGATTATCATTACAAAACATACATTAACCACATTAACCACCACTTTTCGGCCATTTGAAAATAGCCGCTCTACAAGCTTGTTGCGATGCGAACAAGTTCCGATGCGACGTATTGTGAGCTTGTAGATCTGCTATTTTCAAAAAGATGTGAAATGGGCCATTCTGTATAGTAAGTACTTTCTAATTTTGATACCAATATTTTTGTACTCAAGTAGCCTACATTTTGAATTCCGGACTTTTTACTTGTAAGGGCGTGCTCCCACTGCACTTTTATTTTACCTATGGGGCGGAATCTGCCAATGCTTTGTCAATGCAAATGTGTGGATTCGAGTGAAAGATGCGTAAGACCATGAATCCACGTATTTGCATTGACAAAGCATTGGCAGATTCCGCCCCATAGGTAAAATAAAAGTGCGATGGGACCGCGCCCTAACAGAGTATTTCTGCATTGCAGTATTGATACTTTTACTTAAGTAAAAAAATTGAGCATTTTTTCCACCACTGCTGGGAAATAAAATACATGACAATCCTCCAAGCCAGCTGGTGGCAAATTGCACACGGGAGGGTGTGAACTCAGTGGAGCGTCCTGACCTGTAGCAGCACAGTTTATGTTCCCACAGGACATTCATCCATGGAGAAGGTTATCTGTTTTGATAGTGAAGGGTGTTCCCTTGATCCCTCTTTTTTTTGTAGATGTACACAGCATTGTGAGCTTGTATAGATCTGCTATTTTCAAAAGATTTGTATACATTTGAAAACTTGAAATGGGACATTCTGCATAATGAGTACCTTTTAGTTTTGGTGCTTTAAGTACATTTTGATGCCAATAATACTTTTATAGTTTTACTCAAGCACAGTTTTGAATTCCGGACTTTTACTTGACATAGTATTTCTACCATGCAGTATTAATACTTTTACTTAAGTAAAACATTTGAGTACTTTCTACGCCACTGGTCACCTGACACGTCACCTAGTCCTAATAAGCTCCCTTGGATTGGATGCATACAATACATTGGCCATAATATTGCAATATGTATAATACAGTAACATCAAACTTCACACATTAGCGCAGACTGTCTAATGATAATAAACTCAGCACGGACATAGCAGAATCGGTGGTTGTGGACAACCGCGTATCCAACCGACTCAAGGCCGGGCACGGCACTCCCACGCAGTGATGGAAGAAGTATTCAGATATTTTACTTAAGTAAAAGCAGCAATACCACAACATAAAAATACTCTGTTATAAGTAAAAGGCATGTGTTCAAAATGTTACTTGAGTAAAAGTATCAAAAGTATAGGCTGTATGCACAGCAGCCATATTGGAAAGAAATTGGGCCTCTTCTTACTTCCTTCACAGGTGTTACCAATGATACTAATGAAGGCTCTGTTCCATTCTGGTCAGGGTGCTGATATTGTGCATGTTGGCTCACTAGAAACACTCCATTTTGGTTCCCAAATGGCCCCTTATGGTGGGTGTGTAATTTGGTTCCATTTGTACACTCTCAGAGTTATGGGGGTCCTTGAAAATAAGACAACCACTATGCCACACTAAATGGAACAGAGCCTTAATTAGTATCATTGGTAACACCTGTGAAGGAAGTAAGGAAGGGGCTCAATTCATTCCTAATATGGCTCCGAGCCTATTGGCATCAAAATATACTTGAAGTACCAAAAGTAAAAGTACTAAAATGTTTGAAAATAGCCGATCTACAGGCTCACAATGCGTTGCATTGCGACGAGATACAGTACGTGAACTGCAGACACATGCACACACACACACACACACACACACACACACACACACACACACACACACACACACACACACACACACACACACACACACACACACACACACACTCGGACAGAGATTTAGCATTTAGAGTAGCATCATGAGTTTATCACCTCAACGACAGTTTGATGTCCAATGTGATTTAGACAGATGCTATGTTCATTGTTTGCCTGGTATCCTACTCTTTTTGAGGCACTCCACTGTTCTCTCTACTCTCTATTTATGGGACTATTTACCTTGTTGTTTATTGACTAGAGCTCAGCTCATGCTTTACTCTGCTCATTCCCGTCTCGCATTTGTAAGTCGCTCTGGATACGAACGTCTGCTAAATGCCCAAATCGTGTCTGAGAGAAGAAATGTTGTACTCTACTTGTGTGAAATGCACTGCCGCTGGGCTTCTAAATATCATGAATACAAATTGTGGATCTGTGCTCAGAAATTCTCTCAGCTCTATTGGTTTTTCTGATGTAGGCCCAGGCCGCAGGGGCATTTGAATATGCAGTAGATCAATGGTTCTCAAACTTTTTCATGTCAAGGTTTTCAGTTACAAATGTTCCCTTGAAGAAAAATATATTCTAAGATTTGCACACATTTTCACGATTTTTCAAAAATAGCCAAAGTATAAAATATGGATAAAGGGGTTCAAATGATTGTGACGCTTCATTAACTAATTTTGCTGGGGACCCCCTGGTACCCCCCCCCAAGAACCAATGCAGTAGATCACGTTATTGGTGCTGCATGTTATGACTGTCTTGATATTGAAAGGTTTCCCTGTTGGTACAGCAGGCGATTGAAAGCAGTGGCTTTGTGCGTGAAATGACATTGTGTGCCTTAACTGTACAACACACTGTAAATTGCTGTGAGGAACAGTCTGCAAGAAATGTTGTCTGGGTCAGTGATGGAAGGTCAGCTCCCACCAGCTGGTTTCTCAGATTGGATGCATGGTCTCTTGTTGACAATAGGAGGTTGTGTACGATTAAGCACCATTTTATACTTTCAAAAGTAGTGAAAATATCAGATCTGCAAAATCACAACGCGTCTCGTTGTGAGCATACTATAGATTGGGAAAAAAAAGCAACCCACAACTATGAATAATAGTTAAGTGTCTTGCTCAGGGACACTTGACACATACTGTAGACTGGGCCAGCCAGGGGCGATCCGGGGACCTTCTGATTCAGCTATGTCCAGCTGTTTTCTATTCTAGCTATTTCTTTGAATATTTTTGAAAGATTCGCCAATAATGACGTGTCCAAAATAGGAAGGGATGCCAGGTCTAAAGCGGTTAAACATTTGTTGAGTGCTGGGTTCAGATTCTATGATGTGCCAGTGTTTTCGAATGATGGATTCAGAATCCATTCATCCCTGCCAAGGCATGAATGCTGGATTATACGATCAAATCTAGGCTCAGATACTCTGGATCTGGTGCAGTTAAAACAGTCTGCTTGTGATACAATTTCAAAGTCGCAAATGTGTCTGCACAAACTGTTCGTGTTTATGCCGTCCTTGTTGAACATGTTTGTCTAGCTGTAGGCAGACTTCTCTTGAGTGAAATATGGGATTGAAGGATTGTCTTGTAACACAGAATTGCTGTCCGTGCTTGCAGAACAAAGTCTGTTTGATATGGAATCAACACAGTCTCATAAATATTTGTATCTGATGGAGCGCCGATGGCCGGGTGGTGGGCTTTGGTGCATGGCAGCCAGCGTGTCCCGGGTTCAATTCCAGAGACCAGCGGCGTGTCACTCCACAGCTCTCTCCCCTGTTTCCTGTGTCTCTCCACTATGCTGTCGAAGTGAAGGGCAAAAAAAAAGATGCTTTCCAGAGGAGAGAAAATGTCTTTTAGTGTACATCTTCCAGTTGGAAATGAAGTGAAGGAGCAGGTCGCGTTGGTGATTGAAGATGATTTCTTTCTTTTTTTTAAAGATGTTTTTTTGGGGCTTTTTATGCCTTTATTTAGAGAGGGAAAGTAGGCTGACAGGAAATGGGGGGAGAGATGCGGGGTGACACACAGCAAAGGTCGTCGGGAACGGGAGTCGAACCCGCTACACACTGTCAGGCTGGCATTGCAGTCTTGGGTGCCTGGACCGTCACGCCGATTTCTTGTTTGAAGATACCATGCACAGCACAGAGAAGCAAAACTGAGAGCCAATGCCATTTGTGCCCTAATGCTCGTGCCTGACACCTGGTGGTAGAAATCAGAACCGAACAGAAGTACCGTTCTGTGTGCTGATTGAAGGAAAACTCTTCAGTCTTTAGGCCCCATTCAAATGGTACATTTGTATAAAGAGATTCAATCGATGTCTGTGGTCACAAGAAACTGTATAAACTCCATCAAATCAACAAATACTGAAATGTTCTCCGTCAGAGATCCATTATCTGCTACAATTGCTGTGCCTGGGTGTGTACAGTACATCATACACTCCCCACAAGCGTGTTACAAAATCAATCTTAATGGAAGAAAAAAAAAACGCATTTTCTGGATGCGTGGGTGAAATTTGAGCTCAAATCTTTTGCTCAAATTTCATCCATGCATCCAGGATTGCATCTACTGTACACTTCTGTGAAAAGAATGGTAGGAGGATCTCTGTCAATTTTTTCCTCAGAGATAGAAATGTCTTAATTTGATTCGTCTAAAGCACCTGAGCAGGTCGTCTTTTAACCCATTAAGATCGAGGAACGTGTCATTTTCGATTTCTTTGGCTATTGAAAAATAGATATACAAGCCCTATGAGCTTGTAGATCTGCTATTTTTGAAAGATTGTGAAAATGTTTGCAAATCTTTGAATATACATTTTTTAAAGCGAACATTTGTACTCAAATCTTTGCTTCTGGGGGTCCCTGTAAGAAAATATCTTGAGATAAAAAAAAGAAAGAAAAGAAAATAGGATTTAGAGAACATTTTTAGAATCGGCCTCAGGTGGCCTCCTTAATGGGTTAAGCCAAAGGCATTTACACCACTGAAGGCCACAGATGATGACAGACCCTGGGACAAGAGGGGCACTTCATTATTGAGAGGAGAAGCAGATTGTCTCTACATCTATCTTCATAAAGCCGTGGGTTGGAAGGTCGTCTTGTTCGCTGTTGACCCCTCGCCACCGGCCTGCATTTCTTTGTCCTTTTGGGTTGTTCTTCTATCCCGTGTACATAAAAAATAAAACACAGCGCCCGTGTGGGAGGGAACACCTGAGTCACTATCAAAACAGAAATCCTTCTCCATGGATGAATCTCCTGTGGGAATGTAAACTGTGCTGCTACAGGTCCGGACGCTTCACTGGGTTCACACCCTCCCGTGTGCAATTTGCCACCAGCTGGCTTGCAGGATGTCATACTTTTTTTCCTCCCCAGTCATATGACTAATTTCTTTAGTCTTCAGTATCATGGTTGTGCTTCTTCAGCTTAACCACTTAGACCCCATATGGTTGAGTGGAGTCCCGTATTATGGCTCTATACTAGTGTCTTTTCTGTTTTCTGTTAGTGTGGGGGAAAGCTTTAGCTGAAAATAGCTGATCGACATGGTGTGAGCTTGTCGATCTGCAATTTTCCCCACAATACGGATGCGGGGGTTTAAGTGGTTATTATTGTGCAGCTTGTCTTTTTTTCTTTTAAGATATATTTTTGGACTTTTATATGCCTGTATTGATAGGATAGTAGCTTGACAAGAAATGGGGAGAGAGATGGGGAGTGACATGCAGCAAAGGTCGTCGGGTTCGGGACTCAAACCCGTGACACGCTGTCAGGCTACTTTGGAGCCTAGGTGCCCGGACCGCGACGCCAGCTGTCCGGGCCAGTGCAGCTTGTCCTTATATTAATTTACAGTCTTTTGTGGCCTGATCGATCGAGACAAAAATTGGTTCCAAACTTGTTTCGCTTGTCATTCGGACCCTCCCAAATCGATTAGTGTTCCCAGTCCGCCCCTGTACAAACATAAATGACCCAATTAGCATTAGTGATCAGCATCCTTTATCATAGCCATTCCCTCCCATTGCCCTGTGTCTTTTCATGCACGCACACAACCTTTAAACATTGTCATCACACCGAAAAGATGGGCGTGCCTTCTTTGCAACTAGTCTTCGGTGTGATCTGATTTGTCCATTTGTACCAGCTCAGAAACGCGCAACGCATTGTGAGCTTGTAGATCAGCTGTTTTTTTTTGGTGCACAACACCAACGTGCAAAAAGGCCTAAATCAAAGTCTAAATCAGGCTTAACTCTGATAAAAATAACATAATATCTGAATGTCTAAACCTAACCCCAACCGGAATCTTTTTCGAATTGTAAACGTATCTCTCTTCTATGGTTTTCAACCATAAAACAAAATGTTTTTTCTTGTGGGGACCAGGAAAATGGTTCTCCTCACAATTGTCTGCTGTGTTTCTCAAATGTAACTGTACTTGTGGGGACATTTGGTCCTAAAACACACACACACACACACACACACACACACACACACACACACACACACACACACACACACACACACACACACACACACACACACACACACACACACACACACACACACAAACACCGGCATCACATTTCAACCACTTTAACCTTTTACACGTTGGCTATTCAAAAATAGCAGATATACAAGCTCATAGCACGGCACCGAGTGCCGCGCTATGAGCTTGTAGATCTGCTATTTTTCAAAAGATCTTGAACATGAGAGAACATTATTAACACAAAATCTTTGCTTCTGAGGGTGCCTGGCACAACATATTTTCAGATGGGGCCATGGGGGGGGGGGGGGTCCACGGCCAAATAGTGATCAATTTGGGGGTCCTTGACGTGAAAAAGGTTTGAGAACCACTGCTGTAACATGCTTTGTTCCCCCCATACACCTCCCCCCCCTGCAGCCTCCATTCCAGTGTGCTGCTCACAGAGCAGGGCTCTCGGCGGTCCAGCAACAGCACCATGCTGGAGGCGGGCTCTCTGGGGAGGCTGGACTTTGAGGTGTGCGACTTCTTCCTGTTCGGCTCTCCTCTGGGACTGGTGCTGGCGCTGAGGAAGACTGTGGTGCCGTCTCTGGATGGTGAGGAAGGGGCTTTCTTGCTCACTATTCTCATACATATTTCTTTTTTTATCCTTGTTTTCTTTCCTCCTCCATGCACATAACAAGAAATAATCACCGGTTTGCACAATCGCCTCTGTCGATAGAAACCCTTGTACTGTATCTCCAAAACTGTTACTTTTCAGAAAATGGGGGAAAAGGACTTTCCAATGGATTTAATGAAGTTATTATTTAGTCACAAGTAAATAGTTTACATTGGTTAGATATTTATAAAACCCACAGACAGACTTAACCACTTTCACAATGTTTTCAAAAGTAGCAAATATAGCAGAGCTTGTAGATTGGCTATTTTTGCTACTTTTTTGTGACACTGTACTATGACTTGTAGTGTATTAATTGACGAAAAAACATAACGTTCAAATGCAGAGATATAGAGATGTATATCAAAAATAGACACAAAAAGCCAGATACAGTATATACTTTGTCGTATAACAGTGTCACGTGCCAAAATGAGCAGAGCTAACAAAACGTTGCATCACAACGTGTTGTTAGTTTGTATATATTTGTAACACCTTTTTCAGTTGAAAATGCATTATTTCTGTTTGGTGACCTGTCACACAACACTTTGTGCTGGGCAAGTGTTTCCTAAAAACTGGGTCGGGACCCATGTTTGGGTCGCGGACCCATTTTTATTGGTCATTGGTCATACAAAAAATATATATATTTCAAAAGATTTTCAGAGAATTTCATACGTTTTCAAAAATCTAAGAAATTCACGAATAAAAAAAGAAGAAATCTTTTAAGAAGTATAGTGAAAATAGCAGATTGGCTATTTTCACTAGTTTGGTTCCCAGAGAGACATCAAATTTCTCTACTGGGTCTCAAGCTAAAAGATTTGGGAACCCCTGGTGTCGGCTGCATGAGACCTCTTGAGGAAGGTGGCTTGATCATATTTCTGCTGTTTGGCAGAAACCAGCTAACAAAAAAAAAATCACGAAATGAGAAAACAAAACAAAAAGTCGAGTTAGGAGCTTTTGTTTATCATTGATAAGAACAGCTGAATGGACCTCCAGGCTCACAATGTGGGTAATGAGGTAAAAAAGGGGTGGAGCCTGGAGTCAGCAAAACCAGCTAACTCCACACCCCTTTAGTGGAGTTAGCTGGTTTAGCAGAAAGTTTGAGGATCCAATGGAGTTAGCTGGTTTTGGCAGAAGCGCTTTTAAATACTTTTCATTGGTTCAATATTATACCAACACACAGACGTAAAGGGTGTTCAATAGCACTGATTTATGGAAAAAAATGCCAAAGCGGAAAAATGGAGTTAGCTGGTTTCTGCCGGACAGCAACGTTTGATCATTAAATGTGTGTTGTAATGTCTCTCTCCCCCAGTTCCTGCACTACGACCAGCATGTCAGCAGGTGTACAACCTGTTCCATCCGGCGGACCCCTCGGCCTCTCGCCTGGAGCCCCTCCTGGAGAAGAGGTTCCACGTCCTGCCTCCCTTCAGTGTGCCGCGTTACCAGCGCTTCCCTCTAGGGGACGGAAACTCTGCTCTTCTAGGTACAGTGACTCCGTGGTGTCTTTTACGGGTTCATTCAGACCAGTGTGTTTTTTTCTCTTTTGTTCTAAGGTTCTAGTGCTCAGTCTTTGTTCTAAATTAATGAACGCACGCACACATGCACACAGTACACACACACACAGTAGTACACACACAGTAGTACACACGCACGCACGCACGCACGCACGCACGCACGCACGCGCGCACACACACACACACACACACACACACACACACACACACACACACACACAGCCAATTGACCTGGTGTTGATTTTGGGTACACCAAAAGTGCACTGTGTGTAGGCAATACTGTCATCTTGTTCCCACCCAACAACTTCTTTTGTGTAAATGATGTAGTGCCAAAGGCCACTTATTGTTATGGTAGAGAAAATAGATAAAAGAATCTAGAGGAGAATAGTTGCCGACGCGTTTCGGCCAAGCGGCCTTCATCAAGGCAGAATCTGTTTGCACAGCAGCTGTGCTGTCAAGTTATCAGGGTAGGAGCTTCCATTTGGAAAATATGAAGAGTTTCAGTGTTTAACTAGCCTGTTTCCAGACAAATCTGCCATATTGCAAAAAGAAATTGCCCTTGGCAGATTAGGTCTGGCCCCTCTCAATAGAGATTTTATTTCTCTCCCTCCAAAGTTGTGAGGGACCAATCAGAGCCCAGTATGCAAATGTGCGGTGGGTTTATCACCAGAGGCATTTTTTTAATTTGCCCCTCGGAAATGCAGGTTCCACACAGAGATTCCAGACTAATATCTACGCAGTGATATTAGTCTGGCCATGCCAGGCTAGTGTTTAACCACTTGAACCCCAGCATACCTATTCTGGGGGGAACAAAGCTGTCCGAGTAGACGGAAAAAAGCTGTCCGATTACAGTTGTAACTCACGTCCGTTTCACTAAGATTAGAGGAATGGCCTGAAATCAATGTCTTCATTTAGGCCTGGAAAAACCATGCCATCAAGTAAAAAAAATCTGAAAGTCTCTCACTGTAGGATTTCCCTCGCCCTTTGTGGTCAATTTGATGTGTCCAGTTCCCACTGCTTTTAGTAGGGACTCATTGCTGGCTGCTGCTTCTTTTGTGTTTTTATTTCTTAGCCAAAAGAAAACAACAACCATGCAATACAATATTGTATATTGTATGACATCCGAGTAGGACATAAAACTAACTGTAGTTGTATGGATTGCAGCTTTTTAAACATGCAGCGTGCACTGCCTGACAATCAAGACATGTTCAAGCACACACACACACACACACACACACACACACACACACACACACCCACCCACCCACCCACCCACACACACACACACACACACACACACACACACACACACACACACACGGATACAGAGCTGTTCTTTATTCATGTGTTCAGATTCTTTGTACTACTGTATGCATCTATGTAGTCTATATGTTGTAATTGTTGCCAGTCTTGCTAAATCACTTCAAATTCCTATATTGTCCAGTACTGTATGTTAGTCGGCTCATGTCTTTTGTCTAGGGCTGCAACGATGGATTCGTTTCTTAGCAATTCTTTTACTGATTCCTTTTTTAGATCAATCGAGTAATAATAATGTTTTTGTTTTGTTTTTGCAACCAATTGACACAAAAAAATCTAATTCCCCTTCAGAACAAACTAAATAGTTTTAGTCTAATTAACATCTAAGCCCAGTTTTATACTTTGTTGTACAACGCTGTGTTGCAAAAATAGCAAACAATCTGTCACATCAGATCTATTATTCTTTTGCTATTTTTTTCCACCATATAATGAGAATGAAAAAAACAAAAAACATTTTACCTCCAAAATCAATTATTTTATTAGATTTATTTTTCAAATGATCAATGAAATGGATTCATTGGATTAACTGTTGCACACCTACTTGTGTCTTCCATGTCTGTCTGTCTCTCCCTGCCGCCATCCACCCTCCTCCTATAGTGGAGACCATGCAGAGTAACCCCCACCTGCTGGACTGTGGGGGTGTAGCCCCCCACCGCTGCCAGGAGGGTGGTGTCAGTGAGACCTCCATCCCTGTCCCCGTCCTCAACTGGCAGGCGCTGCAGCCCCCCGCAGAGAGTGTGTACCCACCCATTTGTTTTAACGTTGTCTGCTTCTCGTGTGTCAGTCAAACACCTCAGTGTTCCTTTTTAAAACACTGGTTCTCAAACGGTTTCATATCAAGGAACCCCAAATTATTTGGGAGCTATTTTTCGTTATTTTCGGCAAAGGTAGATAGATAGAGGGTCTTTAGTGGTGATTGGCCAGTTCATAGACGCCAAAAAAGGCATGTGGACTGATGTCCGCAAGGTCTTTTATACATGTAGGACATACTGTACTGAAGTTCAGTGACTCTTGATGTATTTGGCCACGGACCCCCATCTGAAAATATTTTGTGCCAAGGACCCCCCATACAAGATTTGTGTTGTTAAAAAGTATAAAAAATATTCACATTTTTGTTATAAAAAAAATCGGCTATTTTCAAACAGCCGATGTACAGTATTAAGGGTTTAAATGTTTTTTGATGCTATATTAACTAATTTGTCTGGGGACCTCCCTGTCACCCCCTCATGGACCCCCTGGCGGTCCCAGGACCCCTCTTTGAGAACCACGGATTTTAAAGCTGCAATCCATAACTCTTATGTCCTAACCCGCGGATTCGAACCCCGGGTCTCCCTCCCGCAAGAGAGACCACATTTCTGCCGCTCTTCCAAGGTGCAATCCCCCCACTTGTCCATATTTACTATACCTTATGAGCTTCAGGCAGTACTAATTGGCAACCAGTGGGTGTCCTACCCCGGCACCATAGGGTCAAATGTCTCAATGTCACCCACTGCAGATGTACCAGTTGTTTTGTATTAACATACTCTACCATATAGATTGATTAAGATAAGGTTACAAAAATTCAAATAAGTTCCGGATTGCAGCTCATAATAAAAATTATAATATAATAATAATAATAATAAGCTTTAACTCCGAGAGCGTACAACTGTAACCAAATCTACCCCCACGGGTCCATTTGGTGACATTTTGTACACTCTCAGGGTTATAATTGG
Organism: Gymnoscopelus microlampas; assembly: GCF_963454915.1. Taxonomy (NCBI): domain Eukaryota; kingdom Metazoa; phylum Chordata; class Actinopteri; order Myctophiformes; family Myctophidae; genus Gymnoscopelus; species Gymnoscopelus microlampas. The sequence continues at coordinate 37,733,298 of NC_139958.1, forward strand.
ATAAATTATCACTGGGGAGTTTACTGTGTAGCTGCTAATAGCATTAATAATGTAATTGGTAATAATGGTAATAATCATAATTAAGTGAAGAGCTTCAATGCATTAGTCGGCACAGAGAATGATATTTTTGTCATACTTTACATTGAAAGTTAAGTAACGTGTACCATGTCACATTTTGAAAGTAACGTTCGGCAACACTGTCCCCTGCATCTGTTGATTTTATCAGTGGTGTAAAGTACATTTACTCAAGTACTGTATTCTGAGGTATTTTTACTTTACTGGAGTATTTCCAATTTTCAATACTTTTACTTCTACTATACATCTCAGATGCAAATATTATTCTTTTACTCCCAAAACATTTTTTTAAAACTTGAGTTACTAGTTACTTTGTAGATTATTACAAAACGTACATTACCCACTTCAGCTGTACATTTCGGGCCATTTGAAAATAGACGATCTACAAGCTCACAATGCAAGCTTGTAGATCTGCTATTTTCAAAAGATTTTTTATGCATTTTAAAACTTGTGAAACGGGACATTCTGCAAAATGAGTACTTTCTACTTTTGGTACTTTTTTTTTTTTTTCTCATAATTTTTATTCCACGATTTTGTAACCCTTTTTACACCCGGTGCCAATTTGCTAAGTGATCCTGGGCACTACACCCCCCCCCACCAGTCTAGGGAGGCCAGTCTTTTGGTACATTTTGATACCAATACTTTTTTACTTTTACTCAAGTACATTTTTATTCCGGACTTATACTTACGTATACGTAACAGAGTATTTATACATTGCAGTATTGATAATAAATCAATAATACAATTCTGTACTTTCTCCGCCACTGTTGATTATTACCTCCGCAGCGGACGTGCTCCACTCGCACTGTGGCGTGTTCGTGGAGGGCCAGTCCCCGTCCTCGCCACTGCCGGGGGTCCCTCTCCTCAGGGGCCTCCGCAGGGCCAGCGAGGCCAGCATCGCCAGCCAGGTGTCGGGCATGGCCGACTCCTACACCTACACTCAGTACACCGCCTCCAGCATCACCAACAGTGAGTGTCTCTTTTCCTCCGTCCGCTTATTGTGTGAGGTTGTCGTTCATATATATATCGTGCTGTAAGTCAGTCAGTGGTTCTCAAGTGGTTCATGTCCAGGACCCCCAAATTAACACTTATTAGCCCGTGCACCCCCATTTGAAAAGATATGCCAAGGACCCCCATAAGAGAAGATGTTTACGGCTCTAGCAGTGATTTTCAAGCATTTAAATTTTAAGGACCCCCCATTTTGACATGCATTAGGCTACGGACCCCCATTTAATGGCATCTCTATCTCTGGGACCCCAATTTTATATTGTAAAATCTATGTTAATTTAACAGAGTTGCAGACCCATAAGGGTCCATTTGGTTCATAACTATCTATCATTTAGCTGGGGACCTCCTGGAACTCCCTCAAGGACCCCTGGGGGTCCCCGGACCCCACTTTGAGAACCACTGCTGTAAGTGATATTTCAATCATTGTGATATAGTGTTTGTTCAGTAATTGGGGGTCTCCCCTGTGTCTCTGGCGCTTTAGTAAGCAGAAAATATTTTCGGCTCACAAATTCTATCCAGTCAGGAGAGAGAGCTCAGGATACAGGAAGTGAAACTGGAAGTGATGAAACCTAAAAAATGTGGAACTGGTACACTATATAATTGAAGCTGATAAATGGGTTCTCTCTCTTGATTGAATAAGTATAAATCAGGCTCTTGGTTGTATGAAACAAGAATACCTTCAGCAACTGACATCAACGCATGTTATCCACAACTATTGTGTCACACAAATTGATGTTTGGTGTTCATAACTGTCATATTTTCATTTCCCCCATCGCCGACGGCCCTCCCCGGCACTCACACGTGAAGGTAGCCCGTCTAAAGGGGTCAGCCTGTTGTCTCAGCTGGCAATAAACTACAATAAACTTGGCTTCGGGAGCCCATCCCCTCAGTCGCTTAAGAAAGTCCGCCGCACTGTGATCCTGAGGGCGAATGGCGTGGAGTCTGAGCAGGGCTCTGACCTAGCCGTTGACCACACTGATATCTCCTCTGTCGTCACTGACACCGACGCTGCTGCTCCCCCGCCGCCACCACCAGGGGCGCTGGAGTGCATAGAGCAAGGTACCCCTGGAACCTGGTAGTAGAGAGGATGTACAGTAAAGGAAAGACGCTACTGTAGTAGCCGCGTACACTTTCCTCACCTTCCCTATTATCTCCGCCAGGCCGAAGATAGGGGGAGATTACGTTCTCCCCTCTGTCTCTGTGTGTCTGTCAGCATCAGCGTCAAATTTCTTGGGCACGCTGCCAGCAGGTCAAGGAACTCAATTCCTGAATATTTTTCAAATCCTTCAACGTGCGCGCGCGCGCGTACGTACGTGTGAATCTGTAGCCTTCTAACCCACTGACTGTCCCTCTCTCGGCTATGGGATCAGATCAGAGTACCCCAAGTCATGTCTTGCCCAATTATGGAGTTCCACCCAGCCTGGCGGAGATAAGCGCCTCACTGAGCGCGCCTTTCTAGTTTCCTCCTATCTGTAATGAGTCTGACTCAGCACACTTCCCACGTTACTATCAACGACCTCCCTTGTCCTCCTCCTCTCCTCTGCTTCAGTAGACGACTCTTCAACTTGAACAAAGTCCTTATACTGTATGTTTGTGTTTTTGTTTCCCAGTGTGGAAGCTGCTAATAAACCTCTTTAGAACTACCTTCTCTCTATTGGTATGAATAGTGCTCCTAGTGCTGCTTTAAATACATTAGAAAACACATTATACAGTTTGTAGTGAAGAAACCTCTGAAACTGTGTTTATTTTCTGTACCTCTTTCAGCCTTTCTCAAACCTGAGCTACAGTACACAGTCAAATCCTCAATGTAAATTATACCCATCTGTAACTCAGAGAGTGTACAAGTGTAACCAAAAGTCCATTACTTTTGTACTTCCTTTTTAACCACATGAACCCTAGCTTCCCTATTCTGGGCTGAACATTATGCGAAAATAGCCGCTCTACAAGCACACAACTTGTCGCAACGCAACTGGGGAAATGAAATCTAAATTAAACGTAGGGGCTATAGATTGATCAACCACTAACAAACCTACCCTCCACTCTGTGTTGTAGTCGCATCGTGCTGGTGGGGCAGTAAGAGGATGGACTTTGCCCTGTACTGCCCTGACGCCCTCACAGCCTTCCCCACCGTGGCTCTGCCTCACCTCTTCCACGCGTCTTACTGGGAGTCCACTGACGTCGTCTCCTTCATACTCAGACAGGTGACCCCGTCATTCCACGTTGAAAACCCCACCCATGACTGATGGCCAACAATCAGTGGTGGAGGAAAGAATACTCACATTCTTAACTAGTAACTAAAGTTTTCAAATAATTGTAGTGGAGTAAAAAATATTTTTTTATGCCTTTGAGATGTAGTGGAGTAGAAGTACAGTACTTGAAAAAAATCAACTTATTTATATAGCACAAGTGCTGTGCATAGAAGGCATCAACAGAACAGACCTGAGCAACGACATAGTCACAGGACAGAGGACATGCAAAAATAAAAACATATGAAACAAGATAAAAGACATGGACTCAAGCAACATTAAAAGCTAGAGAAAAGTCTTAAGGAGAGATTTAAAAACCCTAATAGACTGAGCACTTCTAATGGGAAGGGATAGGCTGTTCCAGAGCCTGGGGGCAGCAGCTGCAAAGGCACGGTCACCCCTGGTTTTTAGTCTAGTTTTGGGAACCTCCAGGGGCAATTTGTCAGCAGACCTCAGAGCCCTGACTGGGGCGTATGGTTCCACAAGTTCAGCGAGATAAGGAGGTGCCAGCCCATGTAAAGATTTGAAAACAAATAAGCGGACCTTAAAATCTATTCTGAAATGGACAGGGAGCCAATGGAGCGCAGCTAAGTTACATTACATGGTCTCACTTTTCTCACGAGACCATATACATTAAATACTGTACACTGTGAAATCCTGAGATCATTTAACTCTGAGATGGTACACATGGTTAAATGAACCCTGAGGATTTTACTGTGTAGTTGTCATAAACTTTGAACTTACTGACACAATAATGCACGTTTCACCTTTTTTCAACCGAATCGTCATATAATTAGTCCTCTCCTAACTAATGCTCATTTATAAGATGGTAATATTTCTGTCTATACTCAATCTGTGTCTCAGAGGTGGGCTGTGGACAGTTAAGAAACCTGCTTACCAATGATATCATTGGTGGGGATTCCAAGCTAATAGAAGAACTACAACCTTTCTCCTCCTGGAGAGTTGGCTCACTGAAATATGATGTCATCCAAACTATCCACAGTCCACTTTTGAGACCCTGATCATGTAAAGAGAAATGGCATGCCCCATTAGTGAGTACCCATTATACGGAGATAATGTTGAAAAAGGTGAAATATTTCTTTAAGTTCTACAAGGTCTAAAATGGTCTTTGTTTTAGGTGATGAGACATGAGAGCTCCAGCATTCTGGAGCTGGACGGGAGAGAGGTTTCTGAATTCACTCCATCCAAGCCCCGCGAGAAATGGATCCGCAAGAGGACGCATGTTAAGATCAGGGTGAGGCCTCATAAATAAAGATATTTATATTGGCAGATCAGAATAATCATCTGAACTGAATTTGGACACTGTGCTGTAATTCGTGTCACCTTCTCTCATTGGTCATGCATTTGAACTTATGTGGGAATTAGTGCAGTTTTGCCTGTATTATATTAGAATATTGACGTTTTCCATGATTGTGTGTATCAGAATGTGACGGCGAACCACAGAGTGAATGATGTTGTCTTCACCGAGGACGGGGTTCAAATGGTGACGGGACGCTTTATGTACGGTCCGCTCGATATGGTCACCCTGACTGGGGAGAAGGTAATGATATACTGAAAGATATGGGTTAAACAATGTTATGATGATACATGTTTGTAATTGTTAAAGTATAGAATTAGGAAATTATCCTCAACTAATTTAATTCTTGGTTGACTAATATTCATAAGAATTTGTTGACCAATCTATTAGTTGATTTAATCAACAAATGTGTTGTTCATGTTTGTTTGAGTCGAGCCTTTTCAGGTCGGTGAGGTTGACAACTGAACATTCTAATTTCACAATGGCTACTGACTATTGAAAGTTATAGACTAGGCAGAACTAGGCAGAACTAAGGGAATCTGTCATTTACAAGACGGTGTGCTCATCATTTCTGAAGAAATAATTCATTTAGCATGAAAACGGGAGAGGGAAACCTTCATTACTACAAGGGGGGACATTCAGTTTCAGCTACACCCAGCTGATGGCTGCTCAGATGGTTATGATGAGCGTTCGGGAGGAGCTGTTAGGGGTTAAGTGTCTTGCTCAGGGACACTTCGACACATAGCCGGGCCGGGAGGTGAACTGGTGACCTTCTGTTTCCCAGATGGTCTATCTACCCATTCAGCTACTATATGGCCGCCATGAAAAAAGCATTAAAAAGACTGATTAATTGATTATGCGGGGACAGCCCTAAGCAGTGTGTGTGTGTGTGTGTGTGTGTGTGTGTGTGTGTGTGTGTGTGTGTGTGTGTGTGTGTGTGTGTGTGTGTGTGTGTGTGTGTGTGTGTGTGTGTGTGTGTGTGTGTGTGTGTGTGTGTGTGTTTGTTTTCATCTCACTGAAAGTTTTTTTTTGTATTGTTGTTGTTTGTGCCAGATTGACATCCATATCATGACTCAACCGCCATCTGGAGAGTGGGTGTACTTTGACACAGAGCTCACCAACAGCAGTGGACGCGTCTCCTACATCATTCCTGGGAATAAAAAACTGGGTATTGGCGTATATCCCGTGAAAATGGTGGTCAGGTAGGCTTCGTTATGGTTTTTCATAATGACAAATGCCTGTTAAGCAATAATACACTCGCGATCATGCTATACCCTGAGATGTAGGCTCTATGCACAGCAGCCATATTGTGAAGAAATTCACAGGTGTTACCAATGATACTAATGAAGGCTCTGTTCCATTCTGTCCAACAGAGTCAGGGTGCTCATGGTTCCATGGGGGGGGTTCCAAATGGCCTCTTACAGGTGTATAACTCTGAGAGTGTACAAATGGAACCAAATAGACCCTTACGGGTCCATTTGGTTCCATTTGTACACTCTCAGAGTTATGGTGGTCGTGGAAATTAGTCTGAGAACCACTGTGCTACACTAAATGGAACAGAGCCTTCATTAGTATCATTGGTAACACCTGTGAATTTCTTCACAATATGACTGCTGTGCATAGAGCCTATTGGCACTGGTGTGCTGCTGTCCCAGGCACGAGGCTGAACGAGGCTGAGTTCTGTGCTGTAGATTCCCTTTCGACTGCACCCAGGTCTTCATTTATAAGTGGGATAAACCACTGATTCAGCCCCTATCTTGGCTATTTTTAGACACAGGCTGGTCATCAGTTTTAGGTTCGTTGTCATCAAACGTTACATGTACCGGTAAGTGAATTTCCTCGAAGCTCAGTGGATTTGTCAAAGTCGTTTCTGACAGCTCTGCAGCTGTTGCTATGTTACAGGTATAATAAAATAAATAAGGTGGACTGATACTTTATTATTATGCAGTCTGAATGCTGTTATCAGGACATATTGGATGTCTTTAGGGTGTCTCTCAGTGTGAGGTCAGAAGTAAATGTGTTATACTTATAATTGAGTTTTTAAAACCATTTACCCGAGTCCCCCAGGAGTCTATACTAGTCTATTTTTTCTCTTTACACTAAACCTCTTGAATGCAAAAACAGGAGAGATGGGGCCCAAAAACGGAAAGAGAATCAATTGATTAAGAACACTTTTCAACCTATACAAGTCTTCCTTAGGCAGTGTTAGGGGCTGTGTGTTCTGAGACAGTGTTTTTTGAGCTTCAAGCTTCTTTCTGCCATGCATTTCTAGGGTAAAGACATTCTAGTAACGCTCCTCTTCCCAGCGCCGAGCATCGCGTTTGGTTCGAGCACTCTCAGCGTCCAGCGTTTTTTTTTACCAGAGCTCTGGGCGCCTCAAGTAGAAAATAATTCCATCTTTGGAGAGGAGCGCCGCTCAACAATGTCACTTATTCCGAACGACCACTTCAAATCGGGGAGAGGCGGGACCAATGTGGAAAACTGTGATTCACTGTTATCAAACGCTTTCTGTGGATACGGTCCCTGAAGCTGTACAGTATATCGTCGCTGTCGGGCAGAAACATTGTATCTCCGTATTTCAACGTAGATTATTTTTGTAAATTGATGCCCTACTTCATCATACAAGAGTGTTACACTATTTTATATATATTTTTAAATAGTAATTTAAAAAAAACAGTTTTGCACATCACAGCAACGTTAGTATACAGTACATACAGTGCTGTTGCCCATGAATGATGTGAGTAGTCTATGAATAAAGAGACTGCTTCCTTGTATTGGACTTTGATTTTTTTCTCAAAGTTATACTTATCATCCATGTCCCTTTCCTTCCCTTTGTTGTTCTGTCACAGAGGTGACCATACGTTTGGTGACAGCTTTCTGACCGTGTTGCCACGGGGAACAGAGTTCGTGGTCTTCAGTATTGATGGGTCCTTTGCTGCCAGTGTATCTATAATGGGCAGTGACCCCAAGGTCCGAGCAGGAGCTGTGGATGTCGTCAGGTAACACATATATCATTTTATACTGTCTGTCTACTCTACTGTGGGTTAGGAGTAACTTTGCTAGATAAATATACAGTACACACACAGCCCATGGCGGTAAATGTCAGATACAGATTATTTGCTTCTTGCTCATTTTATTTGTATTACATTGGTTTCTAAAAATGTTACTCTCTTATAGCATAAATGGAGAAATACAGTATATAAGGGCTTTCTAATCTGGTACAAAATCTTAATTTTATTACCAAAAACCGAGAAAGGTATCATTTGTATGATAAATATTTCCCCATGTATAGTGTATCAATGCCAATTCATCTCGCCTAGAGTCTTGTATTAGGCTTTGAGTAATGCATCATTTCCATCATACAACATTGTCACCAACTGAAAATAACCAATCTACAAATAACCAATCTACAGACACGTTTTGAGTGTGACATTGGCACACATTGAGGTTAGCGTAAATCCGGCTTGTTTTTCTTCTTCCCTGGCAGACACTGGCAGGACCTGGGCTATCTGATAGTGTATGTGACAGGTCGGCCTGACATGCAGAAGCAGCGTGTGGTGGCCTGGCTGTCTCAACACAACTTTCCACATGGGATCGTCTCTTTCTGTGACCGTCTGGTCCACGATCCACTCAGACACAAGGCTTCCTTCCTCAAATCCCTCATCTGTGAGGTATGTATGGAAGGCTAGGTCATTTCCAAAGCATTGACAATACAAAATCACACATTTTAACTGTGAAAATAGTAGATCAACAGAACTGCTATCTTCACAATTTTCTGAAATAGTGGTTTATTCATGTGTTCATGTATTTTTGTAAGATTGGTTCTCTGGGGTCCCTTCCTCGAAATGTAGAGGAGTCAAAAGCAATAAAGCTTACCATTTGGGTAACACTTTACTTCAAGGTCGGGTCTATAATGCATTATAATCACATTTATAATGCATTATAATGCACTTATAAGGCATTATAACACTCGTTTAAATGTCATCATGAATGACAACTTATAACAAGGTTTATGAAGTATTATATTGTTACATAATTCTAGTTTAACTTTGTTATAAGTATTGAATAATGGATAACTAGAAAAAGTGCTCCTCGGAGCACAGGTCTCCGCCAGGTCAGGTAGGTTATTGTGGCCTCGGACGGACGGACGGACGGACGGACGGACGGACAGGGTGCAAAACATACTCTCTCGCCATGCCTTTGGGCCTGGCGGAGACAATTATAAACATTTATAACAAGTGTTATAATGCCTTATACTGTAAGTGCATTATAATGCATTATACATGTGTTTATAACGCATTATAGACCCAACCTTAATATAAAGTCTTATACAACTAAACAAAAAACTAATACTGAAGTAAAGTACAGTAGTCGGGTAAATGTACTTTGTTACTGTCCACCACTATTCAGAGCAATATATGATTTATTAAACCAAATGTGTTCTTTTTTTTTAGGCCCATATGAAGATATTTGCTGCATATGGCTCCACTAAGGACATCTCTGTGTACACGTCTATTGGCCTACCACCATCACACATCTACATAGTTGGAAGACCCACCAAAAAGATGCTGCATCAGTGTCAGGTATGCTATAGTGCAGTGTTCCTCAAATGGGGTACTACTACACCTTGTGGTAATTTGTGGTACTCCTACGGTTACATTTACTCTCATAATGGTTATTGGTTATGACCAATTTAGCCCATGTTCATGAAATCAGATAAATCTGGAAACTGACATACACGTTTGAAAAATATTTTATGCTGTATGCCATACTGTCAATGCGATCAATAGTCAATATACGGCAGCCACCTGTCAATACAAAAAAAATAAGTTTCCATATTGTGAATATTAAAATAAAAATAAATAAAAAATATTATACAGTATGTGGACAATTAAAAGCTAAGACAGAAACACAAAACATCAGTCACAATCAGTATCAGGAAGAATGCTTTGTGCTGGTGAAAAAATTAAGCAAGAATGCAAATTTCCATCCGTAGTCCCCTACATAAAAACAGGCAACAATAACATAGTACACTACAAGAAACACAGTAAAGTACAAATGGAGGAAAACAGTAAACAGTAGGAGAACGTCATTTTAGCCTATTTTGAAATGTTCACAGGTTTGTTTGTCCATCATCCATTAGATTGTTCCCGCTAATGCTTCCCTGAACTGAATAGTGTATTTCATGCAAATGCTGTGCGTCTGAACTGCACCTCACAATCCCCTCTGGTTGCTTGCGCTAATGCCCCTGTTGGGCTATCGAATATATGTCTTTTAGTGGCTTTGCTCTAATTAAGTGCATTAACCGTGAAATGTTCTGAATGACCGAATCAATTCAATCTGGTCCCAGTTCATCCCTGACGGCTACGCCAACCACCTGTCCCAGCTGGAGCTCTGCCAGAGGTCCCGCCCCGCCAAGTCGAGCGGCGCCCGCATGATCCTCCGCAAGGGGAGCTTCGGACTGGGAGCCGCCGGAGGAGACTACCTCCGAAAGCGCAACCACGTCTTTCGCACAATATCCTCTCAGCCCGGCGGAGGAGTGGCGACGGGCGGCGGCACTGCCGCCACCGGCTCTCCCTGCCACCCCGGAGGACGGACGGAACGCACGCTGAGCCAATGCGACATCGAGCGGGAGCGAGGGATCGCGGCGACGGCGACCCAGAGGAGCATGAGCATAGCGACGGGGTGCTGGGGCCGTAGCGGGAGCCAAAAGGAGGGCAGCGGAGGGTTACTGAGTCCCAAATAAAATTCACATACTGTAGACTTAATATGGGCTTTTCACACGGGAAGACTGACGCGGCTAGTAATTCATTTTCAATGAGATGTGAGCGTTCAGGTGGTGGGGGGGACGGGACGGGACGTTCGTGTCGCGTTCATGCTCGACTTGCGCACACTTTGTCAAGAGTTGAAATATGTTGACGTTTTTTTTCAAAGAAATGCATCTGTTCACATGAGGCGAGCAGTGGATCCCCACAGATCCAAGCTAGAAGGCAGGTGTAGTGCCGCTTTCCATGTGAAAAGCCCTGGTACCTATAGAAATTAGACCACAATGATCTCTGGATTACTACTTGAAGAGAGGCAGAGGAAGAGGATGGGTTAAGAAAGGAAACATAGCAAAAGAAACAACCGATAATGGTCAGGGATGCATACTGTACATGAATGGCTCACGTAGACAGACGATCGGAGACTTCTGGGGACATCTAAACTCAATGTAGTGGCTAGAACTGGGTGGAAACTATTCAGAAATAGAAGAAGAATAACTACAGCGCTGAACCAATGCAAAGTTTAGGGCGCCCCTTAACATTGGGACCGTGATATTTGTTTTCAAAGCAATGTGCGTAGGTTTGTTGGCAGACGTTTTTTCCAGCTGTTCTATCCACCACATTGAATTTAGATGTCTCCGCACGTATCAGTTGGTGGAGATCTCGGGTCGTCTGGCTACGAGAGAAGAATACAGATGTAGAAGAAGCATGACAGCTTTGGAATATAGCACGAAGGACACGTTTGATTGTAATGGAAGAGACAACCAAGATCCTTTGAACAATGGACAATTCTTCTGTAGCACGAACGACACAGTAAACTTTTATAGAAACACAGTACATCATCACTGGCCAAAAACGAAGACAAAGACGACGAAATAAATGAAATATTGTAAGCCTTAATCAAATCTCCTGTCACAGATACCCCTCAGTGAACACATTTTACGGGCCAAACTCACAGACACACAAGCTCAGGACAAAGTAGCCGGACACGCTCATAAACATGAATGTCAGGACAGTCATTTTGGTAGCCATGGCAACAGCTAGGCCAGCTATTTTCAACTCTATTTCTCTGACTATTTCAGCCGAGTTATGAGTTATGTGTGTGACCCTCCAACTGCCTGGCAATAAGTAGCAGAAAACATTTCACTTTTCACAAGAGAGACATCATGTGTCCCAAAAGGAGAAAGGAGACAAGAAAAGAGTTGTGAATCCTGCTGTGACTGGGGCTGTTACAGAGACGTACCCTGTGCTCGTCTCTTTCACAGAGAACATTTTACTAGTGTTCTATTTTAAGAATGTTGCGTCCAAAATGAAGTTGCAACCTTGCTGCAGCTCCACCCTTTACAAGACACTGGACTATCAGTTATTTAAGCATGGTCTACGGGCCATTCAAGGCCTTAATATCCAATGACAGATTTACAGTAATCCACAGACAGAAATTAAGGCAGAAAAGAGGGCATGCAGTGACACGGTGACATTTTTAATTCTGTACAGTCCACAGCAACAATCCCTTTATCTGGTCATCTGCTTGCAGTACCTCCGAGCCCCCTGCTGGTGGTGTTCTCTGCTCTCCACAAAATGTTGCTGCTAAGAGACATTTCATCGTGATGTGCACCCTTGCTGTTTTCTTTTAGCTTTTTTAAGCTATTTATTTTTGTTCTTACTTTCACATTGCACAGCACCCAGTAAAGCTCAACTTATACTTATGATATGATTTTAATAAAACAATATTTTATGTCGTACGACCATACATTGGGAAAGGCCACACAAGGCCTGTGTGGGGTCTACTTGGCAGGAAGTTGTCCAAACTGTAAAAACAAACCGACCAAGAAGTGGGGGTGAAGCAGGCGAAGTATATCCGTGAATATTGGCGGGAAAGGTCGCAGAAATTCCCCCTTTTTCTCTTTGTGGCGAAGGCCAGCGAGGAGAAAAACTGTAACTGGTTTTCTCTTCTTCACTATGTGGAATCCTGACGGGAGCAAACGTGTCTGCTTGCATTTTGTTGTACATTTTAATACATGGGTGTGTGGAAAGGGAGATGAGAGAGTTGTACAGTAGCCTACACCTCATATTCCTATACTTCAAAATCAGATGTGTAGCCTATCTGGTGAAGCCACCATCGGTCATTAGCGACCTGTTGCTTAATTTATACACTGTCGTCTTCAACGAAGTATAAATCAGGCTTATCAGTGGTTTTACTAGGCTACAGCTGCTGCTTGTACTTCACAATGTATTATAGTCTACCTACTGCTATTTTATGGCCATGTTTTTATGAGCTATGAGCAGGTACATTGTACAGTAGGAGAGAGTGCCTAAGTTTGTGCTCCTGTGTGTAATTAACATTACCTATCTGCAAACCCAAACACAAAAGCCGAAATCATTCTCAAATACTTGTATTTATTCAACTGTGTAGCCTCATTGTTGTTTTGCACTAGTTTTACGGTCGAAAATAGTTACCATCTCATGTTTCTACATGTTATGTGACGTTTGTAGAGCATGCCTAACCTTTTATTTATTTCCAGGCATAAGTGCTGGTATACACACTTCTTTCTGTACGATTTGTCAGGACAACATGACATCTAAGTAACGTGCCAAAACTAAACAAACGTGGACAGCTTCAGGTTGAGAAGCCAGTGTTTCGGTCATATCCAACCTTTCCTTATAGTAGGCTAGTCTTGGGAGAAGCCATGGCCATTTGTAACGAGAGCATGATTTTCTGAAACAAATGGATAGATCTTTTGTTTTTTTTACTCAATTTTAAATGTGCCGCTAATATGATCTGATGACTGTAATATTTTTAATCCGTTGTCCGCATCAACAATGAATGTACTGTATGTCAGTTCAACAAAGTATATCGATGTCCATTTATGAATTCAGAGCATTATAGGTGAAGCATGTCGCTGTAACTCTTAGACTATGCCACAATTATGCTTGCAAGTAGTACAGTTGTAAAGAACTTATCACCGTAGCTATACCATAGATGTTATGCTGTAGTTGGCATTATCCTAGCGACTGTAGTTGTAACCGTGGTTTTATACTTCGTCGTAGGACGGTATCATGCTGAGAAAACTGCCAATCTAGAGGCGTTGTGAGCCTCTAGATTGACTATTTTCTGCTATTTCCGTCATACGACGAAGTAGCCTATAAATCAGGCTTTTGGATACATCCCTGTTGCCAGCTTTAGGACTACTGGCTGTCGATGAGTTGAATGTATGCCTGTTTGGACCTCTAGTTGTCCGGACTGTTGATGAGCCATGGATGTGTCAATGTACATACTGTATATGTATTATATGTGCGTATGTAGTACTTCAATGGTTATTTATTTGCATAATACAAATCATAAAAGGTAAAGGTGGAATTTTCAGGTGAATTACATTCGAAATATGTAGCATTTTGTCAATTTGTCAGTCATTTTGTTTGAATGTTCTAGGACCAACTGAATATTTTTGTTATTTTCTTTTTATGATTCTACCAGTCAGTTCTAACCAGTGCAATATTATTGTCCCAATCATAGTGAGGCATAACCTCCATAAGTAGAGATCACTGCAGGGGTGTTCTCTGCTGTGTACAGCCACAGGGAATTCCAAGTATGAAAAAAACACACACACACACACACACACACACACACACACACACACACACACACACACACACACACACACACACACACACACTACTGTACCTACAGTATAGTTAGGAGAATGTCACCTTTTAAAATGGATTTATATTCTAGCCACTGTTGACCTATTCTGCAGTTTCGTTACAAAGTGTTCAACTATACACATTTTATATCGCAGACTAAACTATTTTTCAAATTGGGAGTATTTTACAAAAGCCTTTGACCAATTACCGTTGGCACATTTTCAATCAGTAGGCCTAATGGAGTGCACAGGGAAGTGAAGCCCCCACCCAAACAAAAGCTGCTATCTTTCAACAAGCTGTTGCTTGCGTCATCATCCACACAGATTGGACCTACTTGACTTGTCTTTCTTTACAAATATAAAACAATTATGTTAACCGCATGAACCCTAGCGTCCCTAATCTCGGACTGAGCATTCGGCTAAAATTGCAGATCTACAAGACCTTGTACATGGGTTATTTTCAGCTAAGAGATATTGTAGTGGGAAAAATGGAGGAGGTCTAGTATTGACACCTGGGGGACTCCAGTCTACTAAGTATGGGTTCAAGTGGTTTTAATCACCATGCCATAAATGTTTTATGAAATACTACAATGTGTAATCCTGAGTGTTAATTTTACTCTGAAATTTACAAATGTAATCAAATGATTTGATTACATTTGTACATCTCAGAGTTACAAATGGATACATTAATTTCAGCAAAACCATGCTATTAATTACATTTCCCTTAATATCAATGAAACAGAAATGACAGAAATAACAGAAATGATACACTCACAGGCCTCCATTTTATCTTCTCTACTGTTTTACCTTGCCCAGTCCAGTATTACTATTAGTAGTATTTCTCACAATAATATTATTGAGTACAATCTTGTTTTTTACTACGTTAATCTGAGAATATAATAGGGATGTACTGCACAGCAAATTATATATTTCACCACATGGCTGCCTGGCAATTTCCAACTACAGTATACAATAAAGGATTTGGTACACCTAGTAATATACTCAGTACATACAATTCGAGTATATAACATTACAAAAGTAGCTACAAACACAATTATTGTAATAGATCTGTAACATAAATTAACATGTAAAACTGTATATGGTGGCAATAATTCATATATTTTGGATATACGGTATGCAGTGTGTTTAAGACGATACTTATTTAATGGGTCTGACTAAAAGTAGTTATCCGTATCTCTTGTTTCCGTTTTCTGTTTTTATTCATGTAAGTGGTCGGATTTAAAAAAAAAAGTTCAATCATATACCATTAGAAAATCACTGTGTGTTATTGAAACAAACGCCAGTAAAATCCTCAGTGTTGATTTATCCATTTGTAACTCTGAGAGTGTACAAATGTAACCAAATGGACCCGTTTAACTCTCAGAGTTAATGAACACTGAGGATTTTTACTGTGTACTAATGTTCATTAGTTTCTTCTTTGCTTCATGTTCTGTTCAGGCTGGTTATCTAAAGTATTCCCAGTCTGGGCAACAGCTTGCTCTATCATTGTCTTTACTGTGAAATAAATACATTAGAATACAATATACAATCCTTTTGTATTGTCTTTTAATTGTGCTAAATTAAATCAAACCATTGGCATGCATTGCAAACTAACAATAATGTCCAACATTACTCTCTGAGCCCTGAGTACTGCAGCCCCCTGCAGGGATACTACAGTACTGTATGTTATTTATGGGGATGTGTACTAGCACTATCAAAGGCAAGGGAAAGTGAACCCCTTGAAGAAACCGCAAAAGAACCCCAACTACCAGAAGGCTTTTTTTGTGAGATTTGCACATTGTGGCTGGTGATAAAAGAGCACCAACAGGAGATGGAGTCCTTCACATGTGTTATTTATGGCCATGCTCAGATGAAGTCAGTCGATGCTGTGCGGGCCTGGATATTTCAATAAATGGTGCACGCTGATAAAGTGCTGGACTCAAACTTTAAAAAAAGACCTGGAACACCTCCCCCCAAAGTCTGTCTCATTCATTCCCCATGTACAGCACAACAATTTCAGTTAAGGAGGACAAAGAGACTTTGACAACCTCTTTATTGACGATTATGATGATCATCAACGATTAGTAGTAGTACAGTAGTAGTAGTAATGGTGTGAACAAAGAAGATTACATGAGAAACTGTTCACATCTAGTGCATGCAGTATATAGTATGAAAACTTCAAAGGTAGGGTAAGTGATATGATTTTGTTAAAATAAGTGTTAAATACAGCGGCTCTATATTCAGATAGTAATCATAGCTACAGTACAGTATGGAGTGTTTGTTCAGTGACGCGGTCTCCCCTGCTCTCCACCTCTTTAGAAAACAGAAGAGGCATTTTCAGGTTTGGATACCAATTTTATCCAATCAGGAGGGGAGATAATTCTTGGTATTCCGAGAGAAGGTACAGGATAAACAAATGCATCGCGATGAAGTTGACTTCTTTTGGCAGATGGCATCCTGAGCCTCGAGCTGTTCGGTAGCCTCTTCCACAACTTTGCCTTTATCCAATGTTAGCATGCCAACAGCCATTCCATGTCTCCCTGCAGGAAGTTGACACACAAACAAAAACAAGATCTTTATGTAGTTGGTAGAAATGTATTGTAATGTGGGATAGCAGTAAAATGAAATTACAATAACAAAGTATGAAAACAAATATGGTGGTCTAGTACTATCAACAACATAGACACACACTCACTATACTATAGCTCCATAGGACTGATAGTGAGTACTGTATGTATTAGAGGTCTTCATGGGTGTACCTGAACCGAAAATAACTGACAATGTCCGAGACCCGGATGTTTTGAGTCCATGTTTTATTATGGTCATTTGGGTCTGGGTTGGTTCAGAACTGGGTCTGTTTATCATTATGGGTAGGATAAGTGGATCCGGGAAGATCTGCACTCAGCACTGATCAGGAGAGAAATGCATGAAGTGTTGTGTAACTCCTCTGATGATTTAGGCTGACCTATGATTAGATTATTGTGGCGTAAGTAAGGAGGGAACAAGTTTAGCTGTGCATGAGTGCCAGGCTGCTAACTGAGTTTCAGTGATTTGAGAGCGTACACAAGGTGAGCAACCATGAATTTCTTTAATTGAGGTGAAAACCTTTAATGGCATTGTCCCTTATTGTGGGCTCCCACATAGCTACTAGATTCAATTATGGAGTAGCTTATAACTGGCATCTAGACTAGAGCAGCATTTTAATAGCAATTGTAATTATTAGGTTTGTCAGGTCCATACCAACAGGGATAGCAGTACCATACTGTACCAACAAGACCAAACGGTCAGGATCAGTTCTGTAATATATGTAACAAATGTAATGGGTTCATTAGCTAGGGTTCAGGTCCATCATTTTAGACCTGTGAAGAGCTCTAGTGTGCAGCACTGTTTGTAGCATTAAATTAAATGTATCACAACATTATCAGTTTCTTTCTATATTGTGTGCAAATGAGGGAAGTGTAGCATGCACATTATAGGCCTACTCTTAGTTAGTTACTGTAGTTATTTCGATCTATTTAACAGAATATTGATGCATTCAGTTTCTACTACTGTAGTTCGTTAGTGGCCCGAAAAGGCGTAGGCTGAAGCAGAGGCTTATTTATTTTGGCTATCCTATTTGAAAAGGTTCAAAACAAAACAAAATAACACAGTTTCAAACATTGATTTAACGGAACTGAAAACAAAGGATAAATCTAAGCGAGACACTGTCTTAGAACAGAGAGCAAAAGGAAATTAAATGAGTTTGACTAATTACAATTTGTTACAATGCTTCACCATAATCTGTAGCTTTCTGACCGCAGTATAGGTTCTAGTTCTACACACAGATATACATACACATACTGTACATACACACCTAAGCACATACACCTACACCAGGGGTGGGCAAGATTTCTTTTCCCATACTGACTTCCATGAAGTGAGTGAGGGGCCACACATTGTACAATTGAATTGAAACGTGAAACCCATAGTGCTGAATTATGTTAAAACTGCATGGATTTGGTAGACATGCCTTTTTATAATAAGGTACTTGCTTTCAAAACAATAATTTTCAGTTACAAAATGTAACTGAACAGCTGTACTGTATCACTCAGGTGTACTCTGGCCTTACAATAAAAAGATGACTTGCATAAAACAATCCACGTCAATGCCGTCAACTTTTAAATGAGCCTATAAAGCATCTTATCTGATATGCACCACTCCATAGGTCACTGATCAAACACATTGCATTATGTTATAAATATGGACTCAAGGTCAACTGATTCATTGGAACATTATGAACATAAAACATTTGAGTACATACTGTACGGATGGAGGAATGCAGGTAGGTATAGTACTCAAATGGCTATTAATTGGTGTAGCTAAATAATCATTTCTAAAAACAATTAACATACGGCAGCCTTTTAGAATGTACATTTTTGGTGGGGGTCATTTTGTTTTTCTTTGAGGACTTGGTGGGCCGTATTAAGATGGTCAAAGGGCCAGGTCCGGCCCCCGGGCCGTACGTTGCCCATGTCTGACCTATACCATGCTTACACACATATACACATACATACGGTACATACACACACAACATGATAAGCACATACATAATATTCATAAATATATCTATCTAACCAGGAACACATAGTGTCTACCCTATTCTTCTACACATTTCAAAACGAGCCACTTATCAAAACAATCTAATAAAAATACAATCTTATTGTGTGGGAAAGGCCAATCTACAAGCTCACAAGCCATCAGGGCATTTTGTGAGCTTGAAGATCAGCTATTTTCTTTTCTTTTTTTTGCCTATAATGGCTAAATGGCAGGGTTAAAGTGATTAGCTATACTTTAGAAAACCTGGAGACTGTGAAGTCATCCTCTGTATACTGGCAGCTAGGGGGCAGTCCTGAAACGGGCATTAAATGTGGCATGGTCCAAGTACAGTACATTCCATGTTTGGGATTTCCATAATTGGGTATTACCAGTACAGGCAGTGCTTCCATCTTACAGTGCAGGAGCAAAACGGCCACTTAGCTGCAAAGGTGAGTGGGTGCGTATATGGTTATTTTTATAGGTGGCTTTTCAGAGGACCGTGTTTCTTGAGAACAGGAAGAGACGGGAAGTTCTACCAACTTAACTAGTTTGTCAAGGTAGCTTCAATAGTTGTGGATTCCATGAAGGTGAACAGGTTCAACATAGTCTATGTTGACGTGAAAGTCTAAGGTGTGCCAACAATGGGAAAAGACTTGAGATTGAAAGGAATGCAGTGTCACAATAGTTTGATGCAAAGGTGCCTAATTTTGATCAGAGGTGAGGGGGAGGTCTGATAGTGAGGCTGTGAATCAAGGGTTATTATGATGTTGTTATAGTTGTTATTGTTATTATTGGACGCTTTGAAACACTATCTCAACTGACGAAAATCAGCTTTACTTGTCCAGTTCTGCCCTCCTTTGCCTTGGTGCTCCCTCTCAACAGATGACATGTCATCTGTTTTTGCTCTTTTCCTTTTTCATACATTTTTCACTGTGGTCACTCGCATACCGTTGACTTTGTCTGACTCATTGTCTGACACGTCAAAAAAATACAATCCCACGAAGGATTGAATGCACATTTTGACATTTTCAGGGAATTACGGCAGCTATTAGCAAACATTACTTCTTGCTGTCTTGTTGTCCTGATGCAATCATGTACGGGTACCACTTACAACAAATCTCCTGCAACATGTTAATGAGTATCCCGACACTAAAGAGTCACCAAAATTATTCAAAATTTTGTTTTATATTAGATTGTGAATATATAGGATATATTTTTACATTATAATGAAAAATTATCAACAGTATTTTTCATTAAAAAAAAGGAGAAAAAAAAAGAAAGTGCCACAGACATAGACAAGTCTTGCCACGGACATGTTTGTCCATACACGGACATGTTCATGACCCCTGCCCAAGATAGCAACTTTTGCGCGGGAACGCCCCTTGCGCAATGCTAAATCCCCAAATGGCGGGTATAGGAACTTAGGCCGAAAATAGAGCCCCGTATGTGTTCCTCCATTCCTCCACACAGTAGTTTAGGTATGGAAGTTCACTGAGTTTTTATGGAAGAAGCTGAAATGACACCTACCTGCCAAGAGTGTGCCTCACCATAGCGCAGCTTAGTGGTGAAGTGCTCACAATTCTTAGTGAGAAGACTGTAGTCAACCTTCTTCCCCACCTGTGCAAGGGCCTCTTTGACTATGACATCGACTGGTCGTGGCTTATGTTTTTTGTCCCAGTAATTGTTGACTTGCCACTGGTCATCCCCGACCACGTCCATAAGCTTCTTTTTCTTTACCACAGCCCTGCTGCTGTCAGCTAACCCTTTGCTGCTTTTTCCATCCTCTATAAGTACAGATAAAGAGACAAGGGGTTACAGAGACATTTGTGTTTGAATTCTGCAACATGTTTTGAAACAAAAACTTTTAAAATACCATTGAGTGCCATTAGTTAAAGCTGTACTAAGAAACTTTTTTTCTTGTGATTACAATGTTCTATCTCCCTCCCTGTTCTTTTATTGAGACATTTAAATCCTGTGCCTCGTTTGACACGACTTGTTGACAAGCAGTACTGCCTGAAGGTCAAAATTCAATTTATGGCCCAGATTAAAGAATACAATTGAATTACAAAATGCCTTTGTGCAGAACAACAAATAACAACCAGGGCGCACGCTGGCCTAACGGTCCAGGCGCATACCACGTACAATGGTAATCCGGCTTGACAGCGTGTCGTGGGTTCAACTCCCGATCCCGATGACCTTAGCTGTGAGTCACCCCCCCCCCCCCCCCATCTCTCTCCCCGTTTCCTGTCAGCCTACTGTCCTGTCAAATAAAGGCATAAAAGCCCCTAAAAATATCTTAAAAAAACTAAAAACTAATAACAACTAGAAAGGCGCAATTCTGGGAAATTGCAAGTGTGGTTGCACCTACGCGAGTCACGGGTTGTGGCCGCCTGGACCCAAGGAAAACACTGGGTGGAGCGGCATTGGAGGCTGCGCGACGTGCGATTAAAATTTGATGCTGATCGGATCCTGCGTTCGTGATATATGGCGTCTTGATTTTTTTAAATAGGCCCCTCCTACAAAATTTGCAAGCCAATTGCATTGTCAATGTGTCACGTCACTCCTGAGATCACCTGTATTTCATTTTGAGAGGCTTGTTCCCCCCAAAAATCATGTTTTTGCATCAAATGGTTACATTTTGCACATTTGTGGTGCCCCCTATGGGTCAAAGTGAAATGACTTGATTCGTTAAGTACGAGACCCTCGACTTGTTATTCAAATTTGGGTTTGATTGGATGTTTCTTTCGTGACTTTTGGCATTTTTTGTAAATAGGCCCCTCCCACTAACTTTGGAAGCCTATTGGGGGCGGCCATAGCTGAGTGGTTAGTGAGCCCGCGTAGGGAGCCAGAGGCCCTGATTGCCCCAGGTACGATTCCAAGCCAGACCAACAAATGTGTGGATGAAATTAAATTTGTCCCTGAGCAAGACTCTTAACCCCTAATTGCTCACAGGCCCTCATTGGAAACAAGACCGCAAGGACTTTCATGAACGGACCCGTTAAAGGAATTATCCTTATTACAGACGAACGGTTTAGACTATACATTTTTTTCTTATATATGTTTATGGCATGGGTCCAGATATTATGTGTACTGATGTTTGTGAGATCAGGACAAAATCTGTAGGAGGAGGAGCAAAAAGTGTGTTTTGAAGAAAATTCAAAATGGCGGAAAATCTTGCCGCCATTTTGCGTCAGTAGCGTCATGACCCATGGTATCCAGGGGAAAATACATTTTGATTCTACGACCTACGGTTCAAGAGTTATAGGCCGAAACGTAAAGTGGGCTGTTATAGCGCCAACATGGTGTAATTGGTGTAATTATTTTTTTCATAATTTGGGCACTGGACTATGAACCTCCCCTCCAAGTGTTGTAACTGTAGCCCTTATGGTTTCCGAGAGAAAAATACTTGAATGGGAGTCTTTGCATTTTCCCATTATAAGTCAAAGGGGAGAATGAATTAATATCAATTCAACTATACAACTTGTCTCTTAGCAAATTACACGCACACGATTCCCAATGAAACCGGTCAATTTGACATATGGCTCGAGTGTGTGCCGCTATAGTGTAGCTGCCCTTTTGGGCAACCACTAAACTCCTGGATCTCAAATAAATGTTATTTTCTGTCCAGCATTGACTTTCATCAGTATTTGAGTTGAGGAAGACTGCCCTGACAGTGTACATGACAGACTCACCAACTTGCACATGAACGACATCGCCATTTCCAACGTAAATAGCCCAGTGCCAGTAGCGTCCTCGGAATACGTGTATCATGTCTCCTGCCTTTGGCTTTTCCTGGAAAATAAAGTGTATGGAAAACAAAATGGAAGGTTCTGATTGATTGATTCAATACTTTATTAACAAGTTTGTTAACAGTACAGGTAGTACAGTAAAAGGTTATGTCAAAAGGATAACACAAAAATGTCCCAGTTTGACCAATTATATGAGATATTGTCAGTTCACTAACCTGAGTTGTAGACATGGTACAGTAGTTTTGTTTCTTTCAGACAAGTGATGTGATGTCTTTTTGGATTACTCACTCTCAGCTCTGTGGTCAGGCTTTTTATTATCCTTCACCTAGCTGCTTTCACTTCCCATATTATAATCAGATACTACTTTCCATTACTGTTACGACCTTTGGTCTAGAGCAGTGTTTCCCAACCTTTTTGCCGGCTATGCCCACACCTGGCATAGCCGGCACACCTAGGTGTGGGTGTGTGTGTGTGTGTGTGTGTGTGTGTGTGTGTGTGTGTGTGTGTGTGTGTGTGTGTGTGTGTGTGTGTGTGTGTGTGTGTGTGTGTGTGTGTGTGTGTGTGTGTGTGTGTGTGTGTGTGTGTGTGTGTGTGTGTGTGTGTGTGTGTGTGTGTGTGTGTGTGTGTGTGTTTTGAGATACAAGTATATATATTGATATATTCAATCAACCTTCCCATTGATTGAATACTTTATTTAGACGTTTGCATAGAAAAGAGCACATGGAAGTACAGTTCACAATACAAGTTCAAACTAAATAGGATTGAAAAGCCTACTGGCTTGTTTCAATTGGGTTCCTCACGTACTCAATTCCCAGAGTAAAACTTCTTTGATACTAAACCCAATATACTTTTAATATCTGATAATATCTAATAATCTGATCCTGATAGTGTTATTGCGGACGCATGTGCAGTTGCCCACTACAGACAAATAGCAAACACTCGCCCCAAAACACAGTTGCCCCGGGGCAAATCCGGCGGTATTCACCTGGTATTCCTAAACGTAACTTCCGTTAACTATGCCTAAACCTAACCTTATTCATAAACGTAACCACAGGAGGTTAGGCATAGTTTTACATCCTAACAGGTTCTTGGAGGAGGACAACCACAAGCATCCGATAAGCACAGTGTATATTGGCGTCTTGATCTTTTATCCCAGAAATGTTCATCAATGTTCCACTGCAACCAAGGAATGACATCAGAGTGCCAGTGGGCATTATGCCGGGATGGATGATAGTAAATGGACTCCATTTAAATAGCACCTTACTAGTGTGGTAAAGTGCATTTAATCTGTGAGACTATTTGCCCCTATTGAGATGAATGAAAGAGTCCAGGCATGGCTTCTACTTGGTTACTTTATTAAGGAAAATAAGGAGGTAACATCACATGGCAGCTTCGGCAGGAAAGAGACAGAGTTAACACAGCATTGATATTTATACCCTGTTTTCTATAGAATTGTGCACGAGGCGTGTGTGTTGAGAGCTAGATGTCCAAACAGTGTGTATCCTATGTGTGTGTATGGGCATGCAAGGATGCACTTCATTGTGCACGTAGGTGCGTGTCTTACAAATACTAAAACGGTGTGTAAATGTGTGTGTGCTTTAGGTGGGTGTGTGTGAGTCCATTGTACATAAGTTAGATAAGACAATGTAGTGGTCAACAAAGGTCAGAAGGTCCATGAGAGCTGGACCCCATGGACACCCCATGGAATGTGTCCTTTATTCCCTGTGAAAAGGCTTTAAGGTTCCTGCGCCTAATCTAGAATCTCTCTAGTATCAGTTATCAGGCTGACCAGAGTAGGCCTTCATTAATAATGTGCATGGTTACATTGTAGTGTAGGTGCATTACAATATGGGTACTGGTATATTAGTATACTGGTATATGATATTATGTATGGATACATGTATGTAAGTACAAAACCATGTGTTGCCCTAGATCACTGTTATTCATTGACCATAGGAGCATCCAGTGTGTGGCATCCTGTGGGGGATGTGTGTTTCTAGATCTGTTCTTTGTGTGGTTCAAGTCAGGCCATGTGAGTCCTTATGGGTGTTCATCTTAGATATTGCTAGAACTATGCTATTTCAATATACTGTACTACACTAGTCTTCCTGACTCTTCAAAGCACTTTACAATGTACTTCACATTCAACCATACATTCACACATCGATGATAGATTAAACATACAATATCGCTACCTGCTCATTGGGAGCAGGGAGGGGTTCAGTGTCTTGCTCAAAGACAGGAGGAGCCAGGGATGGAACCTGGAACCTTCAGATTCCAAGACGGCCGCTCTATACCTCATGAGCCACTGCTACCCCGCATGATGACAGACTTATATCGCACTTCCAGTCACTCAAATGGATTATACATGTCATGAAATAGTGATTTTTCAAGGTGAACAAGGGTTGTGAGCACAGGATCCAGGTGAGAGATTAATTTCTGGACATTCAAAAGAGCACCTTTCTAAATTGGCTTTAGGGCCTAATTATTACAAATTGCAAATTGTGCAAATGAGGAAAGGTTGCATGATTTCACCATGGTGATAGATTAATTTCTGGACATCACAAACATGGACTTTGACTCATAAGTCACTGGACGCAAAATGTTAGCCATTTCCAGGTAATTTGCTCATTAAGCAATTCATTTGCTGATTATGCTATTACTTAAATTGCCCAATATGCAACTTTTAGGAATCAAGCTTAAACTCATCTGCTAAGCCTATAGATGACATTCTAATCATAAAGGTTTACAGGAAACAACATTTCTGGGTTTAACATGGGCCCTATGGGGTTTCCAACATGGTTTGACAGCCCGAAATGTGTACAGCCTCGGACAAGTTTCAGAGGTCAATTCAGAAATGCTTGAAAACAAACTTCATGATATATAGAAACACTGTAGGAAGTGTCATGCTTCTTTAATAAAATGCACAATACCTTCCATATATGAGCTTATCTGCCCACTAGAACCCTGAACGCTCACCATATACTGCCCCCAAAACCAAAACCAACATGAGATGAATAGCACCTTTGAATAGTATTGTACCTATATTGCATTTTGAATGCATTAGCACTTTCTTTCCTATGTTGTTTTTCTTTATTTTACTGCTGCTCTCTCTCTCCTCTCTCCTAGATGTTTTTTAATGTCATAACAATGTCACAGAACTATCATAACAGAACTATCATAATAGTAATAATCGCCATTTCTGTAGAGTGACTATTAGGTTTCATTTTTCATTTCTTAGAACAAAACTGTCATTTTAACAGGCATATATATTATTATTATAATGGAGAATAATGGGGCAAAAAGTGGCAAAAATGCAATTCTGAGGTCAATGACCGCTCAACGTCACCAGAGGTCAATCTGAAAGTGCTTCCACGTCTGAAATCAAACCTTGGGGTATGTAGATGATATGCTGAATGTTTCATGCTTCTTTCTTAAAATGCACAATTAGTTTGCTATACTGCCCCATTACAATAACAGTTTGTTACTGGAAAAAATGTGTGTTGGTAGTGATGCTTTAATCACACTTGATTTTGATCAGACTATGCAAAGAGTAGAGATATCTTAAACTATGTATTATATTGTAAATGTAGCCAAACAAGACAACTGCCTCCTATAAAGTTTATTTTTAAACCATTAGGAACATAATTCTTCATTTTTTAATTTTTTTTATTTGGGACAGTAATGAACATCTAAACATTTACAGTAATTATAGCAGAATAAGCTATTTTTATTATGTACTACCACCTTAAATCAATAGTGATATCAGTAGAATAAAGCATATATATTCGGATGCATGCTAATACAAATGTGAAGAGGGAGGCAGTAGACAATGTAGAACTGGTAATCACATACTGTGCTACAGTATATCATGGCTGTAGAAATATCACAATTTACTTTTGCATGATTCACTTACTACTAATTCACATTAGTAGTAAGACTTACACAATTATAACATATCACCTGATATTAACATATCTCATAATATTTAAGGTAATCACAATAATCTTTTGCATAATTGTTAGAATAGTTTTCCATTAACTTTTATAACTCAACTGGATGAAATTAAAAGTAAATGTCATATTTGATCATTATTTCATTTCCATTTCCATTACAGAAATGTAATTTGTTCCCATGTTCAATGTTCAAAAACACAATTAAATCATTAATCACAATTCATGGTATGACAATTAATCGTCAACAAAAATGTCATGATGGTAACATGGTGGTACATACATCACTATAGAATACATGCATGGCATGCCTCCTGGTGGAGATTTGTGTTGTGTGAGCGTAGCCTGGGACCAGACGAATGTGCCAGTGCAACAAAAAATGCCCTTGGTGATTTGTGATATAGTCTGGCCACACGAGTGTGAGCGCACCTCTCTAGTTTGCATCCTGACTATGTAGTTCCACTTTATAGTTTCCGTATTATAATCTTTTTTTTTTTTTTATCATGAGTTAAAATGTATTCTGATATTTCCAATTCTTTCTTTGAGTTGACTTCTTTAACAACCTCTTCGATAACACTTTTAATACACTTTTGGAAATATTCAGTCCGATTATGCCCATCATTCTTTTTTCTTGATTTGGCAGCCGTCTCGTTCTTCAAGATACTTGTCTCAGCTTGCCTCGCATCATCACAGGCATAGACTGTAATGATTTTGTCTTGTTTTGGTCTTTGGTGTACATTTTCGTTTCTGCTGTGTTCTTTAAGCCTGTATTTGACTTCCCGCTTGGTCATGCCAACTTTGTATTCTCTACCACTTGCGCAAAGGAAATAATAGATGTATCCCTTTTTTACATCTGTTGAACCTGTTTCATCATCATCAGACTCCTCAGATGACGAGTCCTCATCATCACTTTCGCTCTCCCTGTATTCACTTGTGGTTGTATCTGATGATTGTGCAGATGATAGATGAGAGGATGCACTGTCTGACTGACTGGGAGATGTATACCTTTCTCTTTTACCTGAACCTGCCTGACTAGAAGTGTTGCCACTGTTAGGTCTACGCCTTATAGCTGAATCTGTCTGAATATCTGTTGGTATGATTCTGATTTTGAAAGTGTGCTGGTATGATTTTAATTCTGATTCTGTGTCACTGAACTGTTTGGACCTTTTACGAGAATGATCCAGAGCTGAGTCAGTGACAGATTTCACCATTTGGTTTACCGCAACCTTATTCACAACTTGTTTTGCTACCGTTTTCGAGGTAGATTTCAGCACTTGTTTTGTTGCCTGTTTTCCGACTGACCGGGTCGTTCCCCCAGCCGCCGTGCCACTGGAAGCGTCCAACCCCATGCCCAACCCCATTTTCCCCACCCCAACGAGTGCTTCTCCCAGACCGTTCGCCTCACCGACTCGCTCAACATTTTTGATGAATCCAACCGCTTCGTTGGTCACGGCGGACACCAGCGAGTCTGTCAACACCCCCGCTATAGTGGCCCCTGCCGGGCCGGCCACCACTGCACTAGCCAGGAGCACCGTACTCCTGCTGGAGGCCATGTAGGCTTTCTTCGCCCCTTCATGATCTCCGGCGATATTGTGAAAGACACCTTTGACGTGCCCCACGACCGGGATGCTGTCCAAGCTGTCAGAGACCACGTTCCCCATTTAGTTCACGTGTCGCCCAAGCAAAGAGGAAGAACACCTTGGTAGGAGAAAAGAAAAGTTAAATATAATACGGTGGGGTTGAAAAGTCTGAGTACAACCACTTGAAATAGTTTTTTTGTGATCGTCTATCGTCTTTTCACTTTCACTTTTTAATTTATTTTGATTGCAAAAATAGCAGATCTGCAAGTTCACAACCATAGTCTGTAAAAAAAAAACAATGGACACAGGGAACATGTAACCATGCATAAGAGGTTTGATGCAACAATACAGGCCTCTCATGTAGCTCTCCTGTTGTTGTTTTGTGTACCAACTAACTACAGAGACCCAGGATCTCTTGATAAATAATTCAGTATTACATGAATGCATGCCATAATAATAAGCCAAGCTGTACCTGTTACAAAGGGGAAGTACCTCAGTGTTGCAGTCAAATGTGGCTTTCACCTCCAATTCAGGTTGTTTTTAATTCACACCTTGAGTCAGAGACGAGATACAATAGATCAAATCACCATGACATCACCACAACCAAATATGTATTTCCGGGTAGATCACGCTGGCAGCGTCACATTAGAAGCAGTAAGTGAATAGATGCCATAATTCAAATGAAATGGCAAATTCGAAAAAATTCAATTGAAATAAGAGTAATCAGATTAAAGATTAAATTTAATTAAGATTAAAGATTAAAAAGCAGTTCTCTTATTTAATTTACATTTTTTAAATTAGCCTTTTGATTTTAATATTGTCCACTATTTAGCAGGGCATTTTTTAAAATAAAAAATCAAATGATCTATTATTTATCAATTGAAATCTGTCATAGAATGAGCATGCTTGGGAGATTCATTAAAAATTCTATTACATTTTCATTTCAATAACGTCACAAAAATCCCTTGACATCCTGAAGATTAAATAGAATTTCTCTTATTTCAATAGAATTTTTGAATTTGCCATTTCATTTGAATTATGGCATCTATTCGCTTCCATATGGAAGCACAGGACACTTAAGATATTGTTATTGACTATTAGAAATATATTATTTTGTTCTAAATATCTAGAGCTAGGTACAACTCAACTCAAATTTTATTTATAGAGCACATTACAATGACCGAGGCCAACCAAAGTGCTATACAATACATCAAACAACAATGTTACAAAACATACGGTGCAAAAATACAATATAAAAATACAAAATACAAGCGCTAATTAAAAAGCATAACAAGATAGTGAGGTAGGGACCATAGTTGTGGTGTAGTTATTTAAGTATGTTCAAAAGCCAGAGAAAAGAAGTAGGTCTTTAGTAGTGATTTAAAAATGTCTATGGACTGAGAGGCTCTTATATTAAAAGGAAGGCTATAGGTACAGAGCTTTAACTTTTTAACAAAATAGAAAAGAAAAGAAAAACATAAAAGCATATCACACACCTACAGCACCTTTAAACGAGAACTCTTTTGAGGCTGAGCAAATATCACCCATACAATAAAGTTGGATGCAAAATGTTCTTTGGACCATTAATCACTGGTGCACAAAGTACAAACATAATCACAGGTGCACGAAATACACAACATAATCACTGGTGCACAAATAACACACTCATTACTTGACTCAAAGCATACAGTACATACACCTGGTGACAAATAGCAGCCTATTATACCTAAGCCTATTACTCCACTACAAGTGAAAGTTGCTCAGTCACATTGTGACTTGAGTTAAAGTTCAGGGAGTACTTGCTTTCGAAAGTCATTATTTTTTTATATCAACGTCTTGCAGTACAGTTTTCACAATTCAGGGTTTCTGGAGGAGTCAAATGGACCTCCTTAACTCTCTGGAGGTCCTTAAAAATAAAAAGCCACTAAAGCAGTGGATTAGAAGTTAGAATGGATTAGAAGTCCTGTATGTGACTTACCGTGTTGAGTTTGTTGCTGCTACCAAACAACAGGACAGATTGTGAGCTGTGCTTCTCTGTGCAGCCTCTTAAAGAGGAAGAGAGAAAATGTGTGTGTGTGTGTGTGTGTGTGTGTGTGTGTGTGTGTGTGTGTGTGTGTGTGTGTGTGTGTGTGTGTGTGTGTGTGTGTGTGTGTGTGTGTGTGTGTGTGTGTGTGTGTGTGTGTGTGTGTGTGTGTGTGTGTGTGCGTGCGTGCGTGCGTGCGTGCGTGCGTGCGTGCGCGCGTGCGCGCGCATCACAGCAGATCATGCCATTTCTCAGAAATATAAGTAAAAGTGTGCAGCTGTTTGCCTGGTAGCTATGGGAACACAACCATCCTCTCTGTCATCACTCATGTACTTTTTTGTCTCACAAGTTTCCTTGTTCTAGTGTTCCATTGGCATTTCATCCTTGACGTTTCCGTGAGAATATAAATCAACAAGTGTAGCTTGTAGTGTGTCTTGTAACATTTGCATGCCTTGGACTTTCTCATCAACAGAGAATACACGATCACCTTAATGTAAACCACAACTATTTACCGTACCTTGCCAAACCAAACCAAACCAATGGTTTAGCTGGTAGAACTTGATCTCCTTCTGTAACTTCTCAAGTAACCCTGAAAAGCCAGCAATCTCTATAATACTGTAGACTCACCTTTGCAGCTAAGTGGCCCTTTTGCGATGGAAGCACTGTCTGTACTAATGAGACTTCTTTAATGTCTCATTTTTATCTCCTTTTCTTTTGTTTGTTTTTTTGTTACTCACTTTTGATCAGTATTCTATACCACTCTTATCTTATTGTTGTCTAAGTCATATGTATCTGTAGTAAAAGCAGGTTCATTGTCAGTGATAGTCAAAAATGTTATATTCATTTATCTTGATTTCTTCTTTTGTATGTGACTCTGTTTTTGCCTATAATGGCATGCACTAAAAGTGGGATGCCAGGTTTATAGAGATTGGCTTGTCAAAGGACAGTGTTACGACAGGAGGAGATCAAGTTCTACCAGTGATGCAATTTTTTTGTTTTGCACGGTACCTTAAATAATTGTGGTTTCCATTCAGGTGAACAGGTTTCTATGTTGTTGAGAAAGTCTAAGGTATGCCCCACATACCAGTACATGATGAGTGATTAATGAAGGGCATGACAGGACTTTTATTGAATGCAGTGTCACAATAGTTGTATGCGTAGGCGCCTAACGTTGATCCTTGATTGTCTTTTTAACCTTGTTTGTTGGTTGCAATGAAATCAATCAAATCAAATCAAATCACCACTGAGATTACAAAAGAGTCTGCTTTCCACACCCTTCTTTTACAGCAAGCTGTGACACAAGTCATTTACATGGAAATGTGCATTATATATTTGTTACATTTTCTGTTTAGTATTCTTTAATTGTGACTGTCTGCTAGTTAATAGTTTTATTGGCTTAAGTATTTTGCAGATGGAGTTACCGTTTTTAATCAGGGTGCTTGGGGGGGGGGGTGATCGGTCTCAGGTCCAGGGGCCTGTAGATTCGGGATCCGCCCCTGAGCTCTTGGGGCCCCTGAGCTCCTGGCCCTGGGGCCCCTGGGCCTCGGCCCAGTAGTCCCGTTCAGTAATGCACCCTTGTTGATAGGGGTTTATCCTACACACCAGTCAGAAGTAAGTAAGATTAGGTTACTTTCTTACATGAATAGCTTACCTGAGAAAGATGGACAGCCTCTCTTCTGGACTGACAGGTGTCCTGAAATTGATGTACACATCAATTGATGTACATCTTTGTACATCTTACAATTGATGTACATCTTCTGGAGATGTGGAGCAATCAGAGAGAGCTGAATTGTGGCTGAATTGACGAAGATTCAGCAGCTGAAAATATGCCTGAAACTTGACTTCATCCAGCTTCAGCTCCTGGAAAACCTTATGAAACTCTCTGTGCATGGTTTGTTTGTATATTAAGAATAGGATGTAACCATATGTGTTTTTTCTTTCTTTTTCTCTTTTTGTTTTCTTGTTGAACATTTTCGCTTCCCCAGCAAGTGCTGCGGACGTGTTTCACGTTTTTACCGCTTCTTCAGCGGCCATTGTTTCAATATTTCACTATGGCTTGTTTCCATTGGGGTCTTTTTTTACTCAATTCATCGAAAATACATAGTGTTTGTTTACTTATTTATTCATTCATCATTTATAATCAGTGCTAAATAGCCATATTCCGTTATTCCGGTAATCATAGCATGTTTATTTCAGTATAGGGGTCTCCTATATTCTCTCCGCCTTTTTTCGTAAACAGAAAATACATTTTCAAGGTGGTATACTGTACCAATGTTATCCAGTCAGGGGAGAGAACTCATACAGGATACAGGATAAACAAGTGAAACTGGACCTGGAACACTATGAAATTGAAGCTGATAAATGATCTGAAAACATTTAGCAGCATCTGAACAAACTCACATACATAAGGATGCCCCATTGGCCACTGAGGCTGTAGGCCTACATCAACATCAATGCCATGGTATCTTGGTCAGCTTGTCATAATTCCAAAGCTAGAATTATGCCTTGTATTGAAATTCTGTATTGGACTCATTTTTTGAGTCAAATATCATTGTCAGTGTTGATGCCAGCTAACATAGTACAGTCGATTAAACAGTATATTTAGTTATATTTATTATTATGGGATATAGGTAATGTTCCTGTGTTCTGGTAAATGTTGCGAGTTTGGTACCAAATCAAGGAGAAATCAAGGGAACAGTCCTCAAGGAGATGTGGTTGACTCCTGCAGAATCAAGGAGGGTGGCAGCCCTGGCTTATTGTCTTGTGAGGCAAGCCATTATCCATGTTTTTGTTTGGAATGGTATTCTCTTCCCCTAATGATTGGAAGGCAGCCCAAGCGTGACATCTAGTGGCTGAATGTTGTCTATTGCAGGGGTTCCCAAACCGTTTTAGCAAGATACATTTGGGGTCTCCCCTTGACCCAAACTTACAAAAATAGGCTACATTATGAATTAACCACTTAAGCCCTATTTCAAAAATAGTGAAAATAGCTGATCTACAAGCTCACAACACGTTGCATCATGACGCGTTGCCTTAACACACATCTTAGCCCACCAAACTACCAGTACACACTCCAATATGTGCTTTGCAGTGGTAAATAACTGTCGCTTAGGTTGGTCCAGTAGTGTCAGCCATACAGACACAGCATAAAGTGCCAGTGAATGTAGATGATTCAACAAATCTTATTCTAAATACAAATAGGTACAAATCTTTCCAATTACCTGATTGATACTGGTGCTGGGACAGTGTTTCAATAATACTCAGTGGCAGAGGCTCAGGGGGCAGTGGTGTAAATTTACTCAAGTACTGTACTTAAGTACAATTTTGAGGTATTTGTTTACTTTACTGGAGTATTTCTAATATTCTGTACTTTTACTCCTCTACATCTCAGAGCCAAATATTATACTTTTATTCCACTACAATTATTTGAAAGCTTTAGTTACTTTGTAGATTTTGATTACAAAACATACATTACCCACTTCAGCCCTATATACATTTTGGCCATTTTAAAATAGCTGATCTACAAGCTCACAATGCATCACGATGCGACGCATTGTGAGCTTGTAGATCTGCTATTTTGAAAAGGTTTTTATACATTTGAAATGTATGAAAAGGGACATTCTGCATGATAAGTACTTTCTACCTTTGGCACTTTAAGTACATTTTGATACCAGTACTACTCAAGTAATCTTTTTATTCTGGACTTTTACTTGTAACAGAGTATTTCTACATTGCATTATTGATACCTGTACTTAAGTAAAAAATGTGAATACTTTTTCCAGCACTGTCAGTGGCTGACACTGAACCCCAGCAAAGGACAGATTCCAGGTTTGTGCATACTGTACTTCAATACCCCAACAACAACTAAACGGGACACATGTAGTATTATTATTATCATTTAGTGCAATAAAAGTTCTTTAATCTTAACGCAACATTACAACTGATATCATACATTAACAATTGAACAGCAGCAGCTCAGCTCAACCTGTCTATACATTTGTCATTTAGCTTCCATTTTAATGCAAAATGGGGAAATGAGGAGAACCCTCAAAGATAAGGCAACAGATACTTATAGACACCGGAAATTCAAATGATGTTCTCATAAACAATAAATATGTTATATCAATTTTGGAAATCTGTATTTGAACGGCTATGACGGACCCCAACTCCACATTTCCCATATTCAAGGCTGTGATGTCAGGAGTGGAAGAAGTCCACCCTGGTCAACTCACCAACAATTCCTTTAAACAAATACAATGATACTTATATCATCAATATACATTTAATGTCATATTTAACAGTAAAAAAAAAAAAGGTTCCAGAGCACCCCAAGTAAAGGTAGTTTTGAATGCTAGACATTTACAATGTATATGTATAGGCCCATATAAGTACTGTCAATACAGTATGTACACCTAGCAACTTCCGCCACTCACGATATCATGATTATTCAATTCTACTTTTCATTTCCATAATTATATTGAAAAAGCAACTGATATTGTTGTCTAGATATGTCGTAGTAATATCTGAAGTTGTCCCTTATCTGTTGCCCTATCTACAAGTGGTCCTGTAAACCAGTGGTTCTTAACCTGTGGGCCGGGACCCCCAGGGGAGTCCCCACATGATTTTTCTTTTTTTAAGGGGGGTCCCCAGATGACATTAAAGTGACAATTTAAGGACTTGTAAGACCTTTTTAATACAAAAATTAAGAAAATAAATGAAAGAAGACCATTACCGCATCAATGGTAATCATAATCAACAAACTATACTATAAAAACATTTTCCAAATTGTCAAATAATATAAGAAAGAGGAAAAACCTTTGAACATAGCTGATCTACAAGCTTGTAGAGCAGCTATTATCACAATATTTATCTGTGGAACCAAGTCAAATGCCTCAACTCCTACAATTCCAAGTGCTTGTTAAGTTGTTAGGGTGGGGGGTCCCCAGTTCAAACATGATTGTTTTGGGGGATCGCAGCCCGAAAAGGTTGAGAACCACTGCTGTAAACAATACAGTAAGATTTAAGACTGGGACGAGGTGGCAGAGGCAGACGGGATGTAATTATACCTACTATTTTTGATTAATAACTTAGCTGGGCACAAAAACGTTCTTTGGGAAAAAGAAAACATGAAAAGGAGCAAATGTACCTTTTCTATAAAGTCAAAGACTTAAGGCTTCGCATGCTTGGTTGCATAAAAACATGAACTTTTAATGTCTAGTCTGCGACTAAGGATTCTAGAACCACCTTCATTGCAGGAACCAGGGTTCGATTTGCTGGAGGAGGGGGAGTCCATGCATCTGCTTTTGATATCCCCCTCTGGCCATTCATTGTGGATATGTTTTATCCACTGCTTCTGGTCATACTGAATTAAATACGTGCATTTCCTTTTGGGAAATGACTGTCTGATATGTTTGATATTATGTCTGACAATATCACAATTACACAATTTCATTAAAAGTGTATTTTAACCACATTAACCACATAAATATTTGAGGCAAATGTTTCAAAGAAAGTTGTTGATTTTTTCTTTTTTTTTTTACAAATCGAACCCTGATAAAGTGTGCTTATATATTTAGCGTTTCTCAACACCGGAACTCCAGAAGTCTCACAGTCTCAACACAGTTTATCATGAAAGCTAACATTTGTCAAATAGCTGATGGGGTGAAATGCTGTGTTGGGTTGGGGTTCTATTAACAGTTGACATGAGGGGGAGGGGATGGCCAGCTCAGGAGGATATACATACAATCACAGTTGTTTTGTACATGCAAAAACATCCGCTGGGGCTTCGACTGACACCTTCTTGAAAAGTTCATATCCTAGTAACTGTTCTACATATAATGTTCCAGAGAGAAATACAATATCAAGTATTCAACCGCCTCCATCTCAGGGTTAAGATTAGTCACTTAATAAAGGTAGTTCACATGTTGAATGTTACGGTATAACTGTACAAATGAAGGGTACAAACGTAAAACTCTCCTCGCGAGCAACGCACCTCTCACAAAACAGTAATGGCTGTTTGAAAAATTGGCCAGGGTAGGTATTTTACCCTATAAAAATGTCTTAAAAAAACAATTTACCTACAGTATGTACTTCTTTCTTTGAGCGTCAACCCCTTGTGAGTAAATACATCAAACAGTTACAGTAACCTTGTAAATACAGTCTACAGGAAGGTGGAGGAGCTAAGAAAGTCAGCCCCTGACTTTACAAATGGACCAGATGGAGAACAATTAGCACTGGCTGCCTGTACAACACGATGAGGGCACCACTACAGAGACAGATCCTCGCTAAGATAAACAAACTGCTTCCTACAGTAAGCCAGTGTTTCCTAAACAGCGGGCCGGGACCCATTTTTGGGCGGCGGGCCCATTTTTATGGGTTTCCTTTTTTTGTTTTTGTATTATTTCAAAACATTTCCCCAAAAGATCTAAGAAAAATAAATACATAAATAAAATAAAAAATGTTTTGTTGTGATCTTGTACTGTAGATTTGCTATTTTCACTAGTTTGGGTCCCGGAAATTACATTTCTCTTTTGGGTCTTGAGCTAAAAAGTTTGGCAACCACTGTCCTAAGCCACAGGTGGAGCCAAGTGGGAGAGCCCCCCTATTTTTTCCAGTTTAACCACTTCCGACCTGGTGTGCCTAGTTTGGGCATGTCGTTATTATCAACATATTTCAAAACTTTTGTTTAAAAAAATCCTATAGCAAAAAAACAACAACATATTGCAATAAGGGGGGCCAAAAACAGAGGCTATGTCTATTTTGGAGTCCTTGGCATGAATACATATGGGCTCACCTGTCCTAAGCGGTACTCCCATCATGGTCAGGCATTCACCAATTCATATTTTAACATGTTTCATTGTTGTATGGGAAACTCTTGTTTGTGCAATACTATACAAAGTATACAGTATCTCGAAGGATATTTGTGTGTGTGTGTGTGTGTGTGTGTGTGTGTGTGTGTGTGTGCGTGTGTGTTTCTAAAGTGCACGAGGTCTCTTAGGGTTAATCTGTTTGCTGGCCTGCTCCTCTTCCTGAAGCGTAGAACGGAAGGACTTCACTTTATCTGAAAGATTAAATGAGAGAATGTCACATTACTTCACATTACAACACCCAATGAAGGATGAAATATGCACAGTATCCTAAATGCTTTTATAGACACAGGTCTGGATAAATACAGGTCTTACACAAATAAACAAAAACCTCAGTGTTCATTCATTCATTTGTAATTCTGGAAGTGAACAAACATAACCTTAATAATATAGCTGCAAGCAGCGATAATACGGGGCCAGTGAATAGAGAGAGAGAGAGAGAGAGACACATGGAAACGGAATAGATTGAAGAGAGAGAGAGTGACATGGAAACAATAGATTGATGAGAGAGAGAGATGGAAACATAATGGTTTGATTGGACATCTCAACCTACTGCCATTAACAGGATTCGAACTCTCAACCTTCAGACTAATAGGCTGCAACACTACCTATAGTGCTATAGCTTTGTCCAGGCTGATATTGTCTGTTGAAGATCATAAACTCTTGCCTTCTTTCATGAACCAAGCCCCTGTTTCACTAACACCAAGATCACTCGTTCACAAACCATTTACCAATGAAGAAATTGTACATCTCCTCAATGTGAAAAAGGAGATCACACAGATGATACAGTTTCACGCAAATAGCTGAAAAATCCTGGGTTTAATTGTTTTTCAAACTGCTCAAAATTGCGGACAATCTAAGGGCGGAGCTTACTGGTCAAAGCGATAGATGTGTTCCTCATGAGTCAAGGCACAAGTGTAAGCAAGTTTCACGACTTTCGGCCAAACGAGGCATGACTTTTGCCTGTTTAAAGTTTGCATTTTCAAAAAATTGCTATAGTGCCCCCCTTTGGCCAATTGGAGTGAGATTGGTTTCAGTGATATTTGGAATGACTCTCTACATTACTGCAACGTTTCAAAGAAATGTGAGTCTTGCATGTATGTGTTAGGGGCAGATGAATAATTTTCATGAAACTGTAATAGCTAAAATCTATCTCCTCCTGGGATTTTTGAGCAATCTGCACGAAACGTTTAACACTTGAACTTTGGACCTCTGCCTACAAAAAATTCCAACGGATTTTCCATAAGTGAAAAAATGCAGAAGTTAGGAGTCAATGACTGTTTTTCATATAATTCAAAATGGTGGGAGATCTAAAGGTCAGAGGTCAAAAGTCAGAGGGTGAAAGGTGTTCAGCATGAAGAGACGCATATGTGTATCCAAGTTTCATGGCTCTAGGTCAAACAGGGCATGAGTTGTACCTGTTCAAAGTTGGCACTTTCAATTGAGTGCTATAGCGCCACCCTTTGACGAATGAGTGTGAGAATTATTTCTTGGTAGTTTTTCATGACCATCTACCACATGGCCGAGTTTCGTAAAAAGCGTATGCACGGTTAAGCCAGAACTGGCAAAAACAAGTATTTTTCAAACTGCTCAAAATTGCGGAAAATCTAAGGGCGGAGCTTAATGGTCAAATCGATACGTGTGTTCCTCATGAGTCAAGGCACATGTGTAAGCAAGTTTCACGACTTTCGGCCAAACGAGGCATGACTTATGCCTGTTTAAAGTCTGCCTTTTCAAAAAATTGCTATAGCGCCCCCTTTTGGCCAATTGGAGTAAGATTGGTTTCAGTGATATTTGGAATGACCCTGTACATTTCTGCAAAGTTTCAAAGAAATGTGAGTCTGCATGTATGTTTTAGGCACAGATGAATAATTTTCATAAAACTGTAATAGTTAAAATCTATCTCCTCCTGGGATTTTTGAGCAATCTGCACGAAACGTTTAACACTTGAACTTTGGACCACTGCCTACAAAAATTTCCAACGGATTTTCCATAAGTGAAAAAATGCAGAAGTTAGGAGCCAATGACTGTTTTTCATATAATTCAAAATGGTGGGAGATCTAAAGGTCAGAGGTCAAAAGTCAGAGGGTGAAAGTTGTTCAGCATGAGGAGACGCATATGTGTATCCAAGTTTCATGGCTGTAGGTCAAACAGGGCATGAGTTGTACCTGTTCAAAGTTGCCATTTTCAATTGAGTGCAATAGCGCCACCTTTGGACGAAAGATTGTGAGAATTATTTCTTGATCGTTTTTCATGACCATCTACCATATGGCCGAGTTTCGTAAAAAGCGACAGCACGGTTAAGCCAGAACTAAGATTAGCCTTGAATTGAGAGGGAG
Source organism: Gymnoscopelus microlampas (assembly GCF_963454915.1). Lineage (NCBI taxonomy): Eukaryota > Metazoa > Chordata > Actinopteri > Myctophiformes > Myctophidae > Gymnoscopelus > Gymnoscopelus microlampas. Next base: position 37,772,433 of record NC_139958.1, read on the forward strand.
CGAAAAACAATTAGTAATAGCTGCAAGCAGCGATAATACAGGGCCAGTGAATAGAGAGAGAGAGAGACATGGAAACGGAATAGATTGAAGAGAGAGAGAGTGACATGGAAACAATAGATTGATGAGAGAGAGAGAGATGGAAACATAATGGTTTGATTGGACATCTCAACCTACTGCCATTAAAGGAGAATTCCGGTCATTTTAAGTGTTATGTTTGATGTGTGTCAAATCACTTACCAACGTAGGAATGAAAATCGCGTAACTCCACAGAGCCCCCTATCGACCCCCACCGTTGTCATTATAGGAGGATATAGGATAGCCCAAATTCGCCTATTTTAACCAATGCAAAGTCTGTTTTTTTGCTTCTAGTACTCATTGTTGAGTCCCGATAATGTAACAGGCGCTAAAACTCCCGACAAGCTAACGGCTAATAACAAACGAGCTAACGCTGGGGCTGCTTATCTCTCTGCATGGCAGCCCCAGGTTGCCAGGTCGGGAGAGAAACCAGCAACCAGCATTAGCTCGTTCTGTTATTAGCCGTTAGCTTGTCGGGAGTTTTAGCGCCTGTTACATTATCATGGGACTCAACAATGAGTACTAGAAGCAAAAAAACAGACTTTGCATTGGTTAAAATAGGCGAATTTGGGCTATCCTATATCCTCCTATAATGACAACGGTGGGGGTCGATAGGGGGCTCTGTGGAGTTACGCGATTTTCATTCCTACGTTGGTAAGTGATTTGACACACATCAAACATAACACTTAAAATCACAGGAATTCTCCTTTAACAGGATTCGAACTCTCAACCTTCAGACTAATAGGCTGCAACACTACCTATAGTGCTATAGCTTTGTCCAGGCTGATATTGTCTGTTGAAGATCATAAACTCTTGCCTTCTTTCATGAACCAAGCCCCTGTTTCACTAACACCAAGATCACTCGTTCACAAACCATTTACCAATGAAGAAATTGTACATCTCCTCAGAACCAAAACTAGTGAAAGTAGCCGATCTACAAGCTCACAAACCATGAAAAGTTGTGAGATTGTAGATCAGCTATTTTCAGCATGAAGTATGTCATACGTTGAAAAAACGTACTCTCAAATAAGCATTTCAGGTTATCTTTACCATTTGCACATGTATTCATTGATACAGTCATGTTGTTTGCAATTCAACTTAAATAAAGTCTGCATCAAGTGAGGCTTGAACTGGCGACCTTGAGATTGTGAGGCATTCATTTAAGGGAGACGCCATTGGCCCAACAGACAAGTAACTGTGAAAAAGGAGATCACACAGATGATACAGTTTCACGCAAATAACTGAAAATCCTGGGTTTAAGTGTTTTTCAAACTGCTCAAAATTGCGGAAAATCTAAGGGCGGAGCTTAATGGTCAAACTGATACGTGTGTTCCTCATGAGTCAAGGCACATGTGTAAGCAAGTTTCACGACTTTCGGCCAAACGAGGCATGACTTATGCCTGTTTAAAGTCTGCCTTTTCAAAAAATTGCTATAGCGCCCCCTTTTGGCCAATTGGAGTAAGATTGGTTTCAGTGATATTTGGAATGACCCTGTACATTTCTGCAAAGTTTCAAAGAAATGTGAGTCTGCATGTATGTTTTAGGCACAGATGAATAATTTTCATAAAACTGTAATAGTTAAAATCTATCTCCTCCTGGGATTTTTGAGCAATCTGCACGAAACGTTTAACACTTGAACTTTGGACCTCTGCCTACAAAAATTTCCAACGGATTTTCCATAAGTGAAAAAATGCAGAAGTTAGGAGCCAATGACTGTTTTTCATATAATTCAAAATGGTGGGCGATCTAAAGGTCAGAGGTCAAAAGTCAGACCACGAAAGTTGTCGGGCATGAAGAGACGCATGTGTGTATCGAAGTTTCATGGTTGTAGGTCAAACAGGGCATGAGTTGTACCTGTTCAAAGTTGGCACTTTCAATTGAGTGCTATAGCGCCACCCTTTGACGAATGAGTGTGAGAATTATTTCTTGGTAGTTTTTCATGACCATCTACCATCAGTGTTGTGCCTGAACGCGTTCAATGAACGATCGTTCATGAACTCGTTCGTATTTTGGGCGAACGTGAACTGAACGTACTGTATATCCGCTAGATGAACGTTATTGTGAACGCGTTCATTCTGGCGTTTGTGAACGGCGTTCTCTCTTCGTTCAAACTTCGTTCAAGAGTGTCCCAAAATTCCATGGTTACATCGGTTTGTCATGTTGTATTTCATCCTATTCTGTGTTTCCGAGGCGTCTTGAACGCACCATCAGCCAAAAAAAGAGAAAAGCAAGGCGGCGTCTCACATTCATGTGCGCAGCGCGGAGACCGACTCCGAGTGAACAGTCTCATTGCAGCGACAGCTAGTGAACAGCACAGGCAGTTACGGCCACTCGGCCAGGGCGAAGAGCTGACACTTATCCGCTCTGCGAAGCTCATTTCCCGGCCACAAGCATTTGGAAGTTGACTTGTGTCTCTTCCAAAGTATCGGTGTTGTTTCCTTGGCTTCACTGCCGACAAAATTAACTTGAAGCTGGGCTGAATTAATAAAGTAAACACCGCGGAACGGCGAGATGAGTTTGGGATGTTACAACAACATGTCCGGACCGTGGCTGATGCGTCGTGCACCGTAGCCTACAGCCGACTTTAGGATGGTAGCCCCGGCCCCCGAACCTCTGAATGAACGTATTGTAGTCTGGACGTCCGACCCGACTTTATTTTGGCATTAAAAGTGGACTTCTGCACCTGGCTTTTGATGTTAACAGTGTCATACACTCACTTTGACAAGCCCCCAGCCCCCCGCCAAGATGAATGAAAAATTAAAACACCATTACATTATTATGCATTACATTAGTATTAACCACATGAACCCCAGATGGGGGGAACATAAGCCAAAAATAGACGATCTACAAGCTCACAACGTGTTGCAGCGCGACGCGTTGTGAGCTTGTAGATCTGCTATTTTTGGCAGAGAGAAAAAAAGCGTCCAAGAAAAGTAGGCCTCCCACCAAGATGAATGAAAATCTTTAGAAAATAGCAGATCTACAAGCTCACTGTGTCGCACCGTGACCTGTTGTGAGCATAGAGGTATAGGTTGTGAGCTTGTAGATCGGCTGTTTTCCAATAGCCAAAACTTAAATAGGGCTGAAGTGATTCATGTATTTGCAAAATCTACATAGTAACTAGTAACTTCAGTTTTCAAATAATTAAAAATAAGTACAATATTTGCCTCTGAGATGTAGAGTAGAAGTAAGTAAGTACTGAAAACTGCTAATACTCTAAAGTAAAAGTACCTCAAAATTGTACTTAAGTACAGTACTTGAATAAATGTACTTAGTTACTTTACACCACTGGAAATAATAAATATAGGGTGCTTTGTGTATGTACACCAGAGAGGATATAATGTATAAGAAAATTAAATAAATAACATTGGTTTTATAATGTATTGGATAAAAAATAAAAGTATAGTAATAATAATAAATAATAGATTCGGATGCATCCTGCTCCATATACAATACAATACAATGCACTGCTTTTCAGTTAATCATTCAAGTTTGAGACAATAAAAATATGCGATTAATAAGCGATTAATCGCGCGATTAACTACACAAATCATGCGATTAATCGCGATTAAAAAATGTAATCGCCTGACAGCACTAATATATATTGAAAAAAAAGAACGAAAAAGAACTGAACTAGTTCATTTTTTGAACCATGAACTTTAGTTCAAAATTTTGAATTATGAACTGAACTTTGAACTAGTTCATTTTAAAATTTGTGAACTGAACTTTGAACTAGTTCATATTTTAAGTGAACTTTCCCAACACTGTCTACCATATGGCCGAGTTTCGTAAAAAGCGTATGCACGGTTAAGCCAGAACTGGCAAAAACAAGTATTTTTCAAACTGCTCAAAATTGCGGAAAATCCAAGGGCGGAGCTTAATGGTCAAATCGATACGTGTGTTCCTCATGAGTCAAGGCACATGTGTAAGCAAGTTTCACGACTTTCGGCCAAACGAGGCATGACTTATGCCTGTTTAAAGTCTGCCTTTTCAAAAAATTGCTATAGCGCCCCCTTTTGGCCAATTGGAGTAAGATTGGTTTCAGTGATATTTGGAATGACCCTGTACATTTCTGCAAAGTTTCAAAGAAATGTGAGTCTGCATGTATGTTTTAGGCACAGATGAATAATTTTCATAAAACTGTAATAGTTAAAATCTATCTCCTCCTGGGATTTTTGAGCAATCTGCACGAAACGTTTAGCACTTGAACTTTGGACCACTGCCTACAAAAATTTCCAACGGATTTTCCATAAGTGAAAAAATGCAGAAGTTAGGAGCCAATGACTGTTTTTCATATAATTCAAAATGGTGGGAGATCTAAAGGTCAGAGGTCAAAAGTCAGAGTGTGAAAGTTGTTCAGCATGAGGAGACGCATATGTGTATCCAAGTTTCATGGCTGTAGGTGTAACAGGGCATGAGTTGTACCTGTTCAAAGTTGGCATTTTCAATTGAGTGCTATAGCGCCACCTTTGGACGAAAGATTGTGAGAATTATTTTTTGATCGTTTTTCATGACCATCTACCATATGGCCGAGTTTCGTAAAAAGCGACAGCGCGGTTCAGCCAGAACTGCGAAAAGTGGCAGAAGAAGAAGAAGAAGAAGAAGAAGAAGAAGTGACAGAATACTGCCAATAACAATACGTGTACAGAGCAGAGCTCTGTCCCCGTAATTAAAATAAGTGGTAAATAGATCTATATTCTGACAGCAATCATTGCTATAGAGTGTTTGCATAGCAGGGGTAGGGGTCTCCCCATCTCTTTAATAAACAGAAAATACATTTTCAGATCGTATTGCCAATTTTTATCCAATCAGGAGAGAGAATAAACTAGTGATGAAACAAATAAATGAGCAGACAGAATTGGAACAGGAACACAAATGTGTGGGGATCTCGCTCCTGATTGGATGAAATTTGTAACCCAGCTCTATTTTCTGTTTACTAAAGAGCTGGAGAGACAGGGTGACCCCTGTTACTGAAAGAACACTCTAGCAATGATTACTATCAGAATATTGATGACATTTATTTATTTTTTAACCCATAAATATAATTTACAGCACGCTTTAACGCTGAGGATTTTACAGTGTGTCTCCTTACCTCTAAGCTCTGTAAGGATGTCTATCTTTTGGTCGAGGATTTGCTCCAGCTGAGTAGCATACGTCTCAACATCGTAGTCCACTTCCTCTGTCATTTCCAAAAGCACCTTCTCATCCTCCAACCAGCGAATCGACTCCTGGAAAGGAAACCTTATTAGTCATTAATTCAAACACGTGTAAAGGTGTTTGGGACATGTTAATACTTTTATTGTACGATATCTCAATTTACCATTTCTCTCTAAAATAGCTTTCCAGTATGATTTTTACAATCAGAACCATGTTCTGTACTGGTCCGGGTGTGATTATACTTGTTTTTTAGCTGTCTTGTATATTTTTTTGATAGATTCATGAAAAGAGACATTGAATTGTTGGCTCAGGAATGGTTCAAAAACTAACAAATCTCCATGAATTCAATGCTTCATGGGGTGTGTAATTGATAGAATATATAATTAATTATGTGGGTGAACTATTCCTTTAACCGAGACACTGTCTGAGAGAGTGAATTCATTGGCTGGCTAGAACAACACCCAGCCACAAAATCAACAAAATGTGCTCCTACTTTTTTATTTGAGTATTTTCACTAGTGTTAGTATTTCCTGGTACCTGGAACACAGCCCTGTGGTCCTCCAGAACCTGCTCTTCCATTTCTACCAGCTGAGAGACCGCTTCATGGAAGCTAAACAGCTGTGGAGAAACCTCCTCCTCCTGTGGAAAGAGTCAATGTGTACATGCTTTGTTTCATCAGTAGATCTTGTAGATTTTGCTTTCATTGTCTCCGCCAGAGGTGGAGAGTATGTTTTCGTTCTTGTCCTTCCGTGTGTCCGTCCGTCTCAGCCAAGCTAACATTGGTCAAGCTTCACGTGACACGTGACAATATGTTGTCACCAATGCTTTTGATTGGCTAGCGAGACGCATGACGAAATAAAATCCTATAAATAGGTGTCACTTCAAAAAATCATTTATATTTTTTGAAGTGAGCTTCCATCAGCCAAGCTAATATTGGTCAAGTGACACGTGACAATATGTAATATAAATAGGTAAGACAGGATTAATCAGGAACAGTACTGGCAGAGACCTGTGCTCCGAGGAGCACATTTTCTAGTTAACTCTATTTACGTACTGTATGTCATGCTACATGCATACAGTACAGGTATGCATACACACAGTGTGTGTGTATATATAATACTAGAGTTTCGGGGGGCTACGCCCCCCGAAACCCCAGCCGCGCACGGGGCCCAGCGTGGGCGCGTGTATATTGGGGTACCGAAATCGCCGGAGTAAAACTGTCCAAAAGGAAAAAATGTTAATATTTATTTTAAACTTTTTGTACTTCCGGGTTGCATAATGATGACATCACTGTCGAGTCCTTTGGTGTCATGAACCTAGGCTGGTTTGTTTACCAGATTTGCCAGCGTGCTATGGTGCTGTACTGTGGCCGTCGCCGTGTGTTTGTGTGTTTGGGGTGTGCATGGCACGTGAAGGACGGACATATTGTGATGGAGACATGAGTGAAGTGAAAGTAACGGCCTGGGTGGAACAAAGGAGGTACGAAGGGGGGGGGTTGAAGCGAAGGAGCTGCGTGTGTGTTGTTGTGGAGGAGATGGGCAGAGTTCAATGGCGGCCGCTCGTGTTGTTTCGGCTCTGTTCGGCTCAAGCCGTCACCGTTCGGTGTCGGTGGTGCGCACGCTAAACGGTACGAAAGTGATTCACCTTCCGTTTTGTCCGTAATGTGGTGAGTGGAATTAATTATGTTGCGACGTGGAAACTGTGGAGTGAGCAATGATAGGTGCCCTACGCCACCCGTAAATTGTGAAAGTCCGACGTGGCTACTGTGTTGGCGAGCTGTGCTGTGGTGCCGTTGTGTTTACTCGATTACGGAGCTGTGGCTATAGCGTCAGCGGCGCGCGGAAGTAACTTGTCGTTTATATAATTAGATACATTACATAGATACTGTGCAGTATAGTATACAATATACATACAGTACATATATATTCACCCAATGGACATTTCAAGTTACAATCATAAGTAACAGTAGCTTCTATAACTTGGTGAGTGGAAAAGCTTTAAAGCGGTATTATGTAACTTTTTTTGGGTTCATCTTTGTATTTTGTCCAATCTGTATGGTAGAGTATGTTAATACAATATAACTTATACAATTGGGGTTGTTTTATTTGGTCTCCCTGCTCTTCTATTGAGACATTTAGATATATAGGTTTAGTTAGGCACGACCTTTGACACAATCCTATTTCCGTTTCACAAACAGGTCAAAATTCCATTTCTCCCCAGAGCAAGCATGTGGAATTTGTGGAATTGTGGTTTCATTCGGCATCCATACGCTTGAAATCCTATGTATGCGTCTTCAAACACACATTGAGGTGTGTAATTCAGGATATACAGTACAAACAGTACAACATACAAATGAATGTGTGTGTGTGTGTGTGTGTGTGTGTGTGTGTGTGTGTGTGTGTGTGTGTGTGTGTGTGTGTGTGTGTGTGTGTGTGTGTGTGTGTGTGTGTGTGTGTGTGTGTGTGTGTGTGTGTGTGTGTGTGTGTGTGTGTGTGTGTGTGTGTGTGTGTGTGTGTGTGTGTGCGCGCGCGCGCGTGCTTGTGCCTTACATTCTGTTCACAGAGCAGTTTGAGATCGTCCCTCTGCGGGGAGCTTCCCACGCCCCACTGTGCTTCCAACACCTCCAGCTGGGTGAGATTGTGCCCCCCCTGGTGGCTGGACTCCATAAGCGGAGGCCCCATTTCATGCTCCATCACCCTGAAAACACAACCAAGCGCTGTAGTGAAATCCTCATCAAGTACAGTATTCTCACTATAACTACCACTGTACGTACGGTTTTCCAGATGGCCACATGGTTGGCATACCCGTTTGCTGTTCGTCTCTGTCGGGTGGAAACCTCATATGTCCAAAACTGTTTCAAATCCAGTTTGAATTCAAATTCAAAAGTATCAATAGTGGCAGATCGACAAGCTGAAAACGCGTCACTTCGTGCCGTGTTTCGAGCTTGTAGATCTGCTTTTTTATAATACTTTTGTGTGATACTGTAGTATGATCAAGTGGGGCGTTAATTTACGAAAAAAACACAAAAAGTTAGAATATGGAGATAAAAGGTTTCTGCCCGACAGCAACGCGTTCCGGGTCAGTGTCCCATAGCTTCTTCGTTTGATTGGCTCGGCAGCCGATTTGAACGGGAAACACATAAAGGTATCATCTGTGTTTGCTGTTCAAATCTGCTGCCGAGCCGATCAAACAAAACTATAGCGAAATTCCAAGACACTGAACCGGAGCAGGAAACATGGCACTACAGTTATGCACAGAGCCTATTGCTGGGGAAACTGATAAACACCCTGCTATTTTGGGCATGCTACCTACCTTTGGACACATTTGGAAAAAAATGTAAACAATCTTAGCCTATAATGACTTGCAAAATATGGATGCAAGGTTTAATGTGATTCATAATGTGTACTCCATCGTACTCCAGTGTGTAGTGTGGCAAAAAAATAGCAGATCTGCCATTTCCGCTGCGCGACACTGTCGTATGACGAAGCATGCAACTTAAGCGGTGAAGGAATTAACACCATGCAAAATACAGTGACCTTAGACGGCTAATATGCATGCCAAGAGAAGTAACCCATAAAACATGAGCATCAGCATAAACAACTGAAATAAACAAAAAAGCTCCAAGCAGTGATGAACTCAATTTAAAGACGGCCATCAATCACAAACGAAATTATGTAGGCAGAAAAGCCAGGCTCTTAACCACTCAAACCCTAGCATTCCTATTACATTGTGGCAAAACATTGGGTTTCGCTGCTTTCGCAATCTATTTTTGCCAAAGACATTTGGCGCATAGAGGAAAAAGTATAGAAGTATATACTATAGGGTTCAAGTGGTTAAAAAAGGTAAGATAAAAGAATAAGAAAGGGAGCATGTTGTGGGTGGGAGAGACCTGGTGGGAGAGGTGCTAAAGTCATCGTACTCATAGGTAGGAGAGAGGTCCGAGCGAACCCCTTCACCACTCTGGGTGAAAGGTATGTCTGAGGGACTTATCCCAAACTCCTTCACCCTAAGGACGGACACACGGACACACACACACACACACACACACACACACACACACACAAAAAGCATGAGAAGTTGAGGTTCTGATCGCTATGAGCTTCAGGCAGCACTACTTGTCAACCAGCAGGTATCCTACCCTGACGACACCAGGGTCTACATGACTCAATGGAAGACATTTAGACCGACTGCAGATGTATAGTTCTATTGTATCAACATATTCTATCATACAGATTGATTAAAATAACGTTTTATTCTATAAAATCTTACATACTACATAAGAGAAATGTAATATTTGGGGAACGTCATTAAATAAATAAGTACATTATTATTTTCAGTTTTGTACTGATGTAGTATGTGATCAAATTAAATAATATAACACATTGTGTGGCAAAGGTTCTGTAATAATACAGTAATTCAGGGAAGGGAAAAAACAAGAAAAGAGATCATTCAGATTAGCTAGAGAAAGTACATGTTGTGAGCAGAAACCCCAAAATAAAATAGCAAGCTCTGTACTACAATGTGGCTTAGATATAGAAACTCTTTAGGTTTTTTTAAATGGCAAATGGTCATGATTCTTCCCATTCTCAACTGCCCCACGAATGACTTACCTGTTGGCATATCTCAGTGTATTTAATGTGTTTTCACAAGACGTCATCCCAGGAGAGATAGTAGCAATCTATGGGGATAATGTCATAGTTACTTCCCTTTCTATAAAGATCCACCTCAGTTTAGATATTTTAGAATATTGGTTCTCTTTATCATGGTCACAATGGGAAATTAGAGGATTATATAGTAAAATGTTAGTGCGTTAGAGTGGCATTACCATGCATGTTCTGGAGTTCTCTCCTATGAAGGAATCCCTCAGCACCTGGGTCAGTTTGCTGGCTCTGAAGGGAGTGTGGGGTTTGTTTCGCCCTAACGCCCGAATGCACTCCTACAGGACATAGTCATTATTTTTTAACAGATACTGACTGACTGGAAACAGGAGTTTGGAAAAGGGAGCAGAATGTTGTTATGATAATTCACTCAGTGATGAGAAAGGCACTCATAACTATATTGCAGATGCCATAGATGTCACTCATCATGGCTATAGATCACTGTTTCCCAAATAGTGAGTCGCGGACCGATTTCTGTGGGTTGTGAGTAAATATCTCTCTTTTTTAAATGATTATTGTTATTTCACAACGATTTTCCAAAAAATAAAATAACAAGATTCACAGTTTTTCATGCATTCTTTCATTAAAGGGATTGTAGGCGAGTTCAGACATAATCAAAGAAAAAAACTGTTGTCAAACACCGCCCCTCCAGCAGTTCTTTTCCCCGACCACCAGGGGGTGACGCAAGGGGGACTTTTTAAATGGGCCATGCCCAAAATAGGTTGCCTTATGCGGATACAATTCGCGGAACTGCCCGCCCCTACGGTTCTCTGAATTTTAGGCTCTTTCATGATAAATTGACCACATATATGAAGTTAAACAACTAAATTCTATCCAAACGATTTTTTAAAAGTAAATTCTGTGCCTCAAAAAAGAAGTTTGAGAGCGTTTTAAAACCGAAAGTAAAAAGTTCACACGGACGCGCACGGACGCGCACATGCGTGCGTTAATTTACGACCCGGACAAACGTAACATAAACATAAACAGTAGGGAAAATACGGATTTCAGAAAGAGAACTGTGTTTCAATGCAGGAAAACACCCCAGCATCATTATATAGTGGCTGATAGAGGGGATGAAATGCAAAATATATATATATAAATATTTTATAAATTTAGGCTTAATGTTCCCTACAATCCCTTTAATAAAGTAAAACAAATTAAAAGAAATTCCACAAATGTAACTTTTAAGAAGAACTGAAAATAGCCGATGTAAACGTTTGGGAACCACTGCTATAGATGACGAGATCTCTCCCTGAGTATCTCCTACATTGCTTCCCTTTCAGCTTTCCTCCTGCGTCTAATAAAAAACTAAAACGAAAGGGGGGATGGACTGTCAACTCACTTAACAGAAATGAACGTCTGTGAACTCTCAACAAATCTCTTATATATTTGTCTTATTTGGAATAAAAAACACATTTCATCATAATCTATGTTTGTACACAGTATGAAACGATATAGATGAGTTTAAAATGGAGAACAAACAGTCAAGTTGCATATATATTACAATTGGCAAATGAGGACGGGCCGGCGGGCCGGCGGGCCACGTCATCATGCTCACGCCACAGATACAGAGATCCGGTTGTCCAGAGCCACAGATCCGACCGCTATGCCCATATATGGTCATGTGCATATATGGGACCGACCGACTTCAAACTCTGCGGCGCGCACAGTGGCAAGGACTCGAGGGAGTGCGGTGCCCGCCATCGAGTAGCGGATAATCCAGTTGCCCAGAACCGCCGATCCAACCAATATGCCCATTCCAATATATAAATATACTGATGATGACATCAGGGATCTCCATATATGGGCATAAAAGGGAAAAGGACTGACAGATACAGATATCTGTCCCCAGTGGTGGACAGTAACGGAGTAAATGTACTTGAGTACTGTACTCAAGTACAGATTCTGAGGATCTGTACTTTACTTGAGTATTAGATTTTTTGAGTGGTGCCAACCACTCCAACATTTGACTTTGTCCGTGTGTCCGTATGTCCGTCCGTCCGTATGTCCGTCCGTATGATTGGTCAAGCTTCACGTGACACGTGACAATATGTTGTCACGTGTCACTGAGGAACACATTTTAGAATGCTGTTCAATGCAATTCATTAACTACAGCTCGGCATTCTTCAAGCTTCACGTGACACGTGACAATATGTTGTCACGTGTCACGTGACAACATATTGTTGCTGATTGCAACACAAGGATGCAACCAGTTACACTTTCAAAGGCACCACTCTCTTCACACTGGGTGTGATTTTTGGGGCGGTGTAGGCGCCCCCTATAAGTGAGTTTTGGACACCGACCAAAAGATTTGTATACCCCCTAACCCTTCCATTGTTAATGCAAATCGATACTTTTGCAAAGTCAGCCAATCACATTACAGCTAGTGTCATCACCACTAACTGTAATGTGATTGGCTGACTTTGCAAATTCAGGACTGTGATTGGTTAGCGAAACACATGACACATGTGCAGCCCTATGAATAGCAGTATGGACTTTAAAAAAAGTCATTTATCCTTTTTTTAAAGTGAGTCATGTTGTGATGACCACACACCGCCCACTTCACACTGGGTGTGATTTTTTAATACTTGTTACTCTTACTTGAGTACATCTCCAAGACAAATATTTTACTTTTACTCGAGTACATTTTTAGGATGGCTGTAAAGTACTTTTAAGCCCACTCCACACCAATGTTTCGCCGTGCAACTACTTGCAACTCCTTGCAACATGCAACTACTTGCAACTACTTGCAAACATTATCCCCAGTTGCAAGGAGTTGCATTGTTTGGTTGACCTTAAAACAGTTTTGTTGCAAGGAGTTGCGACTAGTTGCATGGTGCGGTTTGGCCTTTAGGTTGGCTGTTTTTTGTTTCCTTCCCTAAAATGCAATTGGCCTAACTTCTGCTCTCACACTAGCCATGTTTCTGGCTTCCCCCTCCGCTCTCCTCTTTGTTACATCTTGTATGGGTGTATAGGCATAAAATGATTTAGTTCTGGTTCCTCAGTAATTTCTAAGTTTTTATAGGTTTTTAAGCTTTGTATAACGTAGTGGTTCTACAAGCAAGCACATCAGTGCATGCAGTGCAGGTGGTTACAGAGAGTTACAGTACTTCTCTGAAACAAGAGTTACAAGGTCCTATAAATGAATTGTGAAAACATTACAGCAATTAATTGACATAAAAATTAAGAAATGTACTTCTACTTTTACTTGTACTTTAAGTATTTATCAAAGCATGTACTTTTAAATACTTAAGTATATTTAAAAACAAGTACTTTTTTACTCTTACTTGAGTAACATTTTGACTGAGGTACTTTTACTTGTAGTGGAGTAAATTTGACCAGGAGTATCTGTACTCTTACTCAAGTACGGGGGTCGAGTACTTCGTCCACGTCTGTCTGTCCCCGCCAGTCCCCATATTTGGACATGACTGACTCAACATGACCTCATCTTGATGACAACACTGTCAGATGGGTATAAGCAGCTGCATTCACACTATCCACGGACCTTCGTCAACCATGCTTCGAAAACGCAGGAAGTTGACTCACCAAACGGTTGGTCTGTCAAGACCACTGATACCCAACCCAACAGACACCGGGGAAATGGGAAATACAAATAAGAGCTCAACGGAAACGGAGAATAAACAGTGCGATGAGGCCTGCGCCATATGCCTTTACACCATTCAAGATAGGAAGACTTTAGGGTGCCGTCATTCCTTTTGCACTGAATGTATTGACGCAAGCTTTAAATACATGCCCGCTTGTCCCGTATGCAAGACTTTCCATGGAATCTACATCGGAACACAACCGGAAGGGACGATGAGAGTGACACGTGCCAAGGAGCCTTTACCTGGCTTTGACAAATGCGGAACCATCGCTATTCAATATCACTTCCCCCCGGGAATACAAGGGCCTGAGCACCCTAACCCCGGAGTAAGGTACGGCAGCACATCGCGTACGGCCTATCTGCCAGCTAGCAAGGAGGGAGAGCAGGTCCTGAAGCTGCTGAGGAAAGCCTTTGATAGGCGTCTCGTCTTCACCGTTGGACAATCTGCCACTACGGGCCGCAACAACTCTATCATCTGGAACGACATTCACCACAAGACCAACATAGTCGGTGGTCCACAGCGCTATGGATATCCAGACCCGGAGTACTTGTCCAGAGTGCGAGAGGAGCTCCGTCTCAAAGGCGTGACAAAGGGCTAAAGGGATAAACGGAATTTAAACAAACGGCATTTAAACAAAGAAAAATGTATTAAAAAAGTGCCTTAGAAGGCCTACATCTAATATGGCATTACCGAAAAGGACCACAGCGGAAATAAGTCTTCTGGCTTTTTTGTGTTTATTAGCCTTATGACATTTGTATGTCAAATACTCTCTGTATTGTATGCCCATATATCTTTTTATATTTGCACCAACCAACAACGGATGACGAGATCATAAGGGAAGCAGCAAGTATGGAGTATGCCGCTCCAGTCTGGCACTCAGGCCTTACTGGCGTTCAATCAAAGGCCATCGAGAGGGTCCAACGCAGGGCGGTGCGGATTATCTTGGGCAGGGATTTTACATCTTACAGGAATGCCTGTAGCCGCCTAGGACTCTCCTCCCTCAGCTCGCGGCGCGAGGACTTGACCAGGGCGTTTGCGACCTCCCTCCGACAGTCCGACCACTTTAGGAGCTGGCTTCCACCTGAGCGAGGCGAAATAAGCCAACGCCAAACCCGCTCCTTAAATGACCTTGACCTGGCCTTCTGCACAACAGAGCGGTACAAAAAAAGTGCCATCCCCTACATGATCAGACTTTTAAATAACTAACTTGACCGCATGTTTGTTGTTTGTTTGCCCTTTTATGCTTTTATTTATAATGATGTACCCACAATTCAGTCTTTGATCCAATCTATGATTGCTACTTGTACATCTCCTTTTATTCTCAAATAAAAACCGTTTACTAGCAACAGCATGTTGGAGAAGTTCACCTTATCGACACCTGCCATCCTCTGAGACGTGACGCCAGTCAAAACTAAGTATAGGTGATTACAAAAACGACTTAAAAAAACCTACTAAATGAAAAGTGGACGCATGCCAGGCGCAGACCGACCTTGAGGGCCAGTAAGCTCTTGTTGATCTCGGCTCCTTCCAGGCGAGTCTGACGGTCAGCGCTGGACGTGTCCGCCCCTCTCTCATTACCAGCCAGGTCGATGAGTGAGAACTTGCCGTGCATTTTCCCCCGCCGCCGCAGGATGATCTGAAACACGGCGTGGCTGCGTGAGGAGTGGGCGTTGGCCGACGTCTGACCCGATGTCCTGGGGGGGAAAAAGGGGGAGGGAGAGAGAGGGCAAACACAAAATAAACTGGTTGAGCGATGGTCATTCTTCAGCCATACTCTCCTTGAAAGCAGTACAGTGAAAAACAAGTACATATTAAATTGATTTATTAATTTAAATTAACGGCAACAAACCACTTTTTTTTTTTAGCCCTTTTTACTCTCAATTTGCTTGCCACTGCTGTTCTACCCTACTGGCTTAACTGCCAGCATCAACAACCTTGACAGGTGCTGCCCCAGCCTGTACAGTAGGAGTACGTGCTGTGACAAAGAAGGGAAATAAAGGACTCCCCTCGCCTTCCCTTACCCCGAACACAGCCAATTGTGTTACTTTTTAGACACTCTGCAAGCCGGATGCACCACAGTCCGTGGTGGTGAGCTGGTACACCCAAGACAAACCACAAACCAAGCAACAAACCACTTCCAACCTGGCGTCCCTATTTAGAGTATGTCATTATAGGCATGCAACGCACTGTGAGCTTGTTGATATGCTATGTTTGTCCCCATTAACAATTCCTTGTTGTATGTTAATATTCAGGTGTGAGCGATTCATTAATCTGCTGTATTTATGTATTTTGCATCTAAATGTAAGTCCCACCTCTCTGACCAGCTGGACCCATCTTGGTAAACAGAAAAGCCATTCCAAGTCTGGGACTGAAACTGAAGCAGTATTCTGACGTTTATCTGTAATGCCTGATTTATACATCTGGCTCAGATGAGCACACAAGAGAAACTGTTAGGGGTTAATTGTCTCGCTAAGGGACACTTCAACACATAGATCTTCCGATTCCCAGATGGCCTCTCTACCCATCCGCCACCCCATCCTACTATAAATGCGAGAAATCTCTGTCTCATCTGCAGTTCACGTATATCTGGAGAACCGCCCGACAGATCGACTTCAAACTCTTGTGCACGTCGCCGAGGACTCGAGGGAGTTCAGTGCCCGGTGTTCAGTCGGTCGGATCGGCGGTTGTCCAGAACCGCGAACCAACCGATATGCCCATACAGTATAGCATATCGTCTCTGTCGGGTGGAAACCACATATGATATGTCCATTCAAATTCAAAAACAGCAAAAGTAGCAGATCTACAAGCTCAAAACGGGATCTACTTTTGATGCTTTGTGTGACACTGTAGTTGTAGTATGATCAAGTAGGGCATTCATTTACGAAAAAACACAAACAAAAAAAGGTAGACCAATAATATATATTTAAAAAAATTACCTGCAGCTATTTCCCACTTCAATGAGTTTGAGGACATCCTCTGTGCATTTGACGTCCTTCTCCTGCAGGCCGACCACCTGGACTTGCTGCTTGCCGTCCTCCAGGACCCGCAGCTTGGTCTTACGGTTCAGCAGGTCAAACACCTGCAATACAAAAACCCTGACACACTCAGTACTTCACTTTAACAACTACCGCCCTCAGTGTTCATTTAAAGCTGTGATCCCTGACTTTTATATCGTCGCTGTCGGGCAGAAACCTTCATATTTTAACTTTTTGTGTAGAGACGATATACTAGTTATATTGTTTACCATGCAGATTGATTCCATTAAAGTTCTGGTCATTAAAATAAGTCTCAGAGTTAATTTAGGAGGATTTTAGTGTGCAATAATCTCCTTTTCTGCTATGAACAGAGATGGGAATAAACTTTAATTGAGGAACACACCCGTAATGATCTATTTGGACAAAATTGATAACTTGCCTTCCCGCTGTAGATTTCAAAAAATGTGGCAAAGACCTGGAGGTCTAACTTCTTGTAGTTTGGCTTCTTTAACATGAGAAAGACGTCCCTGGCTGAACATAGATAAATAAGATATAGTTAAATAAAAAATAAATGAAATAAAATACAGTTTGATAGATTAAAAAGGTAAATAACTTCACTATTTTATTGAGTGTATGGTGTTTATGGTAAAAGAGCTACTAACCAACCAGTGCATAAATCCCTTTAGCGCAGTCCTGGTTCTTTCCTGAAAAGTCTCCTCCCATTGTCTGAAATGAGATTCATAATTTACAATTTAGGCATTTAGCAGACGCTGCTATCCAGAGCAACTTACAAGTGTGAACTTACTAAGCAGAGTAAGCATGAACCCTAGTCAACAAGAGAACAATGTTAGTGCCTCAAAGAAACTAGGATGCCAGGTAAACATCAATAGCATCATGATTTGTGTGCATGGGGATCTCATCTTAAACAAGCTCAGTGCTTAATGTGTCTTCCAGTTTAGTAGACCTTGTATTGTGAATTTGTACTTCCACGTACTGATGTTCTCATGTCTTATTAAAGTGATTATCATAAGTATTGGGTCATAATGCGTTTCATATTAATTGTACATTGTGCAAGTACAATAACGCTATGGGAAGCAGCTGTTGCCCTAGGCAGAATATTGAGGATTTTTTGTGGAAAGTGTGGAGTTAGTTGTGTGTGCTGTGAGACTGGGCACATACACTCCATGGGTGTGCTTGTCAATTAGTGTAACAGGATGTTATAATTAACAAAACTCACATGGGTTTTTCCACTTCCAGTTTGTCCATAGGCAAAGCATGTTGCCATCCCCCTCTCAAAAATGGTTTCAACTAGTGGCCTGGCAGTGAATCTGAAATAAAGTTAACACAATAACTTAACTATTGCATTATGTGTTTATTTTCCAATTAATACACAGACTGTATCTGTAAAGTTATGCGTGAAAATTCCATGCACTCTTTTCACTAAAGAAATAACTTTTAAGAAAAAAGAAATGGCATGCATTTATGTATGCTATTGATTCATTGTTACTGTACTTCCAATCTCTCTGGGAAGTCAAACAATGACAATATCTAATCTCTGAATATTTAACCACAATGAAGCGCAATGACGCTTTGATGGAGGTTAGGGTGGAGTAGTTACCTTGCCATGAAACAATTCCAAATATTGGTGAGATAACTTCAGTAGTTTCTCCGTTGATTAGGAATTGATATTTCACGGTGAAAGAGCTTTCAAATTCAAGCTTTGTTTTTCTTTTCTTTTTTGCATTTTTTGTTGCAACTTAACAATTTTAATTACGATGATCCTAGCAAGATCAACAGGAAATGTATATTTGGAGTTAAATCACGGCAAGGAACTGCAAACCTCACCTAACCAAAGTGTCATTTTGCTTTAGCCTACAAAGGCCAGGGGCCCTTTCTACAATATACCTTCTAAATCAGTAGTTCTCAAACTTTTTCGTAATTCAATTATTCCAAATTAATTATTCCACTTTCAAGATTTTTCAAAAATGTTCAAAAATAGCAGATGTACAAGCTCGCAGCGCGGCACAGAGTGACGCGCTATGAGCTTGTATATCTGCTATTTTTGAATAGCCAACGCTAAAATCTAAAATGACTAATCATACCTGTAGACCATTTCATTGTTAGCACTGTCGTCAAAGGTGTAGTCGAAGCGAAAGGTTTGGTTCTCTAGGTATCGGGTCAGGTCAACTTTCTGCTTTGGCTCATGGACCATTACCACATCCTTACTGGGAATGGTGATCACATCCAGGTCCTTCATGGTCAACTCTGTCAATGTCATAAACACAAAGACCAATATTAAAACATTTGTGTGGTAACTTTGACGATTTTGAACCTAAATCCATTTGTTCTGATGTGGGGAAATACCCTCTGTCTTCTGTGTAATGTCAGAGAAACGATGCGTTTGACGTCATTGTTTTGTTGTTTTGTAATGTCAACATTTCACAGAGAATTACACAAAAGACATAGAGTAAGGTAATTTTGAAGGCGTGTCTCCTCAGAGGCAAGCCAACTAGGAGAGTGTCTGTCTGTCTGTCTGTCTGTCTGTCTGTCTGTGTTACTTTTAGCCTATACAGCATTTAAATAGTATTGCTATACACTTGCTTTTGATTGCGGTTCAGATGCTAGGATTATAGTTTACTTGATCGTACCGCTTCAAGGATTTTACATTTCACATGCACTTACAATGCAGAAGCAGCATCACCTAAAGTGACATTGTGCGTTGAGCATCTTCTGTGCCAGGCAGTGATGCGGCCAGTCACACTGTCATAGTCTAATACTCTTATAGGATAATACTCTTATCTTTTTTTCTCACAGTAAACTTATTCCATGCATGGTCCCTCTCCCTATTGTTTGAAAAATGTTCATGCACACACTTGACACTTTTGTAAATTGCTCAATTTAGATCTGGATAGTGTCTGCTACTGTAAAAATGCCTACATATTAATGTAGGCAGTTCTAATTTTAATTAAGCAACAACTACCGGTAATCTACAATGTCAGCAACAAAAAGACAGATAATGGTTAATACAGCAACACTTACCTTTTTTATTGAGAGGCCGTGCTCGTACACATACACATATCCTATGTTCCTCTATCTGAAACATCAAAGGGCATTTCTTAATTTGCAGAACTGAAAAATGCTTCAAAAATGCTTTCTAGTGCCTTTGTATTCCTCCCACATGTGTTGTAAAAATGGGTTAAAATGATTCATACATTTATGAGGCATCTGGTACAAACCCATGCGCTCGGGTGCACCTCATGAGCATCAAGGCCACGGTACATCACCCGATAGCGTGGCCTTGAGGCTCGTGGGTCACTCCCGCCTTCTCGTCAAGTGATTTAAGGTCGTTGAGGTAACAAAAACCAGCGCTCCTCTTCTCCAAGCCTCCTATTGGACAACAATATAGCATACTGCTAATATTCACTGTGGAACCGAATGGAAGAAAAAACCTCTGAAATCAAATTTCTCCAAAGAACAAACTGATGTCCTTGTGTGGGAAGCGCAGAGTCATCAACGACAAATCTATGGCACCTCAAACAGACAGAAAATACCCGTCTGCACATTTGAAACGGATGTTCTGTTGCTTTTTCTCTTTCTAGAATTAGAGTGATCTCATAACACCTCCTGTCTCATTCTAATCCGGACGTCTCTGCCATTTCTATTGAGATCACATATGTTTAGTTCCTCAATAATTCTCTTGTGTCCTTTTGCGAAATATGCACTAATTTATGTCAAATCTGTTGCAGAGACCTTTGTAGTAGGTTACAGTACATGGCACTAGCTAAATAGCTGTTGGCTATTTTCAGAACGTGACACGGGTCCGCAAAGTATACATCCGGCTTGATGAGTACTGAAGCAGACATACTACCATATCAGCAGTAGTGAGGGGTCTGTAGTCCAGGCTGGCTCTGAAGTCTCTGATCATGCACATGATTTCATAGTTTGGTACAGTGACGTCCACTTCCTTGAATGACAGAAAAAAACAATGGTTCAGTCTATCATGCATGTAGTCTAGATTTACAAAAAAACTAAGACAGAAGAAAAAAAGGAAACACCCATAGCCACGTTTTCGGGTAATAAGAGTCGAGTGGAATAGCTTCCTCAGTCAGCTAATAATAATAATAATAATAATAATAATAATAATAATAGAGTAATAATAAGTAGTAATAATAAATATCATGAACTCATGAACTCTATTTTATTATTATGTATGTATTCCTTGAAGCTTTCAGTCACATTTCCTAAAAGCTTAAGAAACACTTCATATTCTTAATTAAAGAAACTTCCACAATGCATTTAAAAGCTATTCTTAACATATGGCTCACACCATAGGCGGCGGGTAATGAAGGCTAGGGTAGGCTAAGCCTTCCCAAATGTTATGCTGGGAAATTCTGGGAATTGTGCAAATTATATATAATATATGTGCGCAGCATTATTTAGTATTTTTTTTTATAATAAATCAGTAAAATCAGGCAAAAATAAGAATTAAATAACATAACCCTAACCTAACCCTAACCCTAACCCTAAAACCGAAATAAAGTAACCAAAAAACGAAAAGAAACTAACAAAATCTGCCCAATCCGCAATTTTTTCGGCGCCCGCCTAAGAGCCAAACATACTTGTGTTCTAATAGTTAATGTTCATATAGATTTATGCCTTAACTGGAAACGCCATTGATTTTCATCCTAAATCCTATAGTTATGATGTCAGGAGATCAATAGCGTGTCTTCTGTGTATTTCTGCAAAATGCTGATAAGTGAAATGATGCAAAGTTTTCCTTAAAGAAACATTGGCAAGCGCAGCATCACAATATTTTTGTCTAACCTATTCTAGTCTGTAGCCTCGGTACCAGGCTTTTATTTTCGTTCGTCTTAAAAACATAATGAAAATGGCTGCCCACTCCTGTTACACTTGAACACTTCTATGTACAGTAGATGTCTGACTCTGAGAGTGTTTGTGTGTAGTACCCGTGCACGCACGAACGCACGCACGCACACTCACCGATGCCTTCTTCTCTCTGAGCTCCTGCTGCTGAAGTCGTCTCTTCTCTCGTTTCTCCTGCAGCTTCTCCACCTCCTTTACACAGTTGGATTTCCTCCGTGCTGGAGAGAGAGAGAGGGAGGGAGGGGCACACAAAAACACACAACCATTAACCCAGTAAGACCTGTGGCCCATTCTAAAATCGCAACAGTTTTCTTAAAAATGTATGTTGCTATATAAGTGGTGCTCAAACTTTTTCATGTTAAGGACCTCCCAAATTATATGTATCTGGCGGCTGGCCCCCATCTCAAAATATTTTGTTCCAGGGACCCTCAGAAGCAAAGATTTGAGTTTGCTTTAAAAATATATATATATTCAAAGATTTGCACAATTTTTCAAGATTTTTTCAAAAATAGCAGATCTACAAGCTCATAGCGCGGCACGAAGATATTTTTGAATAGCCAAAGAAATCTAGAATGACACAGATGCGATCCCGGTTTTAATGGGTTAAGAGATGACATCACTTTGAGCTCAGTGATCAAAACAAGCATCACCATTTTCTTTTAGAGCAGGATATTGCAAGTGGGGCCCCAAATAATTGGCACTCTCTAAGATTTGTATGATAATATAGCATATAATATTTAGATAATAATAATAATAATAATAATAAAAATTACATTATATTGTGTTTTTTGAAACCTTGAAATTGTTGTTTTCATTGTGATGCCGATAAATAGGAACTTAAAGTAATTTAAAGTAATTGTGTTTGTTCCATTGATCCAAGCCGGAACACAATCAATTGATTGATCATTAAAATAAACTTGCTCTGAAATAATACACACGGCCCACCCATCTGACCACTTAACACGGCAGCCGTTCGGCTGCCGTGTTAAGTGGTCAGATGGGTGGGCCGCAAACAAATGCTTTCGAGGTTTTCAAGTTGGGCCCTGATCCCCAAAAAAAAGGTTATGAATTAACCGCTGATTTAGAAGATTGGGGACATTTCGAATGGTGTGTCTGGAGTCTGAGGATTAAAAATCAAACAAAACCGTCCATACTAATCCCGGCATCTTTATTAGAATACTGGGGACAAGCACTCTACTATGAATCGACGTTTGAGCGCCAAGCCAGGGAGCGACTGTGAAAGAGCCTTTCAGGACTCACAGCTCACACACACACACACACACACACACACACACACACACACACACACACACACACACACACACACACACACACACACACACACACACACACACACACACACACACAGCTGTGGTGGAGAGTGACATCACTGCACTCAGCCACATGTCTTCTTTACACAGGGGGGAATAGAACCACAGATCAACTTTGCTTTTCCTCACAGCCAAACCCCAAACACCCCTTGCTGCTAAAAGGTTTTACACTTGCTATCTTTATAATAAACCTCTATGTTTTTTTTTTCATTTATTTTTATATTCAGTTTTATCTTGTTATTACATAACGCTATTGTTACTGCTAGCGCAGTCTGTGGAGCATGCCCACTCTAGCATTTCACAGCTTGTACTCTTATGTGGCAAATAAATCCTCTTGAATCCAAAGATTACAGGCCAGACTTTTGATCTTCTTCGGGAATGTCTTAAATGTCAAGAAACCACAGTATCTTCCTGACCAAGTAGTAGTAGTAGTAGTAATAGTAGTAGAACATAATAACTATATGACCAGACAGGCCTGTTTGGAACATCTCTTACCAGCTAGGACAAATCTCCTTAAATCTACTGTTCTTTACACAGCTATACAGTGCTTAAGAGTGCTTAATACAATATGTATTTTTTACTTTTACTTTTTTTATTTTAATAATGGATTTTTGTAAATAAAGTGTTATGTTACAGTTATGTATGTATTTCAATTGCTAAAATGTGTGACTTCAGGGGCAGTCGCGTGGTGGAGGGGTAAAGTTCCTTTTGCCGTTTTTGAAAATAATAATAATAATAATATATATATATATTTATTTATTTACTTTCTTTTTGCAATAATAATAATGCAAAAACAGAAGTATTTGTTTGCGTTTGCTTTTTTTCACCCCCATATATTTTCATATGCTTTTTCCCCCCCAATATATTTTCATAATAAAAAAGTGCCATATATCGTATCGATATCGTGAGCCCAATATCGTGTATTGTATCGTGAAATTAGTGTATTGGCACATCCCTACACAGCAGCCATATTGGAAATAAATTGGGCCTTTTTCGTGCTTCCTTCACAGGTCTTATCAATGATTCTAATGAAGGCTCTGTATGAAGGCCCCCGTAAGGGGCCATTTGGAACCCCCTCAAGGAACCATGAGGGTCCCTGGACCACACTTTGAGACCCACTGGTGTAGCAGAGTGTTTCCAGTGAGCCAACATGCACAATATCAGCACGCTGACTTCTGTTAGACCAGAATGGAACAGAGCCTTCAGTATTATTGGTAACGCCTATGAATGAAGTAAGAAAGAGGCCCAATTTCTTTCCAATATGGCTGCTGTGCATGAGCCTATTGGTGGTGTTTGCGGGAGGGAACCGGGCAGGGAGGACAGTCTCTGTCACCACTAGTAGTCTCTCAAGACAGACTGTTGGCTCACACAAGATACAAATGCTTCCGCCACACAGGCTGTACAACGGAAGCGCTGTAAAGCAAGACTTTACAAGCTCTCCCGGTGAAACTCCTGACTGTCATGTGAAAAGAAGTGTCTGCCCAGGTGACTTCATATGTATCGGAGGAGACACACATGACTAATTGTAGGGGTCAGCAGCGACAGGGAATTTGGAATTGGCATAATATGACTAAATTGGTGGAAAGAGGAAAAAAGGATTTGCTTCTAGACCCTCAATGTTCTCTGAACACCCACTGAGGTGTGGAATTTGCGGAAGCTTGTGTGGAAAACAATACCCACTCTTATACCAATGTAAAACTTGCCACGTGACAATAAACTTGAAGTACTGCCCCATTGAGAAATACCATAGCTAAGAGAACAGATGTTGTGAAGATGGCATAACTTTACCAATCTGTGAGAATGACTGGTGATGCGATGTGCCTCTGCCTTTGTTCCAGTCTCACAGTAGTAGTAGCATTGTTACGAGCCGCCTGGTACTGTCTGCAGTGTGTGTGTGTGTGTGTGTGTGTGTGTGTGTGTGTGTGTGTGTGTGTGTGTGTGTGTGTGTGTGTGTGTGTGTGTGTGTGTGTGTGTGTGTGTGTGTGTGTGTGTGTGTGTGTGTGTGTGTGTGTGTGTGTGTGTGTGTCTGTGTGTGTGTGTGTGTGTGTGTGTGTGTGTGTGTGTGTGGTGTTTACATGTCTGTGGACAGCTGCTTCTGTCAACATGATAGCATCACAACAGTGCAAGATGCAAGATACAGTGATGAATGAACCCACCCCGAGGGTCACAGAATTGTGCACAGCAACATGGGCCGAGTAATAATAACTGGCTTAAATGTTCACTTTTAGACATTATGCACTGAGTGATTTCTGCTTTCTAAACAGAATTTGCTGATAATCATTATGTTGTTTACTGTCTACCAGTAATACCTACCAATGGTATGTGTGAAATGCCTTTGTTAATGTACTTTAAAAACATTGGTTTGACTGATGAAGACCTCAGCTTTGGTCAAAATGAGGGTCAAAAAGAACTTTTTTTTGAGTGCACAAATATACTTTCTTTACTTATTAAAACAATACAATAAAAACACATATAACGTGCAATATTGCTCCAATGCAGGTAATCCGTGTGAATTTCCCCAAAGTAAAGTCAGTTACATCACAAAATGGTTTCCATAGGAAGTGTGCATTTGACATGCTGCCCGTCAAATAGCAAATCAAAAAGCACCAGTAATGACCAATCTATCCACTCTTACTTTAGACAAAATGACTAGCAGCATTGTTTCCAATACAACCGTGTGTGTGTGTGTGTGTGTGTGTGTGTGTGTGTGTGTGTGTGTGTGTGTGTGTGTGTGTGTGTGTGTGTGTGTGTGTGTGTGTGTGTGTGTGTGTGTGTGTGTGTGTGCGCGCGTATGTGTGTTTACCATTTTGCTGTTGCAGCAGGGTCTGTTGCTGGGTAGGCTGTGCTGCTGGTGCTATGGCTGGCGGGGGCGGTTCTGTAGCTTGGCTCTGCTGGCTGGGTCGGGCCCGAGTCGTTCCCACTGATGCAGCTGGATATGACACAATATAATAGCAATTATAATAATGTTATGGTTTTTATGGTTAATACGTTCTAAGAAATCAACTCAATTCAAAATGATGATGAAGAATGATGAATAATAATCTTTATTTGTACTCTATAGCATAGTGGTTCTCAACCTAACTTCCCAAATGAATATGTATTTGGCCGCTTGATACTTGATTGCCTCAGTGGGAGGCATTGCTATTAAAATGATGGATTTGGCAAGATGGAGAGAGATGCGAACAGTTTTCTGCTGAGGAAACGGATCTGCTTGTGTGCAACGTGAAAGTGCGCGACCATCTATGCAGCAGCAGGAATCCTCCAAAGTGGTGCAGAAGTTAGCGTGGGAGGAGGTAGAGGAAGTGTTTCCTCGTTTGGCCAGAACAGCCACACAAAGCCAAAAGCCATATAATAATGTCAGGAGACGGGGAAAACAAAAGCTCTCTGCTCACCGAAAATATCAAGTGGAAATGGGAGGTGGACAACATTATTGTTACTGTCGGGCAGAAACCAGCTAACATTTGACGCTTTTGCATTTTTTTCCATAAATCAGTGCTATTGAACACCCTTTACGTCTGTGTGTTGGTAAAACAAATATTGAACCAATGAAAAGTATTAAAAAGCGCTTCTGACAAAACCAGCTAACTCCATCGGACCCTCAAACGTTTTGCTAAACCAGCTAACTCCACCAAAGGGGGGTGGAGTTAGCTCGTTTTGTTGACTCCAGGCTCCACCGCCTTTTGACCTATAGTAGAGGACCTGGCTAAGATATGTATGCACTTCATTTAGGAGAGAATATCTCAACTGTTCTTGGCTAATATGACCCCAAGGAACAACTTAGGAACGTTGACTAATTCTCTATCCGGGACGAAATACCCGAAAATGACCACGCCCTTTTAAAAATGACCACACTCTGTTTGCTACCTCCAACATAGCTGTATTTTCTAAACCGTTTGAGCTACAGATTACCTGAGGTGCTCAAAATGTTCAGACTATCCATGTCTAGAGGGACATAGAAAGGCGTACAATGTATAATTTGATATTGTATGAGAAAATGGCCAAAAATAGCTAAAAACACACTTATTACATGAAACTATCTACATACAGCAACTGCCATAAGTATTAACTTAACGTTTACAGCCTTATTCATCTAGAGTCCTGCTACATTATGTGAGTGAGTACCAATCAATTTGATTGAGAGCACCAGGTAATACCTGGAGGGAGTGAGAGAACAAACAATTGAGTGGCACAGTAGGCACACCTTCTTACTGAAGTCCAGCAAGAGACATGGTAAGACAAGCTTTCTGTCTTTCTTTCTTTCTTTTTATACCATCTACTGTATCTTCAATGTCATGACATATCTTGAGGTACTTAATAGCTTCAATGTAACTAGCTACTATTCTTGCTTGCTACTTGTGAGCTTTTTGATGGTAGACATGTAGAGCAAACAGTATCTGTCCAGCAGTCTAATAGTTGAATAATTCTGTCTTTTCAGGATGAGGTACCTCTCAATGCTCCTTGTGCTACTCCTAAACCAATCAATCTCAGCGAGTGCATCCTATGCCAGAAGAAGAAAACATCTGATTACCTCAGTAGTGGTGACATTGGCAGACATGTTATACTTTCACTTGCTAAACAAGCAGAGCATGAAGACACTCGAGCTGCTAGGGTTCTTCAACTCACAGAACAAGAGCAGGGTATCATGAAATACCACGGCTCATCTTGCTACAGAATATTTCAAAAGGATATGAAAAAGACTGACAGCATAACCCAACCATTAGAACAGGCAGAACCATCTCAGCAGCAGGTGCCTATTCATGCTACAACTGAGCGACGCAGCAAGAGGAAAAAGAAGTCCAATGTAACTACAGATGTCTGTATCATTTGTGGTGCGGCTACCACTACAGTTAAACAGAAGAAAATACACGTATTGTTCACAATCTGTGAAAAACCGATGGCCCAAAAACTACTAAATGCCGCCATGTTGTTCAAGGACCATGTGTATACTGAAACATCAACAATCTGTGCGGTAGAGGATGTTTTTTGCGGCTGATATCCGATATCATGATCATTGTTGCAAAGGCTATTTCAATAAATATCATGCGAAAGTTGAAGAAATACTGAAAAACATTGAAGTGGAGAATGACCTAACAGCCGAAGACAAATCCTTGAAGGCTAAATTTTTAGCCCTTGGGCTGGATTTGAGTAAGTCAGCACACAGTCTGACTTCCATCAGAGACAAGCTCAATGACGGTTCAGCTGGAATAGTGTCAAACCGAGCAGTAAAGCAGCTAATCATCAAGCTGTATGGAGACACTGTCTGCTTTACATACCCAAGTAATAAACGAATATCCCAGATGGTACTTTGTGCAAATAGTTCTCCAGTGGTCTTGGTCGAGTCTCTGAGAGTGTCACCTGTCCAACAGGTTGCAACAGAGCTGGCACAGGAGCTGAAAGAATACAGATTCGGTCTG
Source organism: Gymnoscopelus microlampas (assembly GCF_963454915.1). Lineage (NCBI taxonomy): Eukaryota > Metazoa > Chordata > Actinopteri > Myctophiformes > Myctophidae > Gymnoscopelus > Gymnoscopelus microlampas. The sequence continues at coordinate 37,800,532 of NC_139958.1, forward strand.
CAGAATAGCTTCTGTGAGCCCCAAGACCTCCAACTGTCCAATGACATATTCATTAAGAACCGACCACCAAAATGGGAGGAGTTTTGCTTGCATATGTTCACGGGTAAAGCAACCTCTCAGCTGAAGGTTGATGTAGTTTTTCAAATTCTGCACTACATCCTGACTGATGGCAAGGAACCAACACCTTTCCATGTCATGGTGGCACAAGGAGTCCACAGTCTGACTCGATCAAAAGAGCTTGTGACTGCTCTTAACCATCACGGAATTTGTGTTAGCTACAACACAGTCAAGAGGATTGATGTGGATCTCGCTGAACAAATCATCACTACAACAGGTAACAACAGAGTACCTCTTCCTGCTGTCCTAGAAGCAACAAGCCCACTAAATGGGGCAATGGACAACTTTGACCGCAACGAAAGCACCCTGGCAGGAACAGGCTCAACACATGATACCATCCTTGTCCTCTTCCAAAATGTTCCAATTCATCTAGAGAAACTATCAGAGGAGAGTGAGATCTCTGTAAGGCCCCTTGACACTCAGAGCCGGACCAGAGTAAAGCTTAGGTCTCAAGTTAGTTGCCAACAGCTCATCAGAATGGGGGCAGTAAAGGACCGTGGGGAGATTCCCACCAACTACAAGGTGTCAGAGACCATCACTAATTCTACAGTAGCTGAACCCTTTACCTCAGCAATAGTGTCTGACACAGCATTATCTGATGTGACACACACCTCCATGTCACCCATGACAACAGGCCACATTGCAGTGGCAGCAGAGCCCACCCCTAACACAACAAGCTCTACTACTTCAGCAGCAGAAGTCTTGATTATGTCAACAGACCCCTCTCCCACAACAACCGACAGCGCCACCACAACAACAGACTCCCCTGAGTCCACCAAGTCAATACATCTGGACTACTTTCTGTGGATAGTCAATCGCTTCTCCAAAAGAGTCACACCTGAGAGTGACAATGTCCCAGGGTTTACAGCTGTGAGAAGTGCAACAGTGAATTGCAACTTTTATCCTACCACCAAAATTCTTACCCCCATCCTTCCTTATCCAGCTACAACATACGATTCAATCCTCACCACGATGATTAACTTTCAGGATGCACTGAAACAGAAGGGTGATCCCTACGGTGGGTTGTGGGCCGACGAAGGTGTTTACCATATTGCCAAGGAAATCCAGCTCATGAAACCAGACCAATTTAACAATATATTCCTTGGTCTAGGTGGCTTTCATATGGAAAAGATTGTGTTGGCCTGTCTTGGTGCATACCTGGAACCCTCTGGAATCTTTGATGTCCTAGTTGAGACAGAGTGCTATGGTACTGATGTCATCAAGACCGTAATCTCCGGTTCCCACTATTCCAGGGCCCGCACTGCCCATTCAATGATACATGAGGTCCTCACATCTATGATGTTGGAAGCATTCCTCTCCAAATACCCTGAAAGACAAACAGAACTAGAGGCACTGCAGTTCAACTGTCAGTCTAAAGAGTTCATGGGCGAAGAATGGAACACCACAAAGGACCATGCTGACACCATCCAAGCAGCCTTTCAAATCTACCTTAAGGAAAGGGCATGGCAGTCCCAGTCCTTTGATTACTGGAACACATATGTTTCCGACCTGTTCCCAATACTCAGGGATCTGACTAATTCCCTGCGCTCTGGAGACTGGAATCTGTACCTCAGTGCTATAGAGAGGGCAACTTCATTGTTCTTCTTTTTTGGGAGAACAAACTACAGTCGATGGACACCATTATTCCTGCAGGACTGCTATCAACTTAAGGAGAAGTTCCCACTCCTCTACGACTCCTATATGAATGGTGGGTTTGTTATGAACACAACCAAGAAAGGAAGTGGAGTGCCCTTTGACCAGGCACTAGAGCAGTGCTACAACCGGCCTGCCAAAGTGAGTGGGGGCATAATTGGGGTCACCAGGAAGAAGGAAGCAGTAGCTCTGTGGGGAATTATCAAGCATAAAAAAGACCAGTATGTTGACCTCCTGAAGATGAAGGATGATGTTGAAGGAGAACTCTCACTTCACCATGACTTCAACCCGAGTACTGCAACTAAGATAGTTAGGATGGTGCAAGATATCGGAGAGTATCTCCTCAAGGTATGCAGTCCTCTACAAGACCAGGTAGCACTGAAGAACGTTCTCACTGGAGAAATAGTGACCAACGTAGACAAGTTGTTGTGCTGTTTGAAGGAGGGCAGTGCTGCTTGTGCTAAATTTATTGATGATCGACTGAGAAAAAAATCTACATCGATACACTCAACTATAAGCAAAATCAAGCTTACGCCCCCTAAGTCCACCTTGAATTTGCCTTCCAAATCAGACATCAAAGATGAGACAATCAAAGCTGTCCGGTTTATTGAGTATGGCTGTCACCGGGGGTTCACTGTTGAGGAGCTACTCCAGCATGAGATCACCAACTCAGCATTTTTCTTGGTTGACAAAGACGGTTACTTGAGGAAGAGTGCCAAATCACAACTTGGGACTGAGTTACTGAAGTTGTGCCCACTAATTGATCGAAAAGGGCCAGCAACCTCCCCACAAACCCATGCAATGATCATCGACTTCATGGCCTTAGTGAGAAAGGTCCCCTTAAAGAAGCTTGATCCACCCGTCAAGACTTTCCATGACTTTGCTCTTGCCTTGACATCAATGGTCACCAAAGCTGGCCACAACTGTGATGAGATCCACATTGTCTTTGACAATTACAGAGAGGATAGCATCAAGAATGGAGAGAGGGAGAGAAGAGGAAAGTCAAAAGACATGATTGTCCTTGATGTGATTTCACCAAACCAAAATGTGCCAGTGGTATTGGAGAACTTTTGGTCGTCTTCCATCAGCAAAATTGCTTTCCAGGCATTCTATGTTGAGTGGCTGACCACCAAATATCAAGACACCAAACCTCTATACCTTGGTATATCACCACAGGCATGGATTGTGTCAGAGGGGTGTGCTTCTCCCTTCCCTCGGCTCAACTGCACACATGAGGAAGCTGATGACAGGATGATGTTCCATGTGCAGGACATTGTTAGTCACCGGACAGGACCTACATCACTGACGCTGTCATCAGGTGACACAGATGTCTTTGTTTGCCTGTTGTACCACTTCACAGTGAACTGGAGAAATCTTGGCCTCCAAGAGCTCTGGCTGATCCGCAACTCAGGGGTGAAAAGGTCAATATTGCCACTGCATGATGTATGCAAAGCCCTGGGAGATAAGCTCACAAAATGTCTCCCAGCACTCCATGCGCTGACCGGGTGTGATACCACGAGCAAGATTTCTACCAAACTCGCAGCCCTCAACACTGTCCGCAAAGCAGACTATGCAACTTTGATCGAAAACTTTGACTGCCCACAATTAGCAGAAAGTTCAATAGACGGGTTTCCGAGCGACGTCATCACAGAGCAGAATGCGCAATCTGCGCATGCCTGGGGGTAAGGTAAGGTAAGGCGCGTTCGAAAATACAGCCCTGAGCGGCAGTGAGCGCACTGGCCAATACAAACTAATAGGCGAGTGTGCTCCGGTGCGTAATTTCCAAACGCACCCATAGGCTTCCCCCCGCAGCTGCGCGGTCATATTCCTCTCATGTTTACTAACAGGAAACCTCCCTATAGGGATGGCAGAACGTTTTTTGGTCAAGTGTCTCAAAAGAACTGACTTGGAGACATTTGATGACTTGCGCTTTGACACATTTTCTAGCAGTGCCCTCAAGATTGACTTTGAGAGAACCCCTTGCACCTCAAATAATGCAAAGAAACACATCAAGCGGGCATTTTACCAGCAACAGCTGTGGGTCCAAGCCCCATTTAGAGATGCCACCAGCATTCTTAATGCAGAGTCTTACGGGTTTGTGAGAAGGGCGAGTGTATTAGTCCCTGATATAGAGACCTCAAAACCCGAAGACCTGCCAGATCCCTGCACATGTGGCAAGTGTGCACGTAAGAATGGGTGTCCATGTCGGGTAGCTGAGATGCCTTGTAGCATGTACTGCAAATGCAAAGGAGGTGATAATTGTAAAAACCCTATAAATAAAGAGATGTGACATAAACACTATTAATGTGGTGGTGTATTTTTGCCTGTTGTGCAATTTATCTTCCATTTGGAAATCAATTATGTAAGCTGCCTCGATACTTCTGTCAACTAAAGTAACAACTTTTGCTTTATATTTTGCATTTCAAGTTAACAAACATTCAATTGTTTATGATAACATGTACATTAATCAAATGCTCACGTATGACAGTTGTTGTATAGATAGTTTTATGTAATAAGTGGACTTTTTTTAGCTATTTTTGGCCGTTTTCTCATAAAATATCAAATTAGAAATTTTACACCTTTCTATGTCCATCTAGACATGGGTTTTCTGAACATTTTGAGCACCTCAGGAAATCTGTCGCTCAAACGGTTTAGAAAATACAGCTATGTTGGAGGTCGCACACAGAGTGTTGTCACTTTTAAAAGGGCATGGTCATTTTCGGGTATTTCGTCCCGGATAGAGAATTAGTCAACGTTCCTAAGTTGTTCCTTGGGGTCATATTAGTCAAGAACAGTTGAGATATTCTCTCCTAAATGAAGTGCATACATATCTTAGCCAGGTCCTAGACTACTACAACTTCATTGTGAGCTTGGAGGTCCATTCAGCTGTTCTTATCAATGATGAACAAAACCTCCTAACTCCACTTTTTGTTTTGTTTTTTTCATTTCCTGAAAAATGAACATTTTAGCATTAACTGGTTTCTGCCCGACAGCAGAGATATTCTGTTTATGTCCAAAAGACATCTGTGATATCTTGAAATGATCAACTTAATAATCATATGGGTGTCCTTTCGCACCTAATGGGAGGGAGTGGGTCAATAGGATGTCTAGGTATTTGAATGATGCAATATGCATACCTCTATTCTCTCGTACAGGGTTCTCAGTCTTAGGTGGGACGATTGTTCTTCGAGTCTGAAAGGAATTAATAAAGAAGATTAGTCCCTGTAACAAATATTGTTAAATGTTACTTAGGATATTTCAAGTTGCTTAGTCCACAACAAGGCTTATATCTCATTTTGCATGCAACCTCTAAATCTTTTTAACAGTTCTTTGCTTCTAATAGTCTTTAACCACATGAACCCTAGCATCCCTATTCTGCTAGGTATGTCATAGTAGGTGAACACTCATTTGGCAAACATAGCCATTCAAGTTCACAACATGCTGCAATATTTGACATACAACAGGCAACAGAGTCAACTGAATCAAGTGAAATCCAACAATATTGTTAAAAGGAGAGGAAATTCTTGAAAATGTTTTTGGCAACAATGACAGGAAGGGTTAACCGAGAGGAACGTGACAAGTGGTTAGAGGCAGACCTTGGGGGTCTTGTTGACCTTGGCAGCAGTGGAGGGCGGAGGGGGGGTCTCAGGACTCAAGGCTATCTCCTCTTCAGGAGCCACATCTGGGTTCAAAGCGAACACACTCTCCAGGTCGATCTGGGTCAGCCACGGGAAAGAAACATGTTATCGTCACTGTCGGTTGCATGTTCAAAAGTGTTACTTTTCAGGAAATGGGGAAAAAAGAACCTCTGTTCCAATGGATCCAATGTAGTAATTATTTAGTCTCAAGCTCTTGTTAATACTTTTCATTAGTTTAACATTTATAAAAAACACAGAAACACGTAACCACTTTCACTATCAAAATCTTTCAAACATTGCGAATATAGCCGGTCTATAAGCTCCCAACGCGTCGCATCGCGACAAGTTTGTGAGCTTGTATCGGCTATTTTCGCTACATTTTCACGACACGCTTGTGTGACTAAATTAATTAGTTTTAATTCCTGTTAATTAAAGAAAACATGTTGAAATATGGAGAAATATGGTTTCTGCCAGACAGGAGCAATATACTGTAACAGGGAACAGATTAACTGCTACAAATGCACCTTCAATCATTTTGTGGTACCTGGAGAGATGTAATTACAACTAAGAAACCCTCTTCATTCAAATTAACCAGTGACTTTACACCCGTAAGCACTTTAATGCTGCACTCATTGGAAGAGCTCAATCCTGTCTGAAGGGACAGATTGATTAATTAATTATCTCATTGCATCTCAGTAACCATCTGCTAAAATGTGACTTTTTAAAAAAGTCGTTAAAGACAGATTCAAAAAGTCAGACGACGGTCATAATTAAGCAGGAGACAGGGATTTTTCATTTCAAGGACCCCAGTTTGATAGAATATGTTCCATTTGACCCCTGTCTACACTAGAAAATCCTCAGTGTTAATTTAACTCTGAGAACGTACGAATGTTTCGTACACTCCCTGGAGTTACAGACCCGCAAGGGTCCATTTGGTTCCTTTGTACACTCTCTGAGTTACAGACCCGGCCATAAGAGTCCATCATTTTCTATGGGACCCCAATCTACACTGTACTATCCTCAGTAAAATCCACAGACGCATAAGGGTCGACCATTTGGTTCCCAACTATCATTAATTTAGCTGGGGAACCTCTGGAACCCCCTCGAGGACCCCTGGGGGTCCCCAGACCCCACGGTGAGATCCAGTGCTCTAAGACAGTGGTTCTCAACCTGTTGGTCGTGACCCCACGTGATTTTGTGGGGGTCCTCAAATGAAAGTGAAGTGAAAATGTAAGGACTTTTAGGACCTTTTTAATACCTCAAAAAATATACTAAAGAAAAAAGACCATTACTGCATCAAAAGTAATCAACAAACTGGTCAAACATTGGCCAAATTGTCAAATAATATAAGAGGCAAAAATTGTGAAAATAGCCGATCTACAAGCTCGCAGCGCCAGGCATTGTGAGCTTGTAGATCTGCTATTTTCACAATATTTATCTGTGGAACCAATCGAGTCAAACTAAATGTAATGCCTAAACTCCTACAACTCCAAGTGCTTATCAGGGTGGGGGATCCCCAGTTCAAATGGTTATGTTGGGGGGGTTCCCAGTTCAAATATGATGATTTGGGGGGATCACAGCCTGAAAAGGTTGAGATCCAATGCTCTAAAACAGTGACATGGTGAGCTGTGTGTGGGCAGGCATACTTCTTTCCCTTTGGTGTCTCCGTTCTCGATCCACTCCACGGTCACACTGTCGTTGTCTGGGTTCAAGGACGTGACCATTGCTTGATGTATTCGTCCTGTTGAGCGAGAGAGAAATGACGTAAATACATCACGTCAGCTGCTTTCGGTGTTACGATGTATGAGTCAATCAAGGCCTATATGGAAGTGGTTCTCAAACATGATCATGTCAAGGACCCCCAAATTGTTAATGTGCTTGGCCGTGGACCCCGTTCTGAAATTATTTTGTGCCAGAGGGAACCCCATAAGAGAAGATTTGTGTTGTTACAAAACATTCTACATTATTATTCATGTCCAAAATGTTTCACAAAATAACAGATCTACAAGCTCAAAACCCATCGCATCACATTGAGTTGTGAGCTTGTAGATCAGCTATTTTCAAATAGCCAAAGTAGGGTCAAAGTGCTTAAACTGATTATGATGCTGTATTAAGTCATTTTGCTGGGGACCCCCTGGAGCCCCCTCAAGGACCCCTGAGGGTCCCCGGGCCGTAACTTGAGAACCACTAGCCTATAGAACACATAGCTACTTCTATCTTGATTCTTGAAATCATGAACCACCTATATCTCACACATCATCAACTGCCAAATCTCTGACCATAAATCCTTTTAACACTTGCAGTAGGCCTAGGCTATATGTGTAGTAGCCTACACACCTTTAAAATAAATAGAGATGATCCAACCTTGCCAAATTAAATGGCAGTAATTTGATACAGGTTTCATGTGTTTGGGGTATCTGCGATGCACAATGGGCGTGGTACTATAGGCTACAGTAAGGTAGCCTAATGACTGACTACCCATCAATTATGTCGCATAACTTCAGCACCTCGCCTGTTTATTGGACGCTGGTATAATCCCAATGACATTTAAAATCACATAGGCCTACATCAGCGAGCGAAACGTTGCCTATAATGTTTGCATATAGGTTTCAATAAAGACGTATCATCACAAAATGCTGTCAGAACAGAACAGATATCTGGGCTTCTCAATTCGCTCGATCGGAACCCACAAATCTGTAGGCTAATTAATGAAATGCATCAATCAATTTTCTGCCAATTAACCGAGATCTAGGCTAGGTCAGGCTGACAGCTCGGTCTAGTGGTTTAAATGCAATGCATTTGTGACACGCCATGCCGACTTTGACTGAAAGATGCCAGCATGTAGCAAGCAAACAATGCAGAAATTGAATTCACACACTGGTTTCATTCAACGGATCATCCTCCTAGTAGTCCTGACCAAGCAACAAAGATGAGGATGATGATGGTATAATGATGGTGATGGTGGGGTATAGCCTTGCTAAGCTATAGCGACAGACAGTCAGCAGTGGTTTCAATGAGCTTTTGCCTCTCAACGTCTCGAGTCACCGCAGGATCGGATGATGGTGGTGATGATGAGAGAAGCTAACGGTACTATAATACCCACCATCGCTACGTTTGATCTCCACGTATATGCCGGTTAGGATTTTCCCAAAAATAGCAGCGGCCATGGTCTCGCGTTTAAATACGGGCAATACAAAAGAGGAGAAAAAAAGAAAAGAATGTAAATCTCTGCTGGGTGGGGGTGTGTGATTATATTTTTCCCCTCAATTGTTCCAAGTTGCAGCCGCAGAAAGGGAAAAAATAAGTGGTATAGGTCAGTTAGAGGGAGAGAGTGAGCGAGAGAGAGAGAGGGTGGCTGGGTGTACTCAGTGCGCCTGCGTCGGAGACTCGCCCTTTATGCTGCTGTTACGGTCTCTTGGCGTTTACTTCGTCGTACGACGGTGTCGCGGGCCGAAAGTAGCAGATCTACAAGCTCACAACGCGTCGCTCCGCGACGCGTTGTGAGCTTGTAGATCTGCTATTTTTGGGCAGAGCAATAGCCCTATATCTGTCCTGTCCTCCTGTGTGTGAAGCATCATCCCAGTCCAGACAGTGACATGATGATGCTGTCATTGGCTACACTACTAGTAACATTTTGTCAGTTTTATTCACAATGATTGAAGGAATAGGGGGACACTTAACTATCTCTTGTTGTAGATAGTTAATATATCAATGAACCAACCATGAGTTTCTCTATGTGTAATCAATTGGTTACTAATTATTTACAAAATTATTGATCAATGGTGTGTACAGTCATTATTAATTAATGTATCAACTATCGACAAAGTATCTACTATTAAATAAGTGAACCTTTTTCAATTGTAATAAGCATGGCACATGGCAGGCACGTAGCCAGATAACTGATCGTGGATGAGCACAGGCAAAAGTCAGGTGGATACACAGTCTGTATGTGTATAGCAAAGCATAATAATCGACTAGCCTCCAGAATCTACAGACGCTTTTCTGTTATCTGGTTTTCTATGGAATAAATAATTATACAACTGTAAGTAATGTTTCTCCTGAATCATCAGGGGAAAAAATAGCTTCTAAGGTGACAGTTCAATATCCTTATACAATCAGTGTTTCTAAAACTTTTTTTAATTTCAAGGACCCCCATAACTACGGGTCCATTTGATTCCATTGGTATGCTCTCTGAGTTGCAGACCTTTAAATAATGGTCCATTTGGACCGCCCTCAAGGTCCCTGAACCCCACCTTGCAAACTACTGCTATGATCAATGTATTAATGTTTTTGGGGGGAAATAGCAACCCTAGACATGTTTAATAGACCTAATACGACCACAAAATAGGTTACAAGATCCTACCTTTGAATTTGACCTTTTTATCAATAGGAATTAAAAACTCCCTCTGCATGTTCAACACCAGCTGGGCCGAGGCCCACACATGCACGCACACGCACACGCACGCGCATACACACACACACACACACACGCACACGCACACACACACACACACACACACACACACACACACACACACACACACACACACACACACACACACACACACACACTCATATTTTCCTATAGCACAGACACAGAAACCATTTGATAAGGTAGGAAACTCTGCAGCTAGTTCTGTTGCCACCAATGGGTCAGTTATGTGTTTGTCCTTCACACTGCTGATGGTATAATTCAAGTCTGATTCTTATGTCAGTGGACACAGGTTAAATGGGGGGTTGCATTCCAGGGCCACTGAAATTTGTACAATTGAATGCAACTTGAATAACAATCTTGATGGAGGACGTGGGGAGTGTGTTTAGTTATTTGTCTGCATTGACTTTATCAATTGTGCTTTATATTATTATACGTTGAAGAGCTAGTGCTATGATTGTGGTACTTTGTCTGTTTTCATTAGGACCTCAATGTTAGACCACCCTGTGGTTAAAATGTGTGAGGATGTCTTGTCCTGTGTATTTTTGCTTACCCATTGTAAGCTGCAAGCTTCTCAGGCAAACAGGCAAATATAACAGACTGTACTCCTGACTTATCAGGGCCATGCGACTACCTCAATGTTAATGTTCAGATGGTGGGGCATGATGCATCATTTTAATAAACCTAAACCACCTACTTGCTGTCATTTAAAGGGACATGAAACCTAATAGACCTGGACTAATTTTAAAGTTTGTTCTCCTGTGAAGTTTAAAAACGTTTTTCAAAATGATAAATAATGAGCTTCAGGTTACAACTTCAACTTTATTGCCATATCACAAGTTTATAGGTGGTGATTTTTTTTTTTTTTGTAAAAGCTCCCAACTCTTCACACAAAAAGTCATACTTTATATCTGAAATTGATAAACAGCATTTTGAAAATAGTATTTTAATCTTAGTCTTTAAATATTATTTTCAAGAGATCTGCAATTCTTTATTGGACATAGTAAAGTCAACCAAGTCTTCCACCTGGCTCTCACTGAGTGTCAGTCTGTTTGTCACCTCTCTCAGTTCCACCATTAAAGCTGGAATAGGAGAAGCAGAATAAATGTGTTGCTTTGCTACACATTCCTACACTATAATTACCTCACTAATGAATAAATGATGATGATGATGATGATGATGATAATAATAATAATAATGAGAAGAAGAAGAATATAAGAGGAAGGAGGAGGAAGAGGAGGAGGAGGAGGCCAGTACTGTAAACAGTAGGGATGTCCGATTTTATCGGCCTCCCGATATTATCGGCCGATATTAGCATACATTTTTTTTTTTTTTTTGCTTTATAAATAAGTTACAGGAGTTCTTACTGTATATGGTGTGTGTGATATGAAATTTCAGCTTACCCTAATCACAATAATCCCCGCATATATCGGTATCGGTTGATATCGGTATCGGTAATTAAGAGTTGGACAATATCGGTATATCGGTTATCGGTAAAAAAGCCAATATCGGACAACCCTAGTAAACAGCAAAAGCTTATAGTTTAAAGTGAAATATAAAAGACAACATTAACATTTTGTCCTGAAGGTGGTGCTAGAGGAAAGGTCATACTCATAGGAGCATGAAAGCACTAGGAAAGTTTCATGACTTTGACATGTAGCTGGATGGGGCAGCTATGTGACTCTCATTCTCTATTTGTGATGTCTGCCCCATAGCCTAAACCGTTAACACTGGTTTGTGGTACCACCCAGACCCAGTATTTAAATGCTGATCTGTATGTGAATTTGTTGATGATAACCAATGTGTATACTGAAAGAGATGTGGTAAGAGAGAAAACGCAGTAGACGTTACTTGTAATGGCACCCTGATCTTGACATCTTAATTTTCCATATTTATCCTCATCTTTTTCCTAAACTGGCCACCGTGTCTCTGATACATCTTGTGTTTATATTTGTAGTATGAATTGTGTTCAAGAACACTTAAACTATCCCTTGTAAACAGTCAATAGTTCATGAACCAATGAGTTAATATCTGTAAATATTTTGGTTACTTTATTATTTACAGAGTTTAAAGAAAATCATTAATCAATATTGCCCTAAAGTCATGATTGCATACATATTATTGACAAAATAGTCCTGTCTGCAAATAAGTAAAACCTTTTTTTAAGGGTAATATGCCAGGCACATGGCAGAGATAGCCAGAAATCTGATTGTGTATAATGGAGAGTCAGATTGATACGTATGTGTACATAGCAATACAACAGCAGCAGCATAATCAATCGACTAGTACCAAACAGAATCTACAGATAGTTTTCTGTGGTGATTTAAGAGGAAAATGTTAGACATTTAATGTTATTCAATACTATATTCAATGTGTTTTGAGATAATATAATAATGATAATAATACACTTTATTTATATAGCACCTTTTTAAACAATGTTACAAAGTGCTTAACAATTCAGACAATGAACAATGAAATACAATTATGCAATAACAAAAACAACACACAACAGTATCAGTGAGTAAAATGATAAGCACCGAAATTCTGCTGTTTAAGAGGTTAAAAAGGCCTTTCTATAAAAATGGGTCTTTAATTTGGTTTTAAAAATGCCAATGGAATTTGCAATCCTAATGTCCAGAGGGAGGCTGTTCCAGAGTGTAGGGGCCCTGACAGCAAAGGCCCGATCACCCTTGGTCACAAGCCTAGATGTAGGGACATCTAATAGGGCGGCGCCAAAATATAGCAACCCTAAACAAGTTTAATGAACCTAATACTACCACAAAGTAGGTTACAAGATCCATTAGTCAAACATTCAAATGTCACTTTTTTACCCCCAATAACCAATCATTCTAAACTGTCTTATGACCAATTTGAATATCAGTCTAAAGTCAAATAACATAATGTATTACAATTTTTATCTGCCACTGAACTTAATGATGCATATAGTGAACACATCAAACATTAATGAGAAACCAGCTAGGACACATGAACCTTGATTGATTGATGTATTGTACAAATGGAACCAAATCAATTTGGACCTCGTAATGTCCATTTGATTCCATCTGTACACTCGCAGAATGAACACTGAGGATTTTGAGTGAGTTCCCAGAGATAAAAAATACTATACTAAGTAAAAACCTATGAAATGGGGTTCCATGGCTTAATGTAGTGTTCCCAAACTGGGGGTCCCCAAATTATTTTTGGTGGTCTCCAGATGACTAGATTAATGTGCAACATTGTTTCATATTTCACATTTCTTAAGTTACAATTGAATGACTTTCAAGACCTTTTAAATACCAAATTGTCAAATATTACCTAATAAAGAGGCAAACATTATGAACATAGCCGATCTACAAGCTCACAATATTTGTTTGTGGAACAGAGTCAAACTAAATGTAATGCCTACAATTCCAAGTGCTTGTCAGGGTGGGGGGTCCCCAGTTAAAATATGATTACTTTGGGGGGTCATGGCCTGAAAGGTTTGGGAACCCTTGGCCTAATGCATATCAAACTAGGGGTTCTTGAAATTAAAGTTTGAGAATCACTGCTGTAAGCAACATGGTGTCTCTCAACATCCACTGAGGTAGTGGGGAGAGGGTTGGTTTCTGAACGACCAGCAGAGACCGACCCTCCTCAATACTCCCACCCGCCATGAGCACTCTGGGCATAGAAGTGGAACTGTGGAATAACGTCCTTATTCCTTAACGAATGATATATTACGCTAGGTTAAGTCATAGTGACTTCACCATTAGTTAAGGGTGAGAACCAGGAACTAATGATGAGGTATGATAAATTCATGATGAATTAGGCCTAATGAGTTCAACATGAATTCATCATTAATTCATCCTTAATTACATGTATGAATTAAAAAAGTGTTACCAAAGTTTCTTCAAAAATTGGCAATCTATAAGCTCTCAATACATTGTGAGCTTGTAGATTGGCTAGTTTCAAATAGCAATGTATAACATGGTGAAAAGAGAATTAAGACAGCAGCGGACATCACAGGGAGAAGTATGATTTTGGGATATTGTTTAAGTAATGGCTCCAAGCTAAACAGTGGTAGCCTGGTAAACCCTCTCTCCGGAAATCTCATTTCCATTCTATTTCTGTAAGGAGTCTGGTCTGAAACGCCTTTCTCCAATAATCGCTCTGCTCGCCGAGCCGACGAGCCTATCAGCGTCGTCGCTCATTGTTCTATGATTGACAGCGACAGTTGGCCAATCAGGTGGCGAGTTCGAGTGAGCCCGAATGAACCCGAGTGCAGCCTGAGAGCCGCCGACAAAAGACGAACGGCAGCCATTGTTGTTTGTGCGAGTGCCTTCACTTCTTACTTTCAGTTTTATAACGCTTTCAAACTTCTTTTTTGAGGCACGGAATTTACTTATAAGATATCGTTTGGATAGAATTTAGTTGTTTAACTTCATATATGTGGTCAATTAATCATGACAGAGCCTATTTAAAAATATAAATTTAGAGAACCGGCAGGGGCGGGGAGTGACACGCATGTATCCCAATAAGGCAACCTATTTTCGGCATGGCCGTCCCAAAAGTCCCGTTGCGTCACATAGTCTGGAGCTCGTCAATATGAACTGCTCATTGGCTGAAGGGGAAAAACGATCATTGGTTGAAGGGGTTGTCAGTCAACGGTATTACTCCCGCCCAACTCCAGCCCACAGCGATTATTGCAGAAAGGCGTTTCAGACCAGACTCCTTTCTGAAATCAAATGGAAATGAGATTTCCGGAGGGAGGGTTTACCAGGCTAAAACAGTGGTGGTAATGGATGCCGTCATGAAACTCAAAAAGCTGAAGTTATGCATGTAGTGACGTGGTGACGTTGTTCAACCCAGAGCCATGAAAGAGAGAGTTACGACACTCCCATAGACTTCCGTTGTAAACAGAATATTCATATAATATTCAAACAACCAACTTACAGTTAATTTGGAATTTGTTTTAGTATGTTCCGAGATAACAACAAGAACAAAAAGACTGCAGAAGTAACGCTTCATGGGTGACCAATAGTTCTACCGATCTACAAGCTAACAAATCACTGCATCGTAACTCGCTGTGAGCTTGTAAATCTGCTATTATGAACATAGCCAATCTAAAAGATCACAACTGCTATTTGTAGATCCGCTGTTTTTTGGGCCTATAATGACTGGCCGAAAGTAGGGATGCCAGGGTTACTGTGGTAAATGGGTGCATGAAGCACTGTAGCACACACACACACACACACACACACACACAGGTCAAGAATCAGAATCTGATCCCCGTTCTCCCGCGTGGGAAGGGACACTAAAACCACAGATCTTTAACACTACCCTAAGAGGCAATCCCTCATTTGAACGCAGGAGATTGGCTTTTGGTCTTCAGGCAGAGACCATTCTGCTACACTTGCTACATGAACCTCATGATCACACAGTAACAGCGAGAGAGTGAGTGTGATGTGCTGGAGGGGCGGTCGTGTAGTTAAGGAAGTGAAACTTGTAGAAGCTCACAGACACAGTAACTAGTAAACCGGTTACAACTGGTTCCCACCGTGTTGGTTAAAACATATCATAGATAGGCTGTGTAGTATATCTGTTGTCGTAGGGCTATGACAATAAAGTGCTCGTTCTTCACCGCATGTTTTTTCAGGACTCTTTATGAAAGGTTGTTACCACCAGAGCCAAGATAAGCTCACCACGTTAGCTAGTAAAGCTACCAGAGGAGGACTCCAAACTACTTTTCAGAGCCGTGAAGCTTGAAAAGGTAACATAGATCAATCATACTGAGATTCCAGTCAATGCTGGTGTAATTCAAGTTTATTAGATTTTTGAATAGTAAACAGTGCTTTTCATGAGAGTAACATTGATACCTTGTAGGCCTACGGCCTAGCTCCTCTCTGAATGCTTGTTTGAAATGCCCAAACCTGCCTACTGATGAAGTATATGAGCATCTACATCATCTTGTAGATTGGCCATTTTTGAAAAAGTTCAAATAGGGTTTTGGGAGCACTTCACCCATTTTCAACCGTATGTTCATAATGGGTCCAGGTGGACTATGGACACTGGCAGTTCAGAAATCTGCCAACCCTATTTAAAACAAACCAAAAAAATGGTTGATCTACAAGCTCACAACACATTGTGACTGTGACATATTTTGAGCTTGTAGAGCCAATTTTGGAAATGTTATCTTATTTTATCTATCTTTTCACCTAATGATGACATGCCCAAAATAGGAACACCAAGTTGAAAGTGGTTAACAGGTTGATTTTCCACTAATGGCTTAGGCCCTAGGGCATTGGTGGAAAAAGTACTCACATTTCTTAGTTAAGTAAAAGTATCAATACTGCAATGTAGAAATACTCTGTTAGAAGTAAAAGTATGGAATGTGAGCTTGTAGGTCGGCTATTCATATGATCGAAATGTATATAGGGCTGAAGTGGTTAATGTATGTTTTGTAATAATACAAAGTAACTAGTAACTAAAGTTTTTAAATAATTGTAGTGGAGTAAAAGTACAATATTTTCCTCTGAGATGTAGTGGAGTAAAAGTAAAAGTACAGAAAATTAGAAATACTCCAGTAAAGTAAAAAATCCCTCAAAATTGTACTTAAGTACAGTACTTGAATCTACTTAGTTACTTTACAACACTGCTTAGGGGTTCAACATAGAAAATACATTTGTTCAAACTTGGTATTTCTCTTAAAGGACAACTTTGTTTTTTTACAACCAAGGTTTATATTTTAGCTTGTAATTAAAGTAAATAAAAAATGAGTGTTATTTTTTTTTCATTTACTGCTTTCTATAGTTTTAGCAATTTTCGCGATATTTTTTACAGTGGGCATTCTGTCCGGTGGCTAAATATGTGTCTTTGATGGCCAGATGTGAGTTATTGGGGGCTAGAAGAGCTACTGTAAATAATAATAAAGAAAACGCCGGGTTATTGTGTAAAAAAAGACATATATTTAGCCACCGGACAGAATGCCCCCGCCCACTGTAAAAAGATCACGAAAATTGCTAAAACTATAGAAAGCAGTAAATTTAAATATTTTAACACTCATCTTTTATTTACTTTAATTACAATCTAAAACATAAACCTTGGTTGTAAAAAAACAAAGTTGTCCTTTAACTGCACCTTGTGACTGAGTATATTTAACCAGTAAAATAACAATCCTGTGCAATCGATCAAGTAACACATTCCATGATTTTCTTTGATTTAGCTGGACCAAGCAGATGGCTTCAAGATTTGCAGCCAGGAAGAGGCTTAGGCCAGAAATTCTGGGGGTTAGCCTTAGCCCTACACAGAAAGAAATCCTGTCTACCCTGGAAGATTTTAAAAATGAAGAATTAGAACGTTTCCAGTGGCATCTCTCTGAGAAAGTGATGTCAGAGTTTGAAGCCATTCCTAAGAGCCACCTGGAGAATAAAACTCGGGATGAAACAGTGGATGAGATGGTGGCTTTTCACACTGAAGACAGGGCTGTGAAAGTTGCAGTGGAGATCCTGAAGCAGTTGAGTCTACATGATGCAGCAAAAACGTTGAGGGAGAAATATACATCTGCCAAAATCGAAGATGGCACCCAGTGTACCTCTACCACCACAGACCTCCTCCTGTGCACCCTGGAGGAGTTGGGAGGTGAAGATTTTAAACGTTTCCGGCAGCAGCTCTCTCAGAAATTGGTGATCGTTTCTGAAGCCATTCCTAGGGGCCTTCTTGAGAATAAAACTCGGGAGCAAACAGTGGATTTGATGGTGGGTGCTCACACTGAAGATGGGGCTCTGAATGTTGCAGCGGAGATCCTGAAGCTGATGAGTCAACACAATGCAGCAAAGACACTGGTGTTGGGGAAGCGAAATATTGATGTTCGGATGGATCTAAAACGATTACGCCTACTACTTGTGAAAACCTTGAATGACATAAACCACGAACATTTAAAATTATTCCAGCGGAAGCTCTATCAGCCAACGATGATAGGGTTTGAAGCCATTCCTAGGGGCCTTCTTGAGAATAAAAGTCGGGAAGAAACCGTGGATTTGATGGTGGCATACTACACTGATGACGGGGCTGTGACTGTCATGGTGGAGATCTTGAAGCGAATCGGTCAACGCAATGCAGCAATGAAGTTGCAGAAGGAATATAGAGCTGTCTGCCAAACAGACGGCACTGTCTCTCTGACCTTCATCTCCAGATGGTGAAGAAAAAGAAGCCACCTGCTCATCTGCTCTTCCTCGTGGTACTCAAATGACAATAGGATGACTGCTTGGATAGATTCAGATAATTTCTGAATCTTTGTTTATTTTTGTCCTCATGCAACCAGTACTTATTTCATTTTTGTTTTGAAGAGACCCACTCGAATACATAAAGTCAAACTGTTATCGACCGTGTTTATTTTCAACAACTTTGTTTGGGGTTGCCTTGCTCAACGGCAATTCAACAGTATATTGAGGTAGGGGTGAGAGGTCATTCACTTCCCCGCCCGGATGTTTTCCTGCCACTGGACCAGGATAGCCCTGGAAACCTTTGTGATCTAACCTTTAGAGTCTAAAGGTTAGATCACAAAGGTTCCCAGGGTTTAGACCATGCTGTCCCAGTCTGTGGTTGAGTTGTTATTATTAAAATGATGATACATAATCATGATTTAATCCCTCCAGTCACATGATAGCCTATGTTTAAAGATGACTGTTCTGGCTAGGACTATTAGTTTTGCTGTCGCAATTCTCATTTCAAAAAGGATTATGTATCTTATTAAGGAATAACATGCATTTTGTATTCTGTGGATCATAAGCTATACTGTAGCTTTTTATGTTATCAATTAATTGATGATTGTTTGATAAGGATAACAACAATCAGTTAATGAAATATGATATAATGAGATAGAGAACACACTCTTTGTTTATGGAATGTACAGTGGTAGAGCAAGCTTGAAGATAACCCTGTTTTAACGACATTAACCCTTGTGTCCCTATTTTGGGAATGTCATAGGCCCAAACATTTTCAAAAATAGCCAAAAAAATAGATCTACAAGCTCACAACGCGTCAAGATGCAACACGGCGTAAGCTTATAGATTGGTCATTTTCACAATTTGCCATAAGACAAAGTACATGGAGTTTAAGTGGTCAACTGGTCATGGTGCTGATGTGTAGACTGTAGAGGCTGAGGGAGATCCTGACAAAGGGTGGAAAGACCCCCAAGGACCTGCTGCTCTGCTGTGCCACAGTGCTATGTCGACACCAAGGCCTTCAATCCTCAACTACAGCCTGCCGCAGCCTAGGAGATCAACATGATGATAATGATGATGACAAAGGCATATGTGAAGGGAAATTGGCATGAAAACTAAATTGGCAAGGGGGTAAAAAAGGGGGGGTTAACATAACTTCAGGTACATGTGGTTCTCTATAAAGAAATAATGGATTAAAATATAATGTAAGCAAGGGTAAACAAACATCATGAAATACCTTCAACTGTCAACATTTTATCAAATGTTTTACATCAACATTTTACATCAAATGTGAGGCAAATGTAGGCCTAAATCCTGCATAGATTAATGAACTGAGCTTGTGAAGGCAGGCAGTCATGGTAGAATATAAATATTCTGTATGAAACAGTTATTCTGCTGGGTAGAAATACCACTACAGGTTAAAGTACATGGATCACAATGACTTATCATCTGCCATCAAAATGGTTGATAATGTACGTGGAACCCCTTCATGTGAGCCCAATCCTTAATTGAAACACCCACATTGGAACATCAGGTCATGGAGACAACATGGATCTTACAGTGTGTATTTAGTTCCAGTGTATTTGCAGTATGAATATGTCCAGCAGCAAAATGGTTATTGTGAACTACCTGCCAGGGCCAGGGGTCAAGTGACCACTGTGTCATCCCAATATATCTGAGACCGATTGTATTCTGTTAACAGAGGTGGGTACCCACTATACCACAGCAAAACTATTAACATGAAAACAACTAATAAGTTCTTCATCTAATAGTCAAGAGTCAGTTATAAATGAATTTAAAATACAGCTTTGCTTACAATAAAATATAATTCCCTGGCAGTCAGTTCCACAGGGGGTTCGCACTGCAATAGCCTGGTCAACCATAGTGACAAGCCCAGACTTTGGACTAGTGGTTCACAAACATTTTCATGTCTGTATGTCTTACATGTATTAGGCTGCGGACTTCCATCTACCAATATTTTGTGCCAGGGGAAGAAGATTTGCATTAAAAAGGGTCAAAATTATGTTCACATATTTTTTCAAAAATAGCATATCTACAAGCTCACGGTTGGTTCCGCATTGTGATGTGTCGTGAGCTAGATCATATATTTTTGAATAGCTGTATTATAAATAGGGTTACATTTGTAAACTGATTGTGCTGCTACATTAACTAATTTTGCTGCTGACCCCCTGGAACCCCTTCAAAGGACCCCTGGCAGGCTGTGGAGAACTATTGCTTTGGACCAAGCAGGACCCTGCTGGAGGATCTCAAGCAGCAGCCAGAGTTAAAAGATCACATAAATATCAGCAGGAGCCTGACCAGTGGTAGAAAAAGTACTCAAATCTTGTACTCAAGTAAAGGTATCAATACTGCAATGTAGAAATACTCCATTACAAGTAAAAGTCCTGAATTCAAAATGTACTCGAGTAAAAGTTCAAACGTATTGGCATAAAACATTTACTTAAAGTACCAAAAGTAAAAGTACTCATTATGCAGAATGTCCAATTTAACAAGTTTTCAAAAAGCAATCTTTTGAAAATAGCTGATCTACAAGCTCACAATGCGTCGCATCGCGACGCATTGTGATCTTGTAGATCGGCTATTTCCAAATGGCCAAAATATATATAGGGCTGAAATGGTTAGTGTGTGTTTTGTAATAATAATCAAAATCTACAAAGTAACTAGTAACTCAAATTTTCAAATAATTGTAGTGGCGTATTAAAGTACAATATTTGCCTCTGAGCTGTAGTGGAGTAGAAGTAAAAGTACTGAAAATTGGAAATACTCAAATAAAGTAAAATAAATACCTCAAAACTGTACTTAAGTACAGTAGTAGCCTGACCATAATGATTCAGGGCTCCTGCCTAAGCAATTATTCTGTGGATGGATTTGCGCATCTAAAACGGTAGGTGGCAGTCTTGCACCTCTAAAGCCCAAACTACCGCCACCAAAGCCGTAGGTGGCAGTGTAATTCACCTTAATCGCCCTCAAGAGAGGAGGAGAAGAAGAAGAAGTAGTACGACTTGTAGTCAGAGGCGTGCTCAAACTATCAGAACTACTGTTCATTTAATAACAACGCTTATCCGAAAAGAAAAGTTCTATTCATGTGGTGAAACGCACGCGTATTCCCTATAAACACGGTGTTTTTCGAGAGGTGGGTACCTAGGCAATTGTTAGGTTTCTTTTGATGAATATAAATGACCATGTTGTGCGCTAGCTAGCTAGCATAATGCTCCTGTGTGTGTATGTGTTGCTAACGTAACGTTTTACTGTCAGCTCACTTATGAATGAATGAAGCCATTATATTACAGTCGGACCAACTCGTCAACACAGTATGGTGTTATTAATATAAATATTATAACTTTGCATGGCAATCCCTTGAAACAGCGCAGCTATGACCGCATGTGTTAGCTGTATGATGCTATACATGACGCCTAAAATAGTGTTCCCTGCAGTGATCAGGAGCATATGGCATATTATTTCACACGGCTTTGTGTGGCTTATGGTTCACACAGTAAGATCCCAAGTGTTCTTTTATCTCTGTGTGCACAGATCTAACCGTAAAGGGGGTCTTTCTGTTCACTCATAGAGTCAGAGTCACAATGACTAAGAAAGGAGGTGATGTCTAAATGTCAGATTGTCAATAGATGGAAGGCAACGTCATGATTATGGGCCTTTTGGTTTGGGCCATCTAAAGAAAAATAGATGCTACTATAGCAGTGGTTTTCAACCGTTTTCATATCAAGGTCCATTATTTATCCGGCATTTGAGCCACGGACCACCATTTGATGAGATTTAGCGTCTCAGACCCAAAACTTTACACAATTCCATGCTATATTGATGTGGTGCCATAGGAGAGATGATAAAAGGCAAACGTTGATCATGGTAACAATTCTTCTACATTCTAATTGTTTAGACTTCTTGTAGGCCTACATTAAGTAATGCAGATGTTCAACAATAATTTAACTCTTGAGAGCATAACATGAAACATTTCATTTTACGCTCTCAAGGGTTAAAGATCTATACGGGTCCATTTGGTTACCAACTCTCCATCATTTAGCTGGGGACCACCTGGAACCCCCTCAAGGACCACTGATTGAGAACCACTGTACTAAACAACTGCTGAATAAGATGCGAAGTATGTATGTATGGAAATTGTATCTGAGGAGTATTTTACCATCCAGAACTGTGTGTGTGTCCAGGACAGTTATCATGGCTGCTACTGAGATGGAGTCGAGTTCTCCAGAAAACAAAGGGGACCACCACCATGGGACTGCTGACTCTAATTCCAAGTATCCATTGAAAGTTCTGTACTGTGGAGGTAATAACGTTTCCAGTTCAACACAATCCTGCCTCTGGCCAAATTATTGCACGTTTCTGCCTTCTTAAGAACGTTTTCACTGGATCCCTATACAGTCATATGTGTAATCATAATATCTTGATTATCTTCCCCCCTTGTGTAGTGTGCTCCTTGCCTACGGAGGTACGTTTCCAACTTGAAACCTTAATTGTCATGTTATACTACATATTCACTCAATATGCTGTAGCTTCAAATTGCATGTTTAATGTGTGTGTAATTATGTAACCTGTATATTTGTCTCGCCTAGTCAGCTGATCATGGGGAAATCTGACTTCAATGTAGTGGCTAGAACAGCGGCAGGGACCTCTGTTAACAAACCAATGCTGGTACCGTCCTATATGAAGGACCACCTTAAAGTCTTTTGCAGTGGTTCTGCAATGCTGTTATTTTATATATATATTTTTCATTTCCAAGTTTCTACACAGTTCTAGCCCTCTACATTGAATTTAGATGTCACCAGATGTATCGGTAGGTGGAAATCTCCAATAATCTGGTGATGGACTACCGGACTGTATGTAACGTTTACCCTGTCTGCTCTGTCTTCAGTACTGTGAGTACATGCCTGAACCTGCCAAATGTAGGCAGTGGCTTGAGAAGAACTTCCCAGATGTATTTGCTAGGATGAGTGTAGGTGAGTTGAGTTCCGTTCGATATTTTATCCACATATTTAATTTAACCCATTAAGACCTAAGGCAGATTCTACAAATGCCTTCTTAATCAGTAACTAACACTTTCAAGATTTTTCAAAAATAATGTTAAAAAATAGCAGATCTACAAGCTCGCAGCACGGAACGAAGTGACACGCTGTGAGCTTGTAGAGCTGATATTTTTGGACTGGCCAGCGCAAAAATCTAAAATGACACGAATGCTTTTCTGGTATTAATGGGCTTAAGGGATGGTTTTCTAGTTTGTTTTCTGCTTCATGTTAAAAGCTACAGATGGGTAAAACATGGCAGTTTGCATAAGGCTGACGTTGTAGCACACTTATGTTGTAAGCAATGCAGGTAACTGATACAAATTAATAATATGTGTGCCAGCACTGTCCAAGTATGCTTGCAGACGGGCACCGGGCACATTTAAATCTTAACACATTGATTATTAATATTATTAGCTCCAGCTGCTTGGCTTACTAGCCTGCCATGTTTTTACCCTAATGTATAAACAAACTACAAAATCAGCCTAGGCCCTAGACTTTCATGCCCTTTAAAATGTTTTTATTTGTTTGTGTGTGCACACTCTTCTTGTGACATTTCCTTGTGCACTCCCATTTTCATAAACAAGTAAATAAACCTTTTAAAGCTGTTTTTGCAAGTCGACTGAATGCCTACAATGTAAAATCTAGCAGTGGTTCTCAAACCTTTTCACGCCAAGGACCCCCAAATTGATATGTATTTGGCCACGGACCCCATTTCAAAATATGTTGTCCCAAGGGACCCCCAGAAGATTTTGTGGGTTTAAATGAATCAAAATTAAAACAATCAGAATTTTTCAGATATAAAAAAAAATAGCCAATCAAACTTGTAGATTGGCTATTTTTTGAATAGTCAAAGTATAAAATACGGTTAAAGGACCCCTGGGGGTCTCCGGACACCACTTTGAGAATCTCTGATCATAAGTACTTATTGTCTGGCTGCAGCAATAATGCAGTAGATGGCGCTGTAGTGACCCCTCGTTGCTTGTTGTATTTTGTCCTACTGGCCCTGAAGGAAACGCACCCAAGCAGGAAACTGCCAGTGGAGATGTTCCCCCTGCCGGCGAGGAGGAAGAGAAGAAGAAACAGAAAAGAGGTTTGTTGTCTTAAATCTGTTTTCCGATTTTAGATTTGTTTAGGTTTTATAACAAGGTGTTAAAATGTACCCCTTAACCACTAGCAAGCTTCGTGGACATGCCACTATATGAAATGGCAAGCTCACAATGTGTCAAGTCCACAATGTGTTGTGAGCTTGTAGATTGACTATTTTTGTGCGAAACGGTCGTAAAATAGGGCTTACATGGTCAATATTTGTCCTAAATGTATTCTCAAAGGAATAATAAAATGTGTTTTGTATGAAGCTGCCTTTGCCGCTATTATAATTAACGTAGTAATATCTAGCAGCCTAACAGTCGATTTTTTTTCTATCTTTCAGGAGGCAGAGGCCAGATTAAACAGAAAAAGAAGACCGTGCCTCAAAAAGTTTCAATAGCGAAAATCCCAAGAGCCAAGAAGAAATATGTCACACGGGTGTGTGGTTTGAATACATTTGGTAAGTGTGAACTAAGTGTACTTCTACTGAAGACGAGTAGACAGAAATTGAATAAAGTTGTATTTTTAATGTAAATATTTATTTTGTGCGTTTTCTTTTTGCCCGTCAGATATTGACCTTAAAGAGGCGCAGAGATTCTTTGCCCAGAAGTTCTCATGTGGTGCCTCAGTCACAGCGGAGGATGAAATCATTATTCAGGGAGACTTTACAGATGACATTATTGATGTCATTCAAGAGAAGTGGCCGGAGGTACGTTATTTGTGACATAATGTTCAAAGTTGGTTAAACGTTTAACTGCCTTCTATTGCAGTGGTTCTCAACCTTGTGGGTCAGGATCCCCGGGGGGGGGCACATGTTTACCTTTACAAAATGTAATGCCTCAACTTCTACCATTTCAAGTGCTTGTCAGGGTGAGGCGTCCCCAGTTCAAATATGATTATTTTGGGGGGTCGCAGCCTGAAAAGGTTGAGAACCACTGTTCTATTTTATCGATTAGCTTACCATTATTTTTGTCCATGCATGCAGTGCATTATGGAACATGCAAGTTTTCAATGAAAACTGGCCTTTCACATAGGATGCACATGAGCTGCATCTTGCATTCAGCTTACCACTATGTGCAAACCAAGAGTCAAGCGGAAAAAACAATAAATATCAGCGGGTATTTAATCAACTGTATACCAGCCATCTTTTTTTATAGTATCTTATCAATAGGTAATGTAGCGAGCTAGCAGTAATAATATGGTAGATATCATAAATGTAATACAATGCAAATGTTTTTTGTCTCCGCCAGAGGTGGAGAGGATGTTTTCGTCCCCGTCCTTCCGTGTGTCCGTCCGTCTCAGCCAAGCTAACATTGGTCAAGCTTCACGTGACACGTGACAATATGTTGTTACCAATGCTTTGATTGGCTAGCGAGACGCATGACGAAAAAAAAAACTATAAATAGGTGTCGCTTCAAAAAATCATTTATATTTTTTGAAGTGCCAAGCTAACATCAGCCAAGCTAACATTGGTCAAGTGACACGTGACAATATGTAATATAAATAGGTAAGACAGGATTAATTAGGAACAGTACTGGCGGAGACCTGTGCTCCGAGGAGCACATTTTCTAGTTTTTTTGTGTTTTTGTTATCACAGTAGTCCAGTGTTCTGTGGTCACACACACACATACGTATTTCCTCCGTCTTGCGTTCACAAAGTTGGTCCATTTAGCCCTGCACTCTCTGGCTAGCTATTTGCTGTGCTTTGAAAAGTCAGTGACTGGAGGGGTCAGAGTTTAATTCAGTTGAACTTTGAGTGCAGTGGCAGGCAGTATATGCACTGCAACTCTCCATTGCCGCCTATGTGAAAGACCAGTAATACTGTAGGTTTCATATTCGCAATGTGTCACAAGTACATTTATATAGGCACATAATGTGGCTAAACAAATCATGTATTGTATCATGTTAAACTATGGGAAATCTAGGTATTTACTGTAAAATACCTTATTTTATCACACCATTGGGAATCCAACTAATGGTTTTAACTGATATACACAGGAACATAACAGAATAATACCAACATTTCTTTCTCTTAGGTGGATGATGACAGCATTGATGATTTGGGAGAAGTCAAGAAGTGAAGACACTATGCACTTTTACTGAAAAATGATTTGACATGTAACAGCAACAACTTGGCCAAATGCACACACATCAATGTTAAAAGTTGTTTTATATCTATTTTATTTACTGTATATAAAACTGTGGATGTGGCCACATACTTGGCATTTTAGTTATTGATAGCTGCTTTCTCTCTCATTTGCCAAAGGTGTGGTACGATGTGAATTCCTCTCAAACGCTGTTCACTCAAGCTGACTGTAGCCTAATAAATTTAATTCTCCTTCACCAGTTCATGCAAATCCCTCTTTCCTAGTTTTTATTTTTTATTGCACGTGTCTAATTTTCACTGAGGGATTTTCTGAGCAGTTGCTACAGATATTTCTTCAGCACTAAGTATTATTTCACTTATCTCGTCCGAGTCACTTATGTGACCCCAAGTTAATTGTTTTTTCAGGGACACTTGCAACCCACTCTATACCCAGGAATAAATGTATCCCTTACACAATATCGTTGCTATCAGATAGAAACCTCTTATAGTTAAACTTCATGTTTTTCCCCTTGTAAATTAACCTGTTACTATAGTGTCACACAAAAGTATCAAAAATAGCAGATCTACAAGCTCAAAATGTGTTGTTTTGAGGTTTCTGAACAGCAACGATTTTCTATAATGAAGGCACAATCCTTAAACAAGATATTTATGACTGTTGTTGCTAGTTGATATTTGCTCGTTGATAAGCAATTCTCTAACAGGTGTGTACCGTGTGAGTTTGAAAATCTGCATCATGGGCTTCAGTATCCTCTTCACCTGGCACATCTGACTGCTGTGTCATCAGTTCTTCATTCCCACTGTTATTGTCTTCTGCACAATCTGCATTACGTGGCAGCTTACAAATAACGCTATGGACAGAGGGGAAAAGGTCAAGCCAGCTGTTTGGTTTGGCTTTTATATTTATAACCCGTTTATTCTCTAGCACTATATCATGCATTGATGTATGGATCCTCAAGTTAACTGTGCCCAGGTGAGAAGTGGGACTGCAGTAGGCCTAGTTGTGTGGGCACACATGACGTGGAACTGCTTTCCATGTTGTTGAATATATATATATTTTAAATATGATTATTTAATGTCTTTTAAGACATTTTTACAATGGCCACTAAAACTATAGCAATCCAATTTACAGTCTTGACCTATTCATTTAAGTTACTGTGTCATACAGTCATACAACAAAAGCCAGTGTTATTATTGGTCAATTTCCATGAAACTAATTTATTTAAAGACAACAGAGTCAGAGAACGACTCTTGACTGCTTGTGTGTTTGAATAGAAAGTAAGTAAATCATTTGTCACTATAATGCACGTGTGGAGACTGAAGAGGAGCTCTGCCAAAACAGTTCAGACCAGAGCCTGACCAGAATAACACGACATGGCCTACGTCACGGACACCATGACGTCATGGTTCTGTCAGACAGTCTAGCAGGGCAGGGCAGCGCGAGGACTGGAGGAGGCTATACAGTGATATCATCTGTCTGGGAGAAGATGCAAAGCTCACCGTCACGTCATCCACTGCTTCGATAACCGAAAAAAATCCGATATCTACCCTAAACCAAGCAAGAGATCAGTGAGTTTCATTCAACGTGTTCGTGTGGTTTCGTGTTGCTCCCACACTGTGCATTCTTTAACATCAGCTTAGCTCTGGTCCAGAGCGTTAGTGAGTTCTCTCTAACCACGCTCTGCCAGGCGCGCTGCAATGCTAGTAGACCGAAAATTCCACTGCCGTGCGAGGTCTCCGTCTTTAGTAAAAAATAAACAGAACCATTTCGCTACTTACCGAAACAAAAGCAGTTTTGTGTTGTTGAAAGTCTATTCTCTAGGGTGGGAAGCCTCTCAGGACCCCACCTTCTCTGTATAATACACCCTTTGGGCAGAAAATAAAATGTGTTCGCCAGAGGGAAATGATTGTATTTACTCCACTGCGCCCTCTACAGATATGGTCAAAGGTAATTTATGTTGACCAGATCTGTAGAGGGCGCAGTGGAGTAAATAAAAGTATTTCCGTTTGGTGAACATATTATATTTTCTGCCCAAAACTTTTATTATACAGAGAAGGTGGCGTGCTGAGATGCTTCCCACCCTGGAGAATAGACTTTCAACAATACAAAACTGCCTTTGTTTCGGTGAGTAGCTAAATAGTTGTGTTTATGTTTACTAAAGACTGAGACCTCGCGCGGCAGTGTAATTTTCGGTTTATGAGCAGACCAGAGCACCTGCCAGAGAATTCGAGAGAACTCACTAACCCTATGGACCAGGGCTAACATCAGCTATGCTATCTCTGCTAATCTCTAGCTAGCTGTCTCTCATATAAGCAGGGACTTTGTGACCAAACATTTAGGCTTTTGGACAGCTAGAAATCCATTTAAAGTCTAATTCAAATATGATGACTGTAACATCCCATGATGTGTGATACACTCATTTAGAGATTCATTATTGCAGTCAATAGCTAAGCGCCCAGACAGAGCTGAGAAAGAGCAAGCTCATCTGTTATTTCAGCCAAAGTAACACTGTTATAAAACAGCACAAAGCTTTATTTCTCACAGTCAGTGATGTGTTATGTGGTGGTATGTGTTATTTTAACATACAAACATCATGTATAGCCTGCATTTTCACAGCTCAGGGAGTCAGGGTGTTTGTTTTGTTTTGGTGTGCCTGGGTGGAGAGGGGAGGTGGAAGTACACTCAGCTGACAAAACATCTCATCTTACCTTCATGGATCAAACTGACCTATAAAATCCATAGTGTTAATCTGTGAAAATGTAATTGTCTGCTGCTATTTTGATGTGCTGGATATTGGCTATTTTCCATCAGCTCAAGAAGTATTTCTGCCTTCTGTAGTGCCACCTATCCATTGCAATCTTTTAAATCAGGGACCTTATGTTATGTATATTGGTATTTGTATATCGTTGCTGTCAGGTAGAAACCTGTATCTCCATATTTCAAATGTGATGTTCTTTCGTAAATGACTGCCCTACTTCATCATACAAGTGTGTCACACAAATCGATCGTCTATTTTCACTATTTTAAAATGTAAATAACAATAAGAACAATAAAATAATAATAAACCAAAGAAAGTGCTCCTCGGAGCACAGGTCTCCGCCAGGTCAGGTAGGTTATTGTGGGCCAGCAATGTTCGGAATTCGGCAATCAGGGTGGAATATGAAAAATCGGACAGATCCGTCTTGATCACATGACTATAGTCAGATAATGTATACCGATTAGCGTAAAGTTTGGACAAAATCTGTAGAAGTAATATAAAAAAATGTGTTTTGCAAAAAGCCGCCTCCTGGTGACGATATAACAGGACAATGAGAAAAGGGTGGCATTTTTTCCTCGGCCTAGTGGGAATATGCGTGCAAAGTTTCACGACAATCGGACGTGGTGTTCATGATTTGAGGCATTTTGTTCCCCACTCCTGCAAACTTTAGATGCCAATCTTAGCCAATCAGGATGAAATATGAAAAATCTGACAGATCCCTGTTGATCACATGACTATAGAGATAATCTGTACCGATTTGCGTGATGTTTGGACAATATCTGTAGGAGTAATATAAAGAAATGTGTTTTGCAAAAATCTGCCTCCTGGTGGCGCTATAAAAGGATGATGTGAAAAATGTAAGCCTGAGGTTTTTCCTTGGCCTCTAGCAAGAGTGTGTGCAAAGTTTCACGCTGATCTGTCCAGTTATAGGTAAAAAAGCGAATCGGCCTGTTATAGCCAAACCATAAGGCTGATTTTGACAAATGTAGGGTGGCATTTCTTCCTTGGCCTAGTGGCAATGTGCGTGCAAAGTTTCACGGCAATCGCACGCTGTGTTCAGGATTTGAGGCATTTTGTTCAAAACTGAGCACTCCTGCAAACTTTGGAAGCCAATTTTAGCCAATCAGGATGGAATATGAAAAATCTGACTATACTGTGTACCGATTTGTGTGATGTTTGGACAAAATCTGTAGGAGTAATATAAAAAAAAATGTTAGGCCTCCTGGTGGTGCTATAACAGGCTCATGTGAAAAAGTTGGGCCAGAGATTCTGCTCTAGCATCCAGGGAGTGTGTGTGCACAGTTTCACGTCGATCGGAAATTAGCTGTTCACAGACGGACACATACTGACACACAGACGGACAGGGTGCAAAACGTCTCTGCCACGCCTTCGGCCTGGCGGAGACAAAAAGGAACGGTTTTGGACATAGAGTTTCCACCCAACAGCAACGATATTTGATTTAACTGTGCCTTCCTGTTATTTGACCTGGTCTGTGTTCCCTTCCTCTCTATTCTTTCTCCCACATTCTAACTATTCATGTAACTACAATGACAATGTTTAGAGCTTGCACCAAAAATCATTTCACCCACTCTTTCACACCTGTAATCATGTCGCGTGACAATAAAGTGGATTCTCATTCTAATCTCACTCTTGAGAGTTAAGTGTACACATGTAACCAAATGGACTCTCTGAGTGAGATTAACACAGGATTTTACTGTGGAGGCTTAGCTATCTAACAGAATGTCTACTCTAATGCAATATATATAGACATACTATATCATGCTATATCTTGAAGCACAGCATTGAAACACATCCAGTACATCCAGTGAAATAATATAATAAACAGATAAACATCTCACCAGTCACTGTAGTGTCTATATCCTGTTCAGAATCACAGGATATAGAGGTTAGGTTTTTTTCATTTATGAAACAGAAATTCATATCCAGATTCTTCTTTGTCAAGTTCTGCAAATGTACTGCCTGGTACTGGCAATTCTGTCAGTGGTGTTGAGTGGAAACATATTGCATACCCAGTATGTACGTTACACCTTAAATACACCTTAAATATGTAACACAATGTTGACACACACTGCTGTAAAAGGCCAAGACTGTAACACACAGCAGGCTACATTAGTAGTAGTAAACTATATATTTTCTATAGATTTACAGCTTGATTTTCTGTCAGTTGTTCTGAATAGTGTAAGATTACAAGTATTGCTTTGATAATAATAGATACCGTGGTGGTAACCACTACAAATAGGACAGAGTAGGTTCACTGACAGTGTTGTGGATTTAAAGTAGAGGAATCCATCCACAGATTTAGATTTTGAATTAACAATTAAATCTACGTTTCAGCCACAATTGGGTCAAGGGTTGAATTGGGGTTAAGTTCCTGTGCCGTTGCATCATGTCCATGGGGTGTACTTGTACACCAAGCTGCCTCACGCAACGAAAACAGGAAACAGGATATAGGCTCCTGACCATGAGGCCACTTACCTGGCACAGGAATTTACGGAAACTGACATAAAGCATGACACAAGCATGTGACGCAAGCATGAAGTCAAGGCAGAGAGCTCCACATTTCTATTTTCTATCTAATGTATGTCTCCCAGATGAGGTGAACTGTCTTTTAACCCATTAAGGCCTGAGTCCAATTCTTTAAAATGTTTTCTAAATCCTAAAATATTTTTTCACGATTTTTCAAAAATAGCAGATCTACAAGCTCATAGCGCGGCACTCGGTGCCGCTTGTATTATTTAGTATATCTGCTATTTTTGAATAGCCAATGAAATGTGAAGTGGTATCAATGGGTTAATACACAATACATTCATACATTTATATGGTAGATTGGTTGAGATCAAAGTAAAACAGTTTATTTGTTTGCTGTTTGCAAAAAAATATGGTATTTGGTGCTGTCAAAATGTATCTTGGCTGGTAACACTAATCTCAAACAGAGTGCACACATGCAAATACATTATACATTTTGTTTGTATTATTTAGTCTATAGCGTTTGTACAGCTGGGTTGACATTAAAGAAAGAAAACGAGTTTGCTCAGACTCGGTATCATTCGTTGTACTGATGGATTCATATTGTATGAATATAATTTGTTTTCTTCTTGATCCACTGTAATTTGGAGATCTCACAGCTGTTGTGTACAGAATAATAATATATTAGATCTTTTTTTTGTTTTCGATCATTTATTTTAGTCTATTTGTTATAATTCAATTTGATTCACTCATTTAATTATTTTTTCCTCAGCTACCTTTCATCAAGCTGGGGCACTGTTGGGCGGTGGGGAAGACTTTAAGTCCCCCACATTGATGAGGTCGGACCCCCCGGAGTGCCCCACCCCTGCACAGGACGACACACCATGAGTGTAGCCAAGCCCAGTGGACTCAAACCCCCCAGCAAGATAGGACGTCCAGCTGGGGGGCCGGCAAAAACATCCCCCTCCTCTGGTAAGTAGCACAAGTTATTCCAATAAATAACCGCTTCTTTATTTGTATGGTCTTGCTTACATGCTGTGACGTCCTGAGTTTTGATTTAAATCTGACAGGGTGTAAATGTAACCAAATGTAACCATTTGGGAAAATTATGTATACATTATTTTACTGTGTATGTATTCATTTGAATTAAAGTGACCTCAGATTTGTGTACTTGCAAGGTACTGAGGCAGTTCCAGTGTCTGTTCACTATGCTGTTTCTGCTGTTATGCCTTGATTGAAATAAATGAATGGTTATGTTTTTATAATGTTGAAAACATATTTGATGTAATAATAATGATACCTGGAATTTATATAGCGTGTTTCTAAGTCGCTTTACATGTGTGTTTGAGGGGGCAAGATGTAGCTTTTAAACTGAATAGGCACATGAACATGCAACTTTAAAGGTGCAATCTGGAACTTATTTTAATGAATAAAACGTTATTTTAACCAATCTGTATGGTAGAGTAGGTTAAATACAATATAACTTGTACATCTGCAATGGTTGGAACTGGTCTCCCTACTCTTCCATTTAGAAATTTAGGCTAGCAGGCAAGATGCCTGGTTGACAAGTAATAATGTCTGAAGCTCTAAAGCACAATATCTGCACTGGGCATGCGGGGATTGCCTCTTGGATGAGCAATAGATGTTTGGTCTCCCACGTGGGAGGTCAGGGATTGATGGATTGCAGCTTTAAGGAAGAGGAAAAGGGCCATGTTGGTCATTGTATCCTGGTGTTACTTGACACTTAAAATAATGCATTATTGAGGGAGGTGTAAGTGATATTCACTTGTTAAAATAAGTGTTAAATACAATGAATAGCTCTGTATTCAGATAGTAATCATTGCTATAGTGTTTGTTCAGTATCATGTGTCTCCTCTTCTGTCAAGCCTTTAGTAAACATAAAATAAATGTTCAGGTCAGGAATTAGGATACCAATTGTATCCATTCAGGAGAGACTGAGAGACCCCTGTTGCTGAACAAACACTCTATAGCAATGATTGCTATGGGAATATAGAGCTTAGACCTTGTTTTCTTTCTTCTTTTAATTTGATTTAATTTGATCATTATTGTTGTTGTTATTATTATTATTTATTTATTTATTTTATTTCCCAAAAAATATCACTTAACATTTATGCTTACATTTGTTTTTCCAGGTACTCCAAAGCCAGTCCCTCCTGACAAGCCCTCGGAGGGGGCGTCCTCTCCCACCCAGGATGGAACGGGGGACTTTCAAGTAGGAGAAAGGGTGTGGGTCAATGGGAACAAGCCTGGGTACGTTCAGTTTGTCGGGGGCACACAGTTTGCCCCCGGGCAGTGGGCAGGCATCGTGCTGGATGAAGCCATTGGGAAGAATGACGGCTCAGTGGCGGGGGTCCGGTATTTCCAGTGTGAGGATGGGAGGGGTATATTCACAAGACCCTCCAAACTAACTAGGACCGAGCTTCCAGAGAAGGAGGCAAATGGGGGACAGGCAAGTCCAGCCAAAGGAGACACAGCACCACCTCCTGAGTCTACACCTGCTACACCTGCTTGCCCAGCCTCCACTGGTAAATTCTGAACTTGTATTGCACGTTAACCGAAAAAAATAAGATTAAAGTGGTGTGTTGATGTTAATCACATGAAACCTGGGAATTTCATAATTTGGCAAAGATAGAACATTCAGCAAATAGAAGAACCTTCAATGAAAATACAAGAGCTACAAGCTCATAATGTGTCACTTTGCGGCACATTGTGAGCTTGTAGACCTGCGTTTTTTGCTACGTGACGCACAATGACGTATATAGAGTTTAAGTGGTTAAAATAAGTGTTAAATAGAGTAGTAATCATTGAGTTTGTTCAGTGACAGGCGTCTTTCCATCTCTCAATTGACTTCAATTCAGTTTTAGTATAGTGCTGAATTTGTCTCAAGAGTAAGACACTTTACTAATGGATCAGATAATAGGTCCAGTGAACAGAATATACATTTTACTCAATCTGGAGAGATGATAAATAGGTTGAGTGAAATTAGAAGTGATGAAACAAAGACATGAGCAGACAAAATTTGATCTGGAGCACTATCAAATTGAAGCTGATAAATGATCTATAGTGGGGTTCTTTCTCCTTGAATTGGATTGTATGAAATTGGTATGTCAACCTGAAAGTGTATTTTCTCTTTAGTAAAGAGCTGCAGAATCGGGGGGGGGCCCCTGTTACTGAACTCTAGCAATGATTACTATCAGAATGTAGAGCTATTTAAACATATCACATACCACCCCTTAAATGACGCAATTTCACGAGGATGCGGATATACTCAGTTCTTATCTGCATGATTTAACTACTGTACAGCACAAACTAAACAGTACTGTATTATGTGCAGGTATGTCTATATTAAGGTTGTATTCTTGCTTCAGCTCAGGGCAGCAGTGGCATCAAGACAAGTGG
Organism: Gymnoscopelus microlampas; assembly: GCF_963454915.1. Lineage (NCBI taxonomy): Eukaryota > Metazoa > Chordata > Actinopteri > Myctophiformes > Myctophidae > Gymnoscopelus > Gymnoscopelus microlampas. Next base: position 37,835,486 of record NC_139958.1, read on the forward strand.
CACACTTACCAGAACCCTCACACTCACAGCCAGTGAGTCAGTGTCCAACCTTTCAGAGACAGACTCAGCCAAGAAGAACCGACGAGAGTTGAAGCTCGGAGACCGTGTTCTGGTAAGGGTTGTTGCTAAGGTTCTGCTAAAGTGTCATTATTTACACCTGTTATTAACTCATTCAAACCGGCAACGCATCTTTGTAACCACTTTAACCATTATTTTATACTTTGGATATTCAAAAATCGTGAAAATGTGTGTACATCTTTGAATATATATATATAATTTTTTTAAGTGAACTAAACTGAAATCTTTGCTTCTGGGTGTCCCTGGAACAACGTATTTTGAGATGGGGGTCCTTGACATGAAAAAGTTTGAGAACCGCTAATATAGTAATATACGTTTTTTATTTCAGAAAGACATTTTATAGAATCGGCCTCAGGTCTGAAAGGGTTAATCACATGAAGCAGCTGAATTTGGAGCATCACTATACTTACTATACTTGCTGCATCCGCGTTTTCGTGTCATATGATCTGTCAGCAGCTCATGTCCACAGGGATATCTGTGTGCATCCAGATTTCATGACTGATCATACTTTATACACTGACTTCACATGCACTAGAAAATGCAATTAGATACTTAGTTTGAGGTGAGGTTGAGATATGTCACTACCAAGACTTGAACTAGAAGTGATGTTTGTTGGCAGGTTTGTTAACCACTTGAACCCTAGCGTCCCTATGCTGGGGGTGAACATTCGGCAAAAATAGCAGATGTACAAGCTTGTAGATCTGCTATTTTTTGGTGTTGGGGGGGGGGGGACTCCAGTCAACGAAGTAGATAGGGTTAAAGTGGTTAAATGGAATAGAAGCAGAATACAAGCAGGAAAACAGGAATGCATAGAAATAAATGATGCAAAATAGAGTAAAACTAGGACGGTAGACATCTTGTCACAATGGCCTCTTTCTTACCATGGTACAAGTCCTTCAATTGTGCGGAAGAAGGACATTAGATTATACCTTGTATTGAGTGCATCCTGAGTTGCTGTTGCTCTTGAGCGTGTGTGCGTCTGCAGACACAAACTGTACTATAATCACATTCACAACCACGTTGCGTCCACTGTCCACAGACCCTTGTACCTATGTGGATGCGGCAAGTATAATCATTCCTTCTGGTTAATAGTGCTGCAGTCATTTTTACTTGACATATAGTTACTATCTCTCTCTCTGTGTAGGTGGGCGGCACCAAGGCAGGTGTGGTACGGTTTCTGGGGGAGACAGACTTTGCTAAGGGAGAGTGGTGTGGAGTGGAGCTAGATGAACCGCTTGGCAAGAATGACGGAGCTGTAGCAGGGACCAGGTAAGACATGAACCTCAGCTACCGATCTGAGGTATACACGGTAAAATCCCAGTGTTAAATCTGCAATCCGCAAGATTCATGTCCTTTCGTAGATACAAGGCCAGGTTGATAACCAACATTTCTTCCAGTGGGCTAAGACGGAACTCCCGTTTGTCCAGGGGAGATATTTCCCTTTGAGCTTCAGGCAATACTTTTTGTCTATACTACTATAGTTTGTTTGACTATTCATTTAGAGCCTGTGTTTGGGTAGGAACACTAGTGGTTACTAGTGTTCCTACCCAAACACAGGCTCTAAATGAATCAGTCAGTGGAAGAGTAAGGAGACCACCTCCAACCACTGCAGTTGTGCTAGTCATACACATTGGTAGAAATAACGTTTATTAAAACAAAGTTCCGGATTGCAGTTTTACTGTAACCCTGAAGAGTGTACAAATGGAACCAAATGGACCAGTAAGGGCCCAAATGGACCGCCGTAAGGGTCCATTTGGTTAGATTTGTACACTCTTTCAGAGTTAAAATAACACAAAGGAATTTACAAATGGCATCCACTCAGTTCTGGAACTGGTGTCAAGGACAAAGCTTCTAAACTAGCAGCTATTACTGGTTAGATTGATCTGAAGTGTCCACTTTTGGTTTGCTCCTCAGGTACTTCCAGTGTCTACCTCGGTATGGACTGTTTGCTCCGGTGCACAAGGTGACGCGCATCGGCTTCCCCTGCACCACCCCTACCAAGACCAAGAGCTCCCGACGGAGGTCCACGCTGAAGAGGAGCCCCAGCGCCTCCTCCATGAGCTCCATCAGCTCCGTCACCTCGTCTGTCGGCGGAAAACCCAGCCGATCTGGCCTGGTGAGACACGCATACTGTTATGGCTGAGTTAGGATGTTGCACAATCTTTCGCGGTCCCAACAACATGTTGCTACTTGTATGAGTTAGTGACAAATAAAACCTTCTTGATTCTGATGCTGACATGGCCCCTTTGCCTGACAACAATGACATATTGTAAAGGGGATATATGTAAACAATTGTGTTAAATAGCTCTATATTCCGATAGCAGTCATTACTTAGAGTAATGAGACTCTATAGAGCTATAGAGCGTGCCAACGCGTCGTCACCACGGGGGGGGTGCGGCATAGTAGCGCAGACATGTTTGTTTTGGGCAATGTTAAGTCAACCTGGTTTATACCCCTCAAAGATGTCCGCTGCTACCAAAAGACACCTTTTTGGTAGCAGCGGACATCTATAGAGTTCAGTAACAGGGGTCTCTCCCGGTCTTTAGTAAATAGAACACATGATCAGGTCGGGATACCAATTTCATCCAATCAGGAGAGAGAACTCATACTGGATGCATGCTAAACAAGTTTCATTTTAAGTGATGAAACTGAAAAATGAATAAAACTGGTATCCTGACCAGAAAATGCATTTTCTGTCCCCTGTTACTAAATAAACACTCTTCTATAGATTACTATCAGAATATAGAGTTGCATCAACAGGTCTCAAAGTACACAGTAAAATCCTCCGTCTTCATTTAACTCTCTTTACTTTAAGTGTACACTTAAAGTGTTAAATGAACACTGAAAAGAGTTTGCTGTGTATAAATTACGTCTCTTCTTCCGTAACTGTCTGGTAACTGCATTGATTGCCGTGACCCAGTGTGAAATAATATCACAGTAGGTATCTCAGTGTGATGCAGCGTGTGTCCAGTCAAATCCAGCTTTATTTATAGAGCACATTTAAAAACAACACAGTTGACCAAAGTGCTTTACAGTGAAAAGTAAAAAGACACCATATAAGAACATAAAAACAGAGAAAAAAACAGAGAAAAGCACACACAATCATCATCATCAATCATAAAACACAAATAAACGCATAAAACCAAACAGAGTGCAACTCTAACTGAGTTAAAAGCTAGAGAGTAAAAATTGGTTGTAAGATGATTTTTTTAAACACAGTGGGGGGGGGGGGACAGCTTAAAGACGCACTGAAGTGACATTTTCGGGCATTTTATTTTGAAGGTTCAGCCTGAAACGTCGGCTCAACGACTCTAAACCAATCGGAAGGTCCCATCCCTTCAGGCTATGGGACGTTGGATCTCAATCACTTCAGCCGTGGGCAACACGGCTAGTGTTTGTTTACAAGTGAGAGAGAGACGGCCAGTGAAGCGCGTTTGCTACTACCTGGCTTATTTCTAACCTATAATGTTTTCAGATACATATTTTAGTGTGCAGATGAAGTTTAAAATGAGTAATACACTCATCTTCAATGAGATTCAAAACGGAGTATCTCTGTAATTAAAATCAGCCGTGTTTGAAGAACGTGCAGCTATGGGAATCAAACAGGTGCATGTAATCAAGATTCATTTATATTCACGAAGGTCGAGTTATGTCATCACGCAGCACGTTTTCGTTTACAGGAAGTAATTAAGATTGTCTTTTTAGGGACTTTAGATGTAAAAATACACAAAAATGTTTTTTTTTTCATTTTTTTTGGCATCTATTGTTAGGTATGCCCATATGATGACCACGGATATGCTCTAAAAGTGTGAAAAACATATTTATCATTTCACTACACCTTTAACTTGGGGAGAAGAGGAGCTCATTCCAGAGCTTGAGGGCAGCGACAGAGAAGGCTCGATCCCCCTAAAGTTTAATCACTTAAACCCTATACTTGATGTACTGGAGTCCCTCAGGGCTCTATAATAGTGACTTTTCTGTTTTCGCTCTACACTAAATATCTCCGCTGAAAATAGCCGATTTGTTGCGATGCGTGGTGAGCTTGTAGATCTGCTATTTAAGGTTTCCCCCAGAATACAGATGCTGGGCTTTAAGTGGCCTGCATGTTGATCTCAGTGTCCTTGAGGGGACATATAATTGAATAATAGTAATAATAATAATCTTTAGGGATATTTGTCTTCACAGTCTGTACAAAAACAAACAACAACACCTAACCATATAGCACAAAACAAACAACATATCACACGACACCAAGACAATACACGAGGTCCCCACTACACACAGAAAACCATCCTATCAACGGGGCCAGTTTGTTTAATGCCGCAATGGCCGAGGGGACAAAACTCCTGCTAAAACGAACCTTTGAGTTAGAAATAGCGATACAGGGGATGGTCAGTGTCATTTGTTATTGTAAGTGCTAAGCGTGTGATGGCCTTATTGTTGATATCAGAAAGTGTGGAAATTGAAGGAGGTCAGAGATATTAGTGTCATGTGTGTGTGTCCAGCTGACAGAGACGTCGGCGCGGTACGCCCGCAAGATCTCGGGCACCACGGCCCTGCAGGAGGCCCTGAAGGAGAAGCAGCAGCACATCGAGCAGCTCCTGGCCGAGAGGGACCTGGAGCGCCACGAGGTGGCCAAGGCCACCAGCCACGTGGGGGAGGTGCAGCAGGAGATGGCCCTGCTGAGGACCGGACAGGACCAGGTGAGAATGCATGCAGTTAGTTCTTAACCTGTGGGTCGGGACCCACAGGGGGGGGGGGGGGGTCCCCGCATGATTTTGGGGGGGTCCCCAGATGACCGTAAAGTGTCAATTTAAGGACTTTTAAGACCTTTTCAATACCTAAAAAATTGTCAAATAATATAAGAAAGAGGCAAAACATTTGAAAATAGCCGATCTGCTATTTTCACAATATTTATCTTTAGGAGACCGGAAACAGGTTGGAGTCTATTAATTCCAATGGGAGAGTGAACGTGAACACAGCTTCTGAATGATTCTTTAGCCCGATGTTCACTGAACTAAATATTGGACCCAATTGTCACAAGCCACACAATCTTCCCAACATTTTGATACTAAAATGGCATTTTTTAGAGAGTTTTTGCTGTCACAGCAACACACTCGCAATTGATCTAGCACCATGACATAGGATGTACGTGAGATCTGCGCCAGGCGGCGTCCAATTAGGAGACCATTTGTGTACGTACCATTTCTCCTCTAGTGGCGAAGCGACGCTTGAGCTATCTTCCTAAATTAACCATCTTTGGCCTTATCGAGCCATTTGGCCCATACAGCAGGAGCCTATCTCCTGTTTCTGTAGCGTGAGGCGGCTTGATGTACAGGTACGTCCCCCGGACATGACGCTAGTATGCTGCTCTGTCGCAGGGACTTACCCCCAATCCAATCCAAGGAATTGAGTAAATGCAGTACTAAGTACGTTTAAGTGCTGTGCTCAAGGAAAATGTTGAGGTACTTTTGCTTTACTTGAGTATTACCAACAAATATATATATACTTTATACTGTGTGTGTGTGTGTGTGTGTGTGTGTGTGTGTGTGTGTGTGTGTGTGTGTGTGTGTGTGTGTGTGTGTGTGTGTGTGTGTGTGTGTGTGTGTGTGTGTGTGTGTGTGTGTGTGTGTGTGTGTGTGTGTGTGTGTGTGTGTGTGTGTGTGTGTGTGTGTGTGTGTGTGTGTGTGTCAGTATGCCATAGATAGTGAGGCCAAGCTGGATCAGCTGCGTGTTCTGGTGGAGACGGCAGACAGAGACAAGGTGGAGCTACTCAACCAGCTGGAGGAGGAGAAGAGGTGGGTGGTGTTGGTCTGCACATGATGGGACCTGAACAAATGAAGTTAAATAGTGAAGGTTGTGCACATCCAGTTGGTCGCTAGAGCTGGACAAAGATTAACAGTTAACAATAATAAAAATCCTCACAACAGCATTGCTCCAAAAAGTGTTTTACTTACACAAAGACAGTGTCGGTACAACGTTTCGACCAAACATTATGGCCTTCATCAGGTGAGGCCTTCATCTCTGCTGTTGTGCGGATTTGTATTATTTTAACCTGAACAAATGAAACCATTTGCACACACTGGAGTTCAAGCTCTCTTTACTAGCTACAGTACCAAAGAGCTAGAATTACCAGTGTGCACATACTTTAGTTTTCATCTTCTCACAGAACGATCCTTTTAGCCACCATCTTGTCTACACCAAAATTAGGTGTAGTGTAGTCAAGATGGCAATTTTAACAAATTCCCCCAATTTCACAGCTTAAAATCACATAAAAACCCAGCATATTCCATTGCAAAATGAAGGATTTTTGCCTGCGTTTTTCTGGAGGAACTGCCTAATTATGATTTATACTTACAGTAGTCGTGTGCGGGTGTTGCGCATAAAAAATACCCGATCTACAAGCTCGCAAAGCATCTCACTGCGACGCGTTATTTTCGGCTGTTGTGAGCATGGCTATTCCTTCGAAGCCCTGAATTACTCTGTTCTGTCTTTTAGAGCACAGAGGTTCAATATGTGATTAGACACAACAGCTAACATGATTATGTGGTCTGCAGTTGTCTGTGCTTTGTCATCAAAAATGTAATAAGTCGCGTCCGGGTGACTTATGCACCACCGCAGAGATTAGGGGTTTGAATCCTCTGTGGTACATCGTCCTTAAACCGATGTTGTGAGCTTGTAGATCAGCTATTTTTGAAACATTTTAACAAGTCGTGAACATTTTTGAAACACTAATTTTAACCATTTTAACAACACATCATGTTCTCTTATGGGGGTCCCTGGCTGAAATTTGAAGATGGGGGTCCATGGCCAAATACATTTAAATGTGGGCGTCCTTGGCACGAAAAGGTTTGAGAACCACTGAACTGAGCATGTTCGTACGCTTGTTATACGTCCTCCCGGTGAATCTCCTCCCTGTCAGGTGAAAGAAGCTGCTGGTGACTTCATGTGTATCGGCGGAGACACATGCTCACCTACACCCTCCTTCATGACAAACTGTAGGGGTCAGCAGTGACGGGGGGGTACAGGCGTGTGGGGCAACTTGGGAATTGGTACAACAACAAAGGGGGAAAAGCCCATTAGTAATAAAAATATAATACGTCATTGTCACAGAGATGACAATTAAACAGATTTATAGGTACTGTAAGTGATCATTTTTTTTGTTAAATCTAAAAGTCTTTTGTTAAAATGTGAAAACTCCTACATTCTGATTGTAACAATTGCTATAGAATGATTGTTCAGTAACAAGTCTCCATTCCCTCTGGAGAGAAAACCCACTTTACTAAAGAGCTGGAGAGACTGGAAGACCCCTGTTACTGGACAAACGCTCGATAGCAATGCTTGCTATCAGAATATAGAGCTATTTAGCACTTTTTTTAAACAAAAGGCATCGCTCACTGCACCTTTAATTATGTCCTTTTTTTAACAGGAAAGTGGAGGACCTGCAGTTCCGTGTGGAAGAGGCATGCATCACCAGAGGTGACCTTGAGGTAACCAATGTTATATTTTTAGTCTCTCTCCCGCCTGTAATCTCTCTCATCTCTCTCTCTCTCTCCCGCTGGTTTCTCTCTTCGTCTAAAAGAGTAGTGACTTGACGTCACGTCGGCTCCCTGCTAACCGTCTCTCTCTCTCCTTCTGCAGGCTGCTTTGAAATGTTAACCCATTTAGACCGGGAAAGAATCTGTGGCATTTTAAGATTTCTTTGGCTATTCAAAAATAGCAGATATACAAGCTCATAGCGCGGCACCGAGTGCCGCGCTATGAGCTTGTAGATCTGCTATTTTGGGGGGGGGGGGATCGTGGAAATTGTGTGAAAATCTTTAAATATATATTCAAAGTGAACATTTCTAACTCAAATCTTTGCTTCTGGGGATTCTACAAATCTTCTTCTAACAGTTTTTTGAAAAAAACCTATGTTGCTGTTATCAGTGGCTCTCAAACCTTTTCATGTCAAGGACCCCCCAATAATATGTATTTGGCCGTGGACCCCCATCTCAAAATATTCTTTTTCAAGGTACTCAAAATATTTCTTTTCAAGGGACCCCCCAGAAGTTGTAACATGAGTTAAAAATGTTAGATTTTTCAAAAATAGCAGATCTACAAGCTTATGAGCTTGTAGATCTGTTATTTTTGAATAGCCAAAGAAATCTAAAAATGACCCACAGATGCGTTCCCGGTCTGAATGGATTAAGTTAACTGGCTCCTGCTGCTGTCCATAATCGTGGAACACTGATTATATCTTATCATAAATAATGATAATGATGACCTTTTGTGTTTTAACTTAACTCATTTCCAAGACCTAAGGCTTTATCGAAATACTGTATGCTGGTCAAGCTTTTACTATCCCCTGCGATTGCTGTATGTATGGTGTTTATGAAGCTGTCCTCAAGCCCGATTTATACTTTGTTGTACAACTGTGTCGTGCGCCGAAAATAGCCGATCTATTAGTCCACTTGCGAGCTTGTAGATCGTCTATTTTCGGCATGGGGCAGCGTCTCACGATGGGGTATAAATTAGGCAACTCTCAACGGCACTGTCATTCATTCTCAGGCCATCTGGTTGTCCCCTCGCATTTCCTCATTAGAACCACTACACCGCCTCGAGTGTTTTGATGCTTTTTTATCTCATCCTCCTGTGTGTGTTGTCTGTGTCCTTGTCACCCTTTGGAAATACTGATGTTGTATCATCCATCTCTGGTTATCCCTTCTGACATTGGAGTAGAAGATAATTGACAGTTTAACAATTTAGGGATTTAGCAGACGCTCTTATCCAGAGTGTGATATCTGAGTAAATGACATGAACCCTAGTCAGTCAACAAAATAGTAAATAGTCCCGTAAGTAGAGCGCAAAGAAAACTATTTAGTGCTTCAAAGAAACTAGAATACCAGGTAAACATCAGACCCTATAGCATCTGTCTAAACAACATGCATCTAAATAACATAACATTTGAACAAGTTACCAACATACAGTATATTTTTGGGGCCCTCCCAAGGGCTCCATCATAACCATTTGAGCAGCCATCAGCTGGGTGAAGCTGAAACGGGAAAAAACAACAGCAGCAACAACATCTGCATTAAAAGACTAAGGTGAATAACTTTAGAATGAGTTTGGTTTGGATTGGGCTTGATCTTGGGTTTAATACTCATCCCTATTCCATTCTTCCCGGATAACAGTGACACTGATATACATACAAACATACAGTGCATTACATACATACTGTATATACATGCATTTGTCTGTTTCCTTACTTCCTCATCTTCTCCCTTTCATTGACCATATTCACATGGCGGGCATTTTGCTCTTACGTGTTGCTTAAAGGGATATTTCATGTCCAAACATGTTTGGGGTCATTTTAACGTCTACTCTGTCTTTTGTGTGCACTCCAGACAGTTTTTAAGTTGCTTGATTCAGTATTTAGATATTTGATATCAATTTCAGACACGCCCCCTTCAAAATAAAATAAATGAAAAACTTAATTGAAAAAAGAAGGACAATATCAGTTACCAGAACCAAGGCTGTGTGTTTTCAATGAGTCTAACAACCATTGTATCACAAATTACAATGGGTTGTATAGGAAGGGGCGTGTCTGATAAAATTAATATCAAATATAAATACTGAATAAAGCAATTTAAAAACTGTCTGGGGTGCACACAAAAGCCAGAGTAGATGATAAAATGACCCCAAACATGTTTGAAAGTGAAATACACCTTTCAAGTTATACTCTGAGTTGCTCGTAGCTTGTAGATCGGCTATTTCTGTACAAATCGGACTCATGACGTAACACAAAAATGTGCGTCACGTGGATTAACGGTCAATGATGTTTTGTTGTCCTCTTTCTGAGTGTGGCACAAAGCTAGCATGTCACTGTGGCCTCGGTGTGTGTGTGTGTGTATGTGTGTTCTTCTGCTGTTCTCTATTTCTTGCTCTCTTTTACTAACAGACGCAGATCAAACTGGAGCATGGCACAATAAAGGAGCTTGAGCAGAGCCTGCTCTTTGAAAAGACCAAAGCAGACAAACTCCAGAGGGACTTAGAGGACACTAGGGTAATACTGAATATCTGAACCCCGCCTTCCCCAGAGCCACAGAAGCACTGTCTGTCAGGATGATGATAACACTGTAGGCTTAGAACCACTTGAATCCCAGCGTCCATATTAACATGAGCCAAATAATAGTAGATCTACAAGCTCACAACGCGTCATGCTGTGACACGTTGTAAGCTTGTAGATCAGCTATTTATGGGCAACGAGATTTGGTGTAGATTTGGTCAAGTCCAGCTTACTTAAGTCTAGAGGGTCTGAGTACTACTGTAGTAATCATTTAGCTGGGGACCCCCGTGGACCCTCTCAAGGACCCCTGGGGCGGGGGGGTATTTTTACATTTAGGCCATCACGTGTACAATACTTAAGGGGGTTTCCGCTTCGCTATATTTGGACAGTGTGTGCAAGTTTGAGACAGAGAGTGCGATTTGCACCCTGCTCCTCCATTTTATTCAGTTTTTATAAGAAACAAAGTGTGCAGGACAAATAAAGTAGAACGTGAGGAAATGAATAGAGTCCATGTATACTGGAATAAAGCTCCTCGTTCAAACTGCGTATTGGAACAACAAGGTTTCGATCCTTACAGATCTTCTTAGTACTAGGTAATGGTAAAGTTCTGTAAGGATCGAAATGTTGTTGATAGGGATGCACTGATTTTTGGCCGACTTTAATCCCTTAAAGTCGGCCATACCAGCCCTGACGAAAAAGGATAGTAATTTAAAACAAAATGCCAGACACCAGAAGGTTAAAAATGCAATATTGGTATCAAATCATTTTCAAAATAATATATCGATGATATTGTATTTTATAATATTCATGTTTGAATGTGAAGCTGAAAAGGCCGTATGTGATGATGAAGGCTGCAGATTCAATCCGTGTTTTCTACAAGCTTTCAAAATCATTAACAAATTTGTTTAAACTAATTTGTGCATCAGTAGGCCTTACTAATTAGGTAATAAGAATGCACTGTTTTATTAAAGTATATATCTGCATACAGTTACTGTATTATAGGTGTATGGTAATCCCTTCTGCAAACCGGTTGATTCGACCATGCAAATAATCGGTAATTGGATATCGGCCAAATTGATCCGATAAACAATTTGAACAAGGAGCTTTATTCCAGTGTGGGAGTAAATCAATCCATCTATTGGGAAGAGAGATTCACATACTATATAGCAAGCCACATTTTTAGTAACGCAATTTTGCTTCATCCATTGGAGAGGACTGCTTGAACGAGGCCACCAAAGAAAGATGTACATTTCTTTTGTTAAAAAGTTAAATCTCTACATTCTGATAGTAATCAATAAGCATTGCCATAATATATACAGTAGTGTTGTTCAGTAACAGGAGACCCCTGTTACTGAACAAACACTCTATACTATAGCAACGATTACCATCAGAATATACAGTTATTTAACACTTATTTTAACAAAATATATAATTTACACCATGCAAGGTCCTTAAAGGCTGATTTATCACAGTGTCGCATGCCGAAAATAGGCGATCTACAAGCTCACAATGTGTCGCAATGCGACGATTGTAGATCTGCTATTTTTTAGGATAAAGCACGGCTATTAACCTCTTTAACCCTGGCATCCCAATGTTGGGCATGTTGTCATTATAGGAGAAAATAAAAGATAAATAAAAACTAGCCTATATATGCAAGCTCACAACGTGTTAAACACATGTTGTGTATAATTTAGAATAGTTTTGCGGTGATAAAGTGGTTATTTTGACCCAGCTCTGTCGTACAGTACAGTACGTTGCTCTCTGTGCCTCCCCTCATGGGATGTCCCTCCTCCACCTTGCCGTTCATGGTGGTCTTGCCCCCGTCCCGCCGCAGGTGGCCACGGTGTCGGAGCGCTCCAGGATCATGGAGCTGGAGAGGGAGGCGGCCGACATGCAGCTGAGGCTCCGGGCGTCCCAGCGGACGGAGGACGCCATGTCTCTGTCCCAGCAGCAGCTCAGCAGCCTCAAGAGCCAGGCCACGTCTCAGGAGAAAAGGGTTGGTGATGGCAGACATTTTGTACCTTATTTTATTTTATGCTATATTTTTTATAATTCTTGTTCACATGAACATACAGGTCAGCTTGGATGGTACAGTACATTATAATACAATACAACTCGAATGTCTTCAACACTCAATTATGTTACGCGACACTTATTCCGAGTGTCCCCAGAAAAGGAAGCAGAGTAGGTTCCCACAGGAAAATGTTGTCAAGCAAATAGAAGTCTCAAATATACAAAGTTCTCAGTCCGCTTCTCTATAAACTTTTGTACCTTTTAATTTTCTCATACTGTAGTTGAGTCAGACACTTTTGTCAGGCTAAACTTCTTATCTTTTGCTTATCTGAGTTTTACCTGATAAAGTTCTTCTCTTTTTTTTGGTCCTCTCCCCTGGCCCCCACACGCATGTTAAGCGTCTTTGAGTACTATATAAATTCCAGATATTATTATAATTAGACCACGTGAAGAACTGGTTAAGAAAGTGATGTGTGAATGTGTTTTAGGATTGCAACAGTTAAACAAACTAATCAGTTTAATCGATTGTAAAAACATGATCGATAATTTGATCAAATAATCGCTAAAATAATCGATCCCAATTTTGGGCATGTCATTATATGTGAAAAGTTTCCAAAAATATCCAGAAATAATAAAAAATATTAAATTGGTGATCTGCAGCTCGCAGATCTGCCATTTTCATAATTTTTAAGTATAAAATAGTGTTTAATCGATTCATTGATATTAAAAAAAGAAACTTTCGCTTTTCGATTTGATAAAAGTAATGGCTATAATATTGGCTAATAAAATAATTGCTAGTTTCAACCCTGAATGTGTTTGTACCTTCCTGCAGATTAGCGAGCTGAGTGTGGATCTGGAGAGCAAACAGAAAGAGCTGCAGTCTGTACAACAAGACAAGAGTTCTCTGGAAGCACAACTAACTGATCTGGTGAGACACAACACAACACAACACAACACAACATGCACACACGCACAGGGGAGGACTTACCACTAGGCAAGGTTAGGCTCATGAGATTTCCCCAAATTATAATTTTTAGAATATAAATAAAGAGTTGTTCATTCCAAATTCCCCTCAAAAATCACGCGTTCAAATGCACCAAGAGCACCACAACGTCACATTCCAGGAACTAAAGAGGGAGCGCACTGTAGAAAAGACACTTTGAAAGTGGTGCACTAGGAGTACAAATAATTTGCTCATAAATAAACTTCCAAACTAACTAAGTTTCCTTTCAATTACGCTGCCGCACCTGATGTTATGGTTTGTTACAGCAACAACAACAACAACCAGCGTTGTGCTGCCTTCTACAGACGTTAGTGCTTGTAGTAGTAGTGGCGCTAACATTAACCCATTAACCTAGTAGCGCCAACTAGCGCAGATGCTTGTATTAGTGTTATTACTACTAGTAGTTTTTGTTGATGATGACCACGACGACACCAATGGTGGTGATCAGCATCAGCATTTCCTGTCACAGAACCAAGCATCCATGCTGGCAGTGCCACCGCCACAATCTACTCTTTATTCATTGACTTAAGTCAGTGGTTCCCAGACCTTTTTTTTATATCAATGTATTTGGCTGTGGCCCCCCATCTGAAAATATTTTGTGCCAGGGACCCCCATACAAGATTAGTTTTGTTAAAATGTTTCAAAAAAGATTCCAAGATTTTGGGAAAAATAGCTGATCTACAAGCTCACAATGCGTCGTGATCTTGTAGATCAGCTATTTTCACATAGCTGATGTACAGTATATGGGTTAAAGTGGTTTAACTGATTTTGATTATATATTAACTAATTTAGCTGGGGACCCCTGGAACCCCCTTCAGGTCCCCTGGGTGTCCCCGGACCCCACTTTAAGAACCACTGACTTAAATAACAAAATCTACCCCCCCTCCCTTATGCCCTGGATAAGCCACAGCCAGGGACCTAATACTAGGCCTAGGGCCTCCATCACTAAGTCTGCCACTGCGCATGCATGCACACGCACGCACGCGCGCACGCACACACACACACACACACACACACACACACACACACACACACACACACACACACACACACACACACACACACACACACACACACACACACACACACACACACACACACACACACACACACACACACACACACACACACACACACACACACACACACACACACACACACACACAGTCAGACACACGCACACGCACACGCACACGCACACGCACACACACACAGAGCAAACGGAAAGAGCTGCAGTCTACTACAACACAAGAGTTCTCTGGAACTGCAACTAACTGATCTGGTGAGACACACACACACACACACAAGGATTTTATATATGCCATTTTTAGTGATCTACAAGCTTGTAGATCTGCAATTTTCGGTGCACGACATAGCGGCACACAACTACTGTAGGTATAAATCAGGCAGAATCCAAACCTAACCTCTACATTTAACCAATTAAATCAACCTGAATCTTTTCCTAATTGTGAGCCTAACTCAAATATCTTTATTAACCATTAAACAACCAATTTTCTTGTGAAGACATGGAAACGTTTCCTCACACTGTCTATTTCGGGACTTTTGGACCTCACAAGTATAGTAATTTAAACACACACGCGCGTGCGTGCGCACACACACACACACACACACACACACACACACACACACACACACACACACACACACACACACACACACACACACAGGAGTGAGTAATCGATTTGCAACTATCACAAGACACCATAAGTTATTGATTTGCAGTTGTATAAAGTGTTTGATCTGATGAGCTGTCTTATCTACAGTATAGGGGCACTACTGCAGTGCTTAACCACATTCAACCTGACAACAACCCTATTTTGGGCCTTTTGGGGCTATTTTCACTGTCAAAAACAGTGTAAATAGCAGATCTACAAGCCTGCAGATCAGCTATGACTGCAGTATAAAATCCTGGATTCCAGACAGTGGATTTTTTTTTCTCCGTCTTCCTATTATGTGAAAGGAGCGGTTTCAGACACCCAGACGCTGAGGATTCTGATTGGTCTGTGGGCGGGGCGGAACCAGAGCAATCCAATGTAAAATTCAAGTCACTTCCCTACTGGGATTCGTTGTGCACTAACCAATCAGCAATGATATGCCTACATAACAGTTGACATTCGGAAATCAGGCTCCCAGACTGAGAAACAAAGTGAAAAAAAAAGAAACAACTCTGAACGTAGCGAGTCAGTCTGGATTCCAGGCCAATAAAATAGGGCTTATGTGCTTAAAAGTTGGATCATTTAGACCTTCTCGGCAATTCCCTTTTTCATATTATATGAAAATGTCTAGTCTTGAATTCTTGACACTGACCCAGTTGAGAGAGGCAGTGATTTTCACTTGTTTATTATCTATGGCTGTACAGCGCTGTAGATGTAGTTCTTGCTTTCCCGGCTAAGTGAAGGAGACAGAAGGTTACTTACTATGTAGGACGTGTGTAGCTGGTGTTCAAGCAGCTGTTTCATGCTTTCAGAGACAGAAGCTTGACACGGCCGAGGAGGAGAACCGAAGATCAGCGACGGTCACGGCAGGTAATCAGGCATGCAAAAGTGTCACTTTTCAGCTACAGTCACCTTTTTGAACCCAAATAGGGAATTGTGCGACACCTGACCCGAAAGAAAACAACATGTTGTCACCTTTTTCACCTCGGGGCTGTTTGCATGCCTGGGTAATGTGGTCGTCTGGTGATAACTTATAGACATTGATTAGATCAGTGGTTCCCAAACGTTTTAGCTCAAGACCCATTTAGAGAAATGATTTGCCCGGGACCCAAACTAGTGAAAATTGCAGATCTACTACACCTTTGTGGATCTACAATTTAATTACTTCTTACCCTTTTTTAATTTATTTATTTATGGAAATTATTAGATTTTTTTAATTGTATTTATGAAATACTTTTGAAACTTGTTGAAATTGTTTTTAATTGATGAAAAGTTGTGACTTTTTCTAGTTTAAACTTTTTTTTTAATCTTTTGAAATAGTAATAAAAATGTATGTAGGAAAGGAAACCTGCGACCCATAACAATTGGTCCGCAACCCAAACATGGGTCCCGACCCAGTGTTTGGGAAACAGTGGATTAGATGATTAGATGTTTTTTCTATGCCACTGAGTGCAATATGAATTTATTCATTCATGGATTCATCCCATTTTACGTTCTGTCAGAGCTGGAGAAGAGGATGGAGCAGGCGATTAAAGACGACCAAACGCAGAGCACAGAGAGCCAGTGTAGAGAGAAAGAGATCCAAGACCAATTAAAACAAGTAGGTTTTACCTGTCTATTTACTTTTGTGCAACACTCTTGTATGATGAAATAGGACATTCATTTACCCCAAAAACATAAAAAGTTGAAATATGGAGATACAAGGTTTCTGCCCGACAACAATGATTTAGAAGTCCCATCAGGGCCCAAGAGTTCCAAACTTTTCATCTGTCTAATCCGATCAGATTTTAAAATCCAATATTTTGTCATCCAGGATCAGACAATCTAAATGTCGTCCCGGTATTTCAAAACGATTCAGAATAGGATCACCCCATTACCAGATGTTGAATATCAGTGCTTTAATACTAGCTATCTCCACCTAGTGGATATGAAGAACAACATACAGTAAGGAACACAGACAATTTAGAGGCATTTTGTAAGGATATAATTGATGGATGGATTGATTGATTAATTGAATAGGCCTACTTGTTTGGATTGTACTCAAATAATAATCCTTAATTTTATTTTTCAAGTACATAATGTAACACTTGGTAAATCATAATAGAATTATGATAAAATATAATTAATCTAATAGGCTCCGCTGCATTTGCATAACATTTGAGTGGTCCTGAAATGCAAGATACTATGTCCATAATTCCCTTTGAAGGTTGATCACAGATGAAGGACTTGTGCTTATTTTGTTAAAGATATTATTTTATTAATCAACATTATATTTTTTATTGACAGAATGTTTGTTGAGATGATTTTATGATCACAAACTCATTATTTAGTTGAATTCTGTTCTGAGAGGCAGGCAAGATACCACTGCAAATGTGACAAAAATAAATCGTATAATAAAGGCTACGAATGATGTCTTATTTCATTTTACAAACTATACCATTTTATTTATATTGAAACATGTGTTTGAATTGTATAGTACATTTTGCTCTGGTAATTTTGAAGATTTGATTTGCTGATCTGATATATCAACGTGATCCCAATCAAATACCTAAAATCCAAATCTGTTCCACTTAGATAGCTATTAAATGTTTTGAACTCTGGAGACAACAATGTATTTAACAAAACAGGATGTAGGTACAACACAGATATAACACAGATCACTAGATTGCACTGTTATTAGACATCCAAACATACAAAAGCCACACACTCTTCATTTCTTCATTGTTGTTCATGTTAACACTAAAAACGAAACAAAAGTCATTGTATAACTTTCCACGACCACATCAATTCGGTCTTGAAATGACAAACAAATCAAGGGCCCTCTTAATGACCCACAGGATGTTCTGTGAAAATAACTGTTGAAATATTTGGTTGAGATTGGTCAAAGAGTTCTGAATGTGCAATGTTCACTTTGAGATGTTTTCATGGTTCCTCAGGCTACTGAGACGTCACAGAGACTGACCGATGACAAGAACACACTGGAGAGTCAGGTAAGGAAGAGGATTGATGTTGAGCTGAATTCCTCTTCATGTAATGTGCTTATTTCCAGGAATATACCTAGGCATGAATGTTACACTTCATAAGGTCTCTCTGGTTCGTTGGAATAGGCTCTATGCACAGCAGCCATATTATCACTTCCTTCACAGGTGTTACCAATGATACTAATGAAGGCTCTGTTCCATTTAGTCTAGAACAATGGTTTCCACGACCCCCATAACTCTGAGAGTCACACCCATAAGGGGCCATTTGGAAGCCCATGAGGGTCCCTGGACCCCAACTTTAGACCCACTGGTGTAGCAGAGTGTTTCCAGTGAGCCAACATGCACACAATATCAGCACCCTGACTCTGATTGACCAGAATGGAACAGAGCCTTCATTAATATCATTGGTAACACCTGTGAATGTCTTCATAATATGGCTGCTGTGAATAGAGCCTATAGAAAAAGTGAGTAAACTTCTCTATTGTTATTTCTTCTCCATGTCTTTAGGCTACAAAGGACAAACTAGAAATAACAATACAAAAGTTAACTCACCCTTGCCATTCTGGGTACGACCCATCTCTTTTGTAATATGATATTGGTCTAGGATATCGCACCAGAGGAGTCAGAGCGCGGTGGTAACAAATGGTTTAACTCTCTGGTTCTTTCCCATTTTTTATGGCCATGTTGGTTTACGGTTTATTGCTTTGAATATTTCAGCCCTGTGAGAGTTATGTAAATATTATGGCTGTACAGTACAGTTTATTATGCGCATGGTTGCATTTATGTGCCTGCACATTTGTATGCCTATGCATAAGGTTAACCTCCCAGGCTACTATGTGTTTTATTTTATCACGCTGACTGAGTATGTCATACTGAGTCAGTCTGGCGTGAATGGCTGTGGGCTGTTGTCCTTTCTCATTCTCTTCTTCTTCCCGCTTTCATTTCTTCTTATCTTATGTTTCACTTTTACTCTTAACTTCACCTTTTTCCAAGCTCTACCCCCAAATGTGTTCCGTTTTTTCAGACGGAACAAACCCATTAAAACCCATTTTAGATTTTTAACAACTTTAACCGTTATATTATACTTTGGCTATTCAAAAATAGCAGATATACAAGCTCATAGCACGTCACTTCGTGCCACGCTATGAGCTTGTAGATCGGCTATTTCTGACTATTTCAGACATTTTTTATTATTTGTGCACATCTTTGAAAATATATTTATTATATACATTTTCAACTCAAATCTTTGCCGGGGGTCCGTGGCCAAATACATATCATTTTGGGGGTCCTTGACATGAAAAAAGTTTTGAGCACCACTGATAAAACAATATATGTTTTTTTAGAAAACTGTTTTAGAAGACTTTTGTAGAATCGGCCTCAGGTCTAAATGGGTTAAGCCTGGTTTATATATTTTGGAAGAGCTATACAAGCTCACATTGCGTTGCATCAGTGGTTTTCAACCTGTGGGCCGGGGCCCACTGGCGGGCCGTGAGGATCTTGCAAGTGGGCCCCCAAATAATTGACAAAACACTAAGATTTTAATAATAATATAACATTAATATTGAAAGGAAATAATGTAAAAAAAAAAGTCATGGTATTTTTGCTATAAAAGCTTGAAATGTTTTCATTATGGATGCTGCTAAATACGAACTTACCCACTGAGCATTTTTCGGGCTATTAGACTAAAATACGTCTAAGGGCTAGGCTAAAATAGGGTTATAATTGGTAACAGTGAACGTTTTTTAGACGTCTAGGCTTAGCCTAGACGTTGATTAGCTGTTTTGTAAGTGTCTATTTATAGACCGTCTATATTATAGCCGTTGAAATGACGTCTATAATATAGACGTCTATATATTATAACCCTATTTTAGACAGAGGTCTAATAGCCGACTATGGCTCACTGGGTAAAGTCCACTACGTTAGTCCCATTGATCCAAGCCGGGAACACAACCGATTGATTGATCATAAGATGCTCTGAAAATGCACGCGGTCAGGGCTCGCTCACCCACCTGACCACTCAACACGGCAGCCGTTCGGCTGCCGTGTTGAGTGGCCAGGTGGGTGGGCCCTGATCCAGAAAAGGTTGAGAACCGCTGCTGCGTCGCATCATCGCGTTGTGAACTTGTGGATCGTGACTGCTATCTGATGAGCCATCTCTGTATGGTGTGCATCGGCGGAATGCCATCTATTTGCATCTCTCTCTGTCCTCCAAATCCTCTCAGGACCCTAACCCCCCCCCACACACACACACACACACACGTGCGCCCCCTCCCCACGGTGGCTGTGTGTGATCCAGATGGTCAGTCTCATGACAGCCATGCAAATTGATGAGAGATTGGATGGAGACACACATACAGACAAGACTTTTACAGTACATACTATGTATTATGGACACACACACACACACACACACACACACACACACACACACACACACAGAGCGAAAAACTGGGTGGGACACGCACTATGCGTTTCAGGCTGTTTGTTAATACATGTGTTTGGTATTACTTTTTCATTATTCCATTCCATCATCGTGGTTTGACAGTCTCACATGGCTTATTTATTTGCACAGTGTACTCCTGTCATGACAGTTTCCTTCTGTCAGACAGTTTGATTTGTATTCAAAACATGAACCTACTGCCAGAAAGAAAAGAGAAGTTCCTCTGAATATGGCTGGAGCTCAATTAGTGGCCATTCAATTAAACTAACTAACTCATAATTCCTTTCAAATAATTCAACTAACATTCAGCTTCTACAGTATAAGTGTGGTAGCTCAATATGGGTGAGAAATATAGTTTTGCATGCTAGCACTGAACCCTTCAGATGCATTAGCTTGTCAACTTAAACTTAAGACGAATCAGCCTGCTCATGTCAAGTTAGTTCATGTGGAGAAAGAATATTAAATGTTAATTAACATTATGAGCTTCTTTTAGAAGGGGAGCTGATCCAGTTAATACTGCAGATGACTTGCTTATTACATAAGCAGCCTTAACGTAAACGTTAAGGCTGAACTCAAACACGGTTTGATGACAGCTGTAATGGAATTGATGTAATGATGACATACGGTATCGCTAAGATCCTACAGGGTGACGTTAGAGGAAAGGCCATGGGGTTATCAAACATCAGTAGGGGTCATCCTCTGGGTGTGCATGAAGCTTGTAGATCCGCTATTTTTGTTTTAAGTTAAAGTGTGGGTTTTATAAATATTTAACCAATGAAAAGTATTAACAAGAGCTTGTGGCTACATAATAACTACATTGAAACACAGGTTCCTTTTTCCATTTACTGAAAATAACGGGTTTGGACATGGTTTCCACCCGACAGAGACGATATCTTGTTTGCGACCAAAGTGTCCAACGGATCAACACTGCCCTCCTTAGAGCCCCGCGGCTAGCAGGGCTAAATGTCTTCCCTCACAAGGATGACGTTGCTGTCAGGCAGAAACCTTGTATCTCCATATTTCAACTTTTTTTTCTTTTTCTTTTCCCCATACATTTGCCCTCCTTCATTATACATTAGTGTCATACAACAGTAGTGAATATAGGCGATTTACAAGCTCACAACGCTTCCCATCTTCTTTTTTTCACTATTTGTGTATAAATAAAAAAGGAACGGTTTGGACATACAAGGTTTCCACCCGACAGCAAGGATATGTAGTAGCACATGCTGTATGTGCAGCGATGCTCTTATGTCTGTGCCCTTTCTGTATCCATTTAGCCGTAGGCTGTGATGTAATCATGTACATGACAAGAGTGAACTGTAGAGTGTGTGTGCTTGTGCGTGTGTGTGTGTGTGTGTGTGTGTGTGTGTGAGAGAGAGAGATGCCTGGCTGGGCAGAACATTGCTTTGAGTGTGGACATTCAACTCTCCTGGGCTATTTTGTGGCATTGTCTATTTATTATAAATACCACACAATAAGCAATGCCTTACATGGGAAATGTGTATTCATTCATTGATCAGAGATTCCAACTTAACTGTTTACGTGGATGGACATGGATGGACACTAAATAAGTAATCGTCATTTACATACCTCCAGTATTTAATTGGAATATAACTTTTGACTTGCACAAAGTGGTTCAGACTGTTTTTTTTTTTTTTCTGTAAATTTTCCAATCAGAGACCAACCAACATTTGAGAAACTATTGTTTACATGCTGATATTTTCCTGTTGATCTGAATATCAAAAGGTTTAAACCAACCCTCTCAACCAGAATGAGAATTCCTTCCTATCAGACCTGATGGGAATATTCTCGTCCAACTAATGTATT
Organism: Gymnoscopelus microlampas; assembly: GCF_963454915.1. NCBI lineage: Eukaryota > Metazoa > Chordata > Actinopteri > Myctophiformes > Myctophidae > Gymnoscopelus > Gymnoscopelus microlampas. Next base: position 37,857,552 of record NC_139958.1, read on the forward strand.
TACATGAGGCATTCATATTCTGATTGAACTATAATTCTGAATATTAATGGAATATTCCAGTCCATGTAAACGCAGTCAATGTTGTAGTACAGAGATGATGATATGAATGACAGCCAGTTAAATAATGTCTTGAAACCGCTTTCAAACTAGCGTCCTTCTTTTGGGGCATGCCATTATAAGTGAAAATCATGAGTCATTTTTCAAAACTGTGAAATATATTTTAAAAAATGGCATATCTACAAGTGTGTCACAGTGTGGAGTTCTGAGCTTGTAGATCTGCTATTTTAGCATTAAAAAAAATAGATATCAAGTGGTTAAATCTAGTGTTTGTTTGGGATAGAGATGGCACATGGCAGGTTCAATTTGTGTCTCTGTTATGGTGGTGAGCGATAGTGAATGAACGGCGATGCACGTTTGTGTGGGGGCACGTGCGAGTGTGTGCATATGTCACACACACAGCTGCAGGAGGTGGGGGGGGGAGTGTAGGAGGAGCTTATCGGGGGTGGGGGACTTACATAATAAAAGAGCGTTGCCTCTTTAATGCAATGGGGGAGAGAGCGCTCACAGGCAAACATGGTCTCTCTCTCTCTCGCTCCCTCCGTCTCTCTCTCTCGGGCGCCGTGCATGACTGGGGATGATGAGGGCTGATGGTTTATTGATGCCATGCTTGCGTTAGTCACTTTGCGTGTGCGTTATTAAAGATAGAGGAACAGTGGTAAGGGGGGGTAGGAACAACAGCACACTGAGTGTTTTTCGGTGCAGTGATTGATGACAAAAAAAAAACGTGGAGAACAGTTTGTTGAGGTTGGGGAGCAGAGTCTGTAGGATAGGATGGACGTCAGGGATTCTCACCTCAGCACCAGGTACAATTAAATGTTGTTTCTATACTGGCTTCAGCTTGTCGGGAAACCCATTTAATTATAATCAAATTAAAAGAGGTTTATGACAGACATGGATGTAACTTTCTTCACAGAGGAATGCACCATGGCACTTTATGTACACGTATATGTACTGTGCTAGTAACTCTCAGGTGAATTGCACGTCATACATATTGGGTTTCTTAAATGTTTGTCTATGTTGTGATTTAGATTTTGTCTTTTTTTTAGATGGTTTGTTGTTCTATGTTGCACTGCAAGTGGCTGAGGGGGAATGGTATTTCATACTCTTTATGTATGTGGGGGTACATAGGGAAATTGACAAATAAAGTCATTCTGATTCTTTGGAGACAAATATGTAAATACAGAGAGGTAGTTAGTGTTGGGCTTTCTTTTTATTAGAATCTATTCTGGTTGTATTTTAGAATCTAATCTGGTTGTATTGTTGATTTGTGAAATGATGGCTGATATGTTAATCCATTTGTTTCTGTGGATGTTGCTATTAGCCAGGGATTAAGCTCTGTAGCATGTGTCTGTCATCCACACGGGGCTCATCCCGGTGTCCTAAACACAAACAATGTCACCGAATGTCACTGGTGGCATCCTTATTTACAACTGTGTCGCTCGCCGTAAAAGGAAATAGACGATCTACAAGCTCACAACATGTCACTGTAGATTGGGATATTTTTATCATGTAATGATTTTCCCAATAAAATGTGTGTGGGGCTGCATAGACTACTTTTGGCTGAGGTGTTATAGACTGTAACCTTGACCAAAAATAGCCATACAAAAACAGCAGAAACACTCCATCCATCATTGTGCATGTATGTTAATGTTTTATTGCAAACTCTAGTTTAATGATCATGTATGTAGGTCAACTTGATGTTTAGTATGTTCATGTGACATAGATGACTGTCCTTTCCACACATAGGATGCTGTGTAAGTTGATTCAATTTACATGTTAAGGACCCACTATGAATACAAAGCTTATTGTTGCTGACAGTGGAATGTAAAGTTAACTAGGTTTGCATGAGTGAAACATATAAACCCCTATGTATAGATGTTAGTTGGAGATTTACCCAGACCAGTCTGACAATGCAACTGAACACGGAGAAGGACTCCTAGAAACAATGCATAACTCCCTTAATGCTGTGTTAGTTAATGAACAATGCAAATTCAACTCTAATTTGGATTGTGGTGCATGTGGATTTTTTTTTAACCCCTTACCAGCTACAAAGAAGGCGATGATTTGAAATTAATTATTGTTCCTGGTTGGCTCTATGTTAGAGCTGGTGAGATCATAGATCTTCATGTGTCTATGAAACAGTCGGCAGTTAGAACAGTCAGAAGATATGACAACAAGAATTCTAACAGCCATAAAACGGTGGTATCCGTCGTTTGCGTTTGAGAAGAGAGCGCCATGACACGTGAAGACTTTTATGACTCAGCTGCTTGCAATATTAACCACGTTATTCCTCTGTACACTGGGCTAAATACATGGGATGTCATCTGATCAGGAGAGAGTACCCATTTATCAGCTTCAATTTTATAGTGTAACTTCCAGTTCCAATTTTGTCTGCTAATTTCTTTGTGTCATCACTTCCAAATTCACTTGTTTATCCTGTATCTAAATATAAGATTGGTATCCCGACCTGGAAATCAAATTTCTGTTTACTAAAGAGTTGGAGAGACAGGGTGACTCCAGTTACTGAACAAACATAACCTAACACAAGGAAAATCACTTACCCTAGCTTTAACTCTCAGAGTGTAAAAGTGGAGAGGTAGATTGAATACACATCTCACGATGAATTTTCTGCACTGCTGTTCCAGAATCTGTTTGGAAAATTGTTAATTAAACCCTATATGGTTGACCGGAGTCCCTCAGGGCTCTCTTTTCCGTTTTCGCTCTACATTAAATGTCATTAACCCATTAAGACCTGAGGCCGATTCTACATGTCTCCTAAATCTCAACAGTATTCTGAAAAACATACGTTTCTATATCAGTGGTGCTCAATCTTTTTCATGTCATGGACCACCGAAATTATATGTATTTGTCCGCGGACCCCCATCAAAATATTTTGTTCCAGGGACCCCCCCACCAGAAGCAAAGATTTGAGTTAAAAATGTTCGCTTTAAAATATATATATATTCAAAGATTTGCACACATTTTCACAATTTTTCAATTCAATTGCAGATCTACAAGCTCTATGAGCTTGTATATCTGCTATTTTTGAATAGCCCAAAGTGTAAAATAATGCTTTTTAGCTCAAATCTAAAATGTTTTCCCCAGAATTCAGATGCTGAGATTTAAGTGGTTAAACCCATAGTTGACAGTATTCTTATGTTATTATTGTTGTTGTTCTTATGCCGAAACAATGCGTTGTGAGCTTGTAGATATTAGCTATTTTTAGCAAATGTTCCCCCCAGAAATGAGATGCTAGGGTTCAAGTGCTTAAGATGGCAATATGATATTGATTATTTGTGGTGATTAAAGGACAAAATCATTATTATTAAAAATGAGATATTTTGTAACAGCATATTAGGGCGGTAAACAAATAGATTATAAACTACAGTGTGTTAATGTAAGGGATATCAATCCATCTACATGAGTCCAAATACAGTGATGGTTCAGGTTAATGCCGTGTGAAGAGATATGTTTATCCTCCAGGAAATTCTCTTGTTTTGTTTTTATTTGTTTGTAACATTTTGTGATGTATCTTTCATCTGTGTACTTCTGCAGCTTGACGTTCTGAAGCAACAGAACTCCAAATACCAGGAGGAGCTCAGTCTCTCTCAAGAACACAACCGTTCAGAAAACCAGCGCATTGGAATTCTCTGCAAGGAAATGTAAGTTACAGTCACCAATATTTAAGTTATAATGACAAAAAGTGTTGGTTTTGTTCTTGTTTTTGTGTTTTGAATTAGTGAGACATAATGTGAGGGATGTGAGTGTTGGACAAATGATCTTTTCTGGCTTTAATTCTGTGAAAACAGACTGGTTGGTAATATTGCTTTCTTCAATAGTGTGTTCAATTGTTTACAAAGTTATTCCTGTATTAAAATTGCCTTGAGGGTGGGCGGGCGGACCGACGGTGAACTGGCGGTGGACGCCACAAACGTAACATCTGGACTTGTGAGGCGCACCGTTGCTCCGATCCGCACCAAACTTGGCACAAACACTATTCAGGGGTCTGCCATGAGAATAGCCACACCAGGGAACATGTCTTAGGAGGTTTTTGACCATTAATGTGGAGATCACGTCATTCTAATCAATGATGGAAAAAACAAATATCTCCAAAGTTGGAGTTAGGTGGTTTGACCGACAGTCAGAGGATCCAATGGAGTTAGGAGGTTTAGTCAGAAGCGCTTCATACTCATCATTCAATATTTGTAAAACCCACTCACAGACGTGTGTTCGCACTGATTTATAAAAAAATTAAAAAAAAGCAGAAAACTGGAGATAACTGGTTTCTGCCCGACAGCGACCATATGTTTAATATAGTACAAAAAAACTAAATACCTGTGAGGATGTGATATTATTACGTTGTATACGTAATTAAGAGCAAAACCAAAAAAAGCAATAAACATTCATTGCTTATTAGCTCACTGGTTGCCATAACATTTATCATAGCAACGGATTCATTCTTCACGAGCTACGTCTTGCTCATTAATGTTTGATCTGTCAGATGGCTGGCAGAAACTACCCAGGTGCCTTATTATGGTGGAAGAAAAAGAAGAAAACCTGCACACTCATATGCTCCAGTGTAATTCATTCAACGACGTTTCGAGCCAAAGCTCTTCGTAAGGTCAAACTCGGTTTGACCTGACGTGCCATCATGTAAGCTGGTGTTTACGATACACAGACAGAACATCAACATATTGTTGCTGCCGGGCAGCATTTTCACTTTTTATGATTTTTGGGAAATGAATGACCTACATCGTCAAACTACAGTGTCACACGAAAGTAGCAGAAATAGCTGAACTACAATGCGATTTATTTGAATTCCGAAAAGTTTGGCACATAAGATTTTACAGCAACGATTCCAACAGCAACGATTTTAGTAGTAAACATTTCATACCTCTCTTTGAAAAACACATTAAGACATTAAGGCTAAAAGGATAAAAACAAAGTCCGGGGGACTTGTTTCCATTGTGGTCCTATGGGACAGATAGATAGATAGATACCTTTTATTGATCAGTCACCCAGCACAGCAATTAAGAGTTACAGGTAAAGAGTAAGGAAAGAAAGTAGGGTCGTGTACAGCAATACAAGCCAAGAAAAAGAAAAGAAGAAGCGCCGACCCCATGGAACCCCCTCAAGGACTCCTGGGGGTCCCCAGACCCCACTTTGAGAACCACTGGCCTATGTGTATACTTTGTTGTGAGCTGGTGTCGCACACTGAAAATAGCTAATCTACAAACTCACAACGTGTCACCTTGAAGATCAGTTATTTTCACTGTTTTTTTTTGTACATTTTTTTGGACTATGCCTATAAATAGGGACACCGGGTTGAAAGAGGTTAACGGGGCTGTAGAGTCACAGCTTGGTTCTATTTTTCCTCCTTCTGTCTGACAATGTGTTCTTCTTCTTTTCTGAGGCGCGTCTTTCCTCAGCCTCCCGGGAAGCTTATGTAATGCCTCAGCTTTTCATAGAACCGCCTGGCTCCGACACTGCCACTCCTCTCATTGTGACCTCACTGCGTGTGTGTGCGCGCATGCGTGAGTGTGTGCGTGTGTGTGCGTGTGTGTGTGTGTGTTACCATACTTGCGAGGAACAAACGTCCCCACAAGTATAGTAGAATTTGAGAAATAGACATTGTGAGGATCATTTTGGGAGTTAGGGGAGGTAGGTTCACAATTAGAAAAAGATTCAGGTTAGCATTAGGCATTTAGAGGTTAGGTTTAGAGGTTAGAGTTAGAGATATGCCTCAGTTACACGTTGTGATCTTGTAGATTGGCTATTCTTTGGCTTTAGGCATACCGTAAAACATTGCAAAAATTGCACAAAATTGTAAAAATGGCATTCATAAAACCACTCTTAATGTCCTCACAAGTATAGTCATACAAACGTGTGTGTGTGTGTGTGTGTGCGCGTGTGTGCGCGCGCCATGTGCTGAGTGTAGGCTTTCTACATCTGAGAGAACAGCTGTAAACACTGCTGTGCTGTTAGCTCTCTGTGCTTCCATCCTCATTAGATATGGGATTAGCCATTTTGTGCATTTTCTTTTAATCCATTTACCAAGATTTATAATCCAGCATGCTTAACGCCCCAAATCACTGTGTTTTCACTGTCATCTTCTTCAACGTTTCTACTATGCTCTTGTTTTCAAATAAAGGACAATAGTTTTCAGTATAAAGCAGAACATAAGATACTACTTAAGATATTAAAATATATATACATTTTTGGCCGGCGTACCCCAGGGGTCTATTTTTGGTTCCCCTCCTTTTTACCCCCCTCTACACCAAATCTCTTCGCCAAAAATACCTGCTATCTTGTAGATCTGCTGTTTTCGCCGAATAGTTTGCCTATTATGACATGCCCCGAATAGGGATGCTAGGGTTCATGTGTTCTTGATAATGAAACCCTACACTTCGTTGTCTGACAAATTGCGAAAATAGCCGTTCTACAAGCTCATTGCGAGCTTGCCGATCTGCTATTTGCACTCATTTCTGAAAATTAGGGAAGAATTTGACATTTTTGGAAAATGGTTTAGTAAATACCTACATGCCCAAAGTAGGGACACCAGTTTGAAAGGGGTTAACCAGCCTCTTGACTTTCCTTATTTTGCAAACTGCTGGTGAGAATGCTGTGCCAGAAGCATGGTGAATGTGATTATACTGGAGGCCACTGCATCCAGCCAGATGGGGCTCTGACAAGACCATTTGTCACATAGCTTCAGAGCTCCACGCAGTTTGACCTCCACAGCCATCATAATCTTGCCCGTAACGAAACGCAACTGGAATGATTTCCTCCCGAAACCAGAAATATCTCAGCAACAACTTGTCTTAAATGTCTAAATAACTTGAATAGATTAAAACACGTTTATTGTCTCTTTATTTCATAGATTACATTCTGTGCAGAAACAAAGGAGGTGTACTGCACGTGCTACAGTAGTTATTTTCCTTGGGGTTTTTTTCCCCTTTTTTTAACCGCAATTTTGTCATCACTGGGGATTATTTTCGTGGCCCTCAGAATATATAGATTTACAATTAGGAAAAGAGTTTAGAAGTGTGTGTGTGTGTGTGTGTGTGTGTGTGTGTGTGTGTGTGTGTGTGTGTGTGTGAGCGCGTTCACGTTCATCAGATGCATACTGTACAGCCAGCATCCTGCAGCAGTAAAAGAGTTACATTGAGAAAGTACCACTGTACTCTCTTGGCATGCAGCATCAATGAACAATTATAAGCTGAGCCACATAGTTGTGAACTGCATTTTGTTTCAACAACAACCTTCAATAACCTTCTGGCTGCATCCAGCACCATCGTGATTCTTTCAGACATCCCTTGTATTTCAAGAGCACAATTAATGCCCCTTGCAATGAATGCTAGAAATAGTTTTTTTTGTCCATGCAGATATTTCAGCTATATTATCTTTTTCCTCTTGTGGTTCCTGCTGTACTGCCACACTTTCATTGTTCCCCTCCAATCTCTTTACTGCTTCAGCACAGGGCACCTCCTTTTTTTTTTCATCTAATCCTGTTCAACTTCCCCTCCTTAAGTCTCTGACCCTGGATACTGTACCGATTCTGCCTTATGTTTTCCACCACAATGTAAACATTTATGGGTTCTTAACAGCCCGCCTTCCTCTACATACAGAAGCAACACATGTCAATACTGTTAACACAATAGCACCTGAGTGGTGTTCTTTCAAAGGGCCTAACCCTAACATATACAGTACATTCCAAATAGTCTCTCTGGATGCAGGGACTGAACCCAGACTTCCCAGTCTCAGGGTGGACACTCTAACCACAAAACCACTGAGCTGATATAAATACAACTAAATAAAACTGCCATCTGCCATTTTCAAAAACAAATGTGCCTATATGGGAAGTTGTGTCATGATCCAAGGAATACTTGAATTGTAACGACCTACGGTTCAAGAGTTATAGGCCAAAACGTGAAGCAGCCTGTTATAGCGCGACCATGAAACCGATTTGAAAGGTTTGGGGCAGAGAGGTTCTTCCTTGGTACCAGAGATTAGTTGTTTACAGACACACGGATGGACAGACGGATAGGCGCAAAAACATTTCATCATGATGTGTGAACATTGAACGTACTGCAGTGTTAATGCCACTAATCCTCTCACTCTCTTTTCCCAGTGAGGAGCTAAAACTGGCTTCCCAGAAGTTTCAGCACCTCGAGGAGGTACAGAATAAGTTCACACACAAATATTACATTGAGCTTAAAATCCTCCTAGCCTCTTCTAGATCTTGGTTTGTTGGCCAAGAATCAATTATTTGATGTTGTTTCCATCATGCCGATTGGTTATGATGAAAAAAAATATTGTCACTCAATGGTGAGCTTCACATAATGTTACCACTCTGTGCAGCTGTCAAGTACAGATTTATATATTACAGTGTAAAGCATTTAAACACATCACCCTTTTGACATGGTAACACCGACACTTCAGGTAGAATTGCACAAATGTTCTTTTCAGATAATCCACGACTTATCATTAAACATATCATTAATGAAATTGTGATACAAGGCAGTACACAGAAACATTTATTTAACTCTGAGAGTGTATAAATGGACCCTTGGGTACTTTTGTACTTATAAATGGATAAATAATAATAATTATTCATTTATTCAGCAGAAACCAGGACAACACAAACAACTGTCACATTCTGCTATATAATGTAATGCTGCTGAAAGAAGTGACAAAGGTTTTGTCATAACCAATCAGCATGATAGAAACAGCTATGTAGATATAAATAAATGGATGTTTATTATAAGGATTACAGTAGGCTTGGTACTTTGACTGAACTTGAGTGTGAGACAGACAGCTGTAACTGCCTCTATGTTTGTGTGTCTTAGAACCACGGAGAGCGCAAGAGTCAACAGCTAGACATGATAGACAGGTAAGAGTGTGTAGCCTGCCAAACTGAACAAACTTTGCCTGTTCTGGTGTTGTATGCATTGGGCTTTAGGCTACAGCAGTGGATCTCAGTGTTGAAGACCCCCATCTGAAAACATTTGGTGCCAGGGACCCCCAGAAGAGAAGATTTGTGTTAAAGAAAATTCACATTTGTTCAATATTTTTCAAAAATAGCAGATCGACAAGCTCACAACGTGTCGCATCGCAACGCGTTGTGAGCTTGTAGATCTGTGAGCTTGTAGATCTGTCGAAGTAAATAAAATAGGGGTTTAAGTGGCTAAACTGATTGTGATGCTGTATTAACTAATCTAGCTGGGGGACCCCCTGGAACCCCTTCAAGGACCCCTGGGTGGCCCCGGAACCCACTTTGAGAACCACTGCTTTACAGAATGCTTTCAAACTGTTGCTAGTTCTCTCTCTCTCTCTCTCTCTCTCTCTCTCTCTCTCTCTCTCTCTCTCTCTCTCTCTCTCTCTCTCTCTCCTCTCTCCTCTCTCCTCTCTCCTCTCTCCTCTCTCCTCTCTCTCTGTCAATTTCAGTGTCTCATCCTCACATACAGTAGACACACACTCACAGCACACTGCTTATATTGACGATTATGTCTCTAACACATTTTTACAGGGAAACCATTTCTAACCAGAAAACAGAATCCACTGGAGCCTTAATATCAGAGAAGGACCAGGAACTGGATACTCTCAGGAATGAGGTACACACACACACACACACACACACACACACACACACACACACACACACACACACACACACACACACACACACACACACACACACACACACACACACACACACACACACAGCTGTACTAAATGCTTGCATTGTGCATTGTAGAAGTTACCCGCCTTACTGTATATTCTTCTTCGTATGACAAATGGCAATAATAGCCGATCTACTTCGCAAGCTTCGCAATGCGACGTTTTGTGTGCTTGTACATGGACAATTTTTGCTATTTAAAACAATATTCGTTAAACATTTGAGGAAACTATATCTTTTGTAACCTTTTGGAAATGTTCCCAAAATAGCCAGGGTTAATGCGGTTAATTCAGTCATGCGATCTCTCAGGAGCAACAAGTCAAACAGTCTTGTTTCATGATTCATGCTGAGAAGGCTAACCGTTTCGCGCAGATCGCAGTGCTGCGGGGTGAGAACGCCATGGCCAAGACCCTGCAGACGGCCGTGGAAACCCTGGAGCGCGACAAGGCCCAGCTGCAGATCCGTGTCCACAGTCTGGAGCAAAGGCTTATGGGTAGACAGGCCTCAGAAGGAGGAGACAGTGGAGTTCCGTCCTCAGGTGAGCTACCGTCCTTCCTCACACCTCCCCTTAAGCCAAATTACAATACCCCAAATCTCTGCTCACTCGCTCACTCACACTCCTGTCCTCCAGCTTAACCCGGAAATAGTTTTGTCCCAATTTGTCATTTGCTTTTTGGAGGAGCCGAGTGGCGGAGCCAAGTGGGCTCTCCAAGCCACTTGGAGCGGCTTTCACCGAGTGTACATAAAGTGTAGGCTCCACAGAGTTTCATGTCTCCTCGCGGAAGACTTCTGCATCACGTGTACACGTTGATGTATACATAGCCCTCCTCCATATGTGGCCACACAAACACTGCTTGAATCCTGAGACCATGCCAAAAACACCGGCAGGTCAGGATTCCATTCATAAATGCAAGTTTGCTTATCCTGGCGCTTCATTCACTATTTCAGGAATAAATGGCTTTGCACACCAACAATGTTAACTATAAAGATACCGATGTGGCCATCCACATTGATGAATTGTCTATTCTTCTATTCTGTATCTGTACTATTCTGCATATTAATTATTCTATGCATGCATATTTACACTTTTTTTCTGTTTTATTTAACCATTATATGTACACTATATATGGAAAATAAGGTGTTTTTGTATGAAAGCCCAAATACCATTTATGTTATGATATAAGAGTGTCTTATATCATAACATAAATATATGTCTGACATTTATAACAAATCAAACCGTGTGGAAATTGGTTGTGATTTCAGCGAGTGAGTCATCCTGCTTCCATAGACATACATGGGGAAAACAGCTTCTTGACTAAATCACCCACAAAATGACTTTTTCTTTCAATTACTCCCCTGTGAAGTCTTGACGGTGAATGGATAATCCAAAAACATAGAGAATACCTGATGATATATTTCATGTAAATAATACATCATTAAATTGAACTGTAGTAATAGGAAAGGCCAGAGGCTTTTAACACTACTGGACTTAACATCGGAGTAGCACTACAAATGTGCAGAATAAGGAGGTTTACTGAAGTGCATGTAAAGGCACTGAGTGTCAGTGTGTGTTTCTATCCAGGTGATGCAGCTCTGGATCAGCTGAGAGAAGAAAAGGAGTTTGCTGAGGGACAGGTATGAATATGACACAAGTCTCCTTCAAATTCACGACTTCTGAGGTTCACTGATCGTTTGATACTTTTATTGTGTTCTGTGTCATGTGTCCTGGCTGCCTTTTTCTGCCTTGTTGTCCTCTGAATAAAGAAAATTATCAAAACATTTTTTAATCATGTTGGGAACCACATGGGAGCAGCTTGTCGATATTGGACTTCATATGGCCAGCCTGTGATGTCAGGCGACTGTGACAGATGATCATGATGTTTGCCTCCAAATTAAGGCAGGATTTCAGCCTGGTCAGAGCTTCCATTGTGGCAGTGCGCACAAGAAATTTGGCACTGATGAGTCCAGTGGTTTGCGAGATTAGCTCAGGATGCAGTAACAGACAGACATACACACGGATACACAGACTCTGCAGACTCCAGAGCCACGACGTAAAAAGCTTTGTTGATGTCTATGTTTATGTACAATATCGTCTCTGTCGATATGGAAACCTAATATGTCCAAAACTGTTACTTTTCAGGATTCAAATAAAAAAATAGTACAAGTAGCAGATCTACAAGTTTTGAGCTTGTGGATCTGCTACTTTTGATACTTGTGTGACACTGTAGATCAAGAAAAGCACTAATTTACGAAAACACACAAAAAGTTAAAATATGGAGATAATAGGTTTCTGCCCGACAGCAACGAAATACTGTATGGTCAAGCTGTGAATAGACAATAAAAATGTGTTCCATAAATACAGTACGTTGCTCAATGTCGCACTTGAATATATTCTGTGTTCCTCTCTATAATTTAAGCCACTGCATCCTCAGCTGTGTCATTTAAACCTCCATAACAGGGTCTGATTGTGTCTGTGTGGTTGTCTCAGATCAACTTCCTGAACAGTGTGATCGTGGACCTCCAGCGGAAGAACGAGGAACTCAAGGTCAAGCTGAAGAAGATGGCTCTCGCTGAGTTCAACGGCAATGACGGCACAGATGGGTAAGATGTGCACACACATACACACGTTTAAACCACTTTCAACCTGGCAAATAATTGGCGAATAATTTCATATATTTCTTCTTCTACAATCTCACAATGCGCCGGTGCGTATGTGGCATAGGGAAGTCTGACAACAGATCCCCTCAAAGTTTAGAGGAGGGTGTCCTATATTTTTTGTTTTTTTTCCGATGCCCAAAAACACAAAAGGAGAGGGATGCTGCTGGCTGGCTCCAGTCAGAGAACAATCAATAACCAAATCATCCAAAAGAGGAGCGCAGTCCCACAAGGCTTGGCACACAAACACAACACAACAGAACACACACTGCAGTGTGTACATGTTAAAACCAAACAACAATCTCCGCCTACCTCACTTTGTTCCTGTCACATTGCCACTGAAAACCATGACTGTGGAGAGACAAGCATGCAAGCAGCACACACACACACGCACACACACGCACGCGCGCGCACACACACACACACACACACACACACACACACACACACACACACACACACACACACACACTCAGTGACGTCCGTGACTCGCAGATGTTCCTCTGAAATCTCTCTCACTGAAATGGTTGAAAGTGACTGACATGCCAGTGTCTGTCATGGTGGGCGAAAGATTGACAGGCGTAGCAACTGTTACTAACAGGGGCGGGACTTAGTGAAGGGCAAATTCCTAAGTAAATGGTGCATTTATATAGCGCTTTTATCCAAAGCGCTTTACATAGATTGTGCATTTACATTCACCCATTCACACACACATTCACACACCGATGGAGGAGGAAACCATGCAAGGCACCAACCTGCTCATCAGGAGCAACTAGGGGTTCAGCGTCTTGCTCAAGGACACTTCGACACTAACTCTGGGGGAGCCCGGGATCGAACTGGGAACCTCGCGATTTCCCATCCAGCCACTCTACCCCTGAGCCACGCCCCTCCCCTAAGTCCCCTTGTAGTCCCTTATTACATTGTTTCTCAACGTCAGGTTCGAGGACCACCGAAAGGTCCAAATGGAGGCTTAATTAGCATGTAGAAAGGCTGTTTTAAAAAATATATATATTTTAAAAATAATTTGTAATTTGCCAAAGTGTGTTCCAGGTACCCTCAAGGTTCCTTGAGGGGTTCCAAATGGCCCCTTACAGGTGTGTAACTCTAAGAGTGTATAAATGGAACCAAATGGACTCATAAGGGTCAATTTGGTTCCATTTGAACACTCTCAGAGTTATGTGGGTCCTTGAAATTAAAAGGTTTGAGAACCACTGTGCTACGCTAAATGGAACAATTTCTTTCCAATATGGCTGCTGTGCATACAGCCTACTAGGTATGCTTTGAAGCTGTGCTCTTTCATTCCCACTAAACCCATCTCTCTCCTCTCCTCTCCTCTAGTCTGGAGGAAGGAGCGTCGAAGCGAGAGAAGAAGGCTCCGCCGCGTCTGTTCTGTGACATCTGTGACTGCTTCGACCTCCACGACACCGAGGACTGTCCCACCCAGGCCCAGAGCCCCGACTCCGTCCCGCACTCCACTCACCACGGCAACGCGGCGGACGAGAGGCCCTACTGCGACATCTGCGAGGCCTTCGGACACGCCACGGAGACGTGCAACGATGATCAAACCTTCTAGAGCTTTTAACCTGCTATCCCCTACCCTTAAATACTGATTTAACCCACTATCCCTTACCCTTAAATAGCGATTTAACCCACTATCCCCTACCTACCCTTAAACAGTGATTTAACTATCTCTAACCCTTAACCACTTAAACCCTCTAGTCTTAGAAAAACAGACTTCAGTTACAACTGTTCAATTTTTTCCGTCCACACCAAATCTCTTTGCCAAAAATAGCCGATCCGCAAGTTCAAAACACGTCGCTTTAACGCGTCGCAAAGCGACGTGTTTTGAACTTGCGGATCGGCTATTTTTGGCAAATGTTCCGCCCAGAATAGGAGTGCTGGGGTTCAAGTGGTTAATAACATCTCTTTTCCTCTTTTAACCCATTCCTTTTTTCTTCTCCTCCTAATTATAATTCTGACATTAGGTCCTGCAGAGCCAAACAACAGATTTTTCCATATATATTTTTTTATCTTGTATTTATATATATATATATATATAGTATATAACTGTTGCGAGGTGTTTTGAATTCTTCACTCCACAAAAAGACTTAAACTTTTAACATAAGCTAAAATGATCCGAGTACAATGCATAATGCTTATCCAAATATGCTGCTGTAGTGCAATATTAATGTGTGGAAGAAATAAGCGACACATCCTCTGCACTTGCCGTTTTATGCTTAATTTATAATGTCGTGCGGCGGTGTCAAAAAATAGCCGATCTACGAGCTGATCTGGGGCTATTTTGGGCGCGCGGCTCTAGCGCGCAACAAAGTATAATTCGGGCTTTCGTTTTTTAACGTGTGATCTTTTTGCATTGTATCGTGTTTTTAAAATGCCGCAGTGGGCTGACGTTTGACCTCAGTTCCTATTGTGTTTTATGTGTTGATATTAGAAGAAAAAAAACAGGGAAATAAGTCGAGGATGCACAGGAACAAATGAAAGGAACGTTGTAGCGATAGACTGCCTCTGCCTTGCTACTAGCTTCCTGTCATCCTTCTCACATTCCATTGTCTTTGAGGCTAAAATCTAATCCTAGAATATGACTGCCATTTTCAAATGTAATCGGGCAACAACGGTGGCCTTTTTCAGTGTATTAACTTAGCTATTAACCCATGGAAAGCTATTTTAAAGCCGCAATTTGGAACTTATTTTAATGCTAAATGACATTTTAACCAACCTGTATGGAAGCATATGTTAAAGCTGCAATCCATAACTTTGTGTGTGTGGAACGCAATTGTATTGTAGAGCATGTTAATACAATATGACAAACTTTTATTGAGACACTTAGATCCTGTGGTCCAGTAGGGCCACTACTGGTTGACAGGAGGTATTGCATGAAACTCAAAATGTAATATCTTGCCCTCCCAAACAGGCTTTCTGTCTTATAGCTAAGCAGTAGACATTTTGGCGCTCGGGTAGGACATGAAAGTTATGGATTGCGTCTTATACATCATTGCTGTCGTTCAGAAACCTTTTATCTCCATAATTTAAACTTTATATGTATTGTTTCGTAATATAATGCCCTACTTTAACATTTAAGAGTGTCGCACAAAAGTAGTGAAAATATATTTCCACTGTTTTTAAAACGTTTTTAAAATGACAAACAAGCAACGGTTTTGGACATATATAAGGTTTCCACCCAGTGGTTGGAGGTGGTCTCCCTACGGCATTTAGACCCTGGAGCAGTGGTGGATAGTACATTTACTGTACTCAAATACTGTACTCTAAGTACAATTTTGAGGTATACTTTACTAAAGTATTTACAATTTTCAATAATTTTGCCTCTACGCCACTACATCTCAGAGGCAAATATTGTACTTGTTGCTCCACTACAATTATTTGAAAACTCTAGTTACTTTGTAGATTTGAATTATTATTACAAAACATACATTAACCTCTTCAGCCCTATATATACTTTGGCTATTTTCAAAGGATTTTTATACATTTGAAAACTTGTGAAATAGAACCTTTTACATAATGATGAGTACTTTTACTTTTGGTACTTTAAGTACATTTTGATGCCAATACATTTGTACTTTTACTCAAGTACATTTTTAATTCCAAACTTGTACTTGTAACAGACTATTTATACAATAGGGTATTGTTACTTTTACTTAAGTACAAAATGTGAGTAGTACTTCCATCACTGCCCTGGTGTGTGGTAGGCCACCTACTGGTTGACAAATAGTACTGCCTGAAGCTCACATGCACAATATCTCCCCGTGGCCAAGTGGGGATTGCCTCTTGGATGAGAGGTAGAAACTTGAAAGACGTTGGATATCTCACATAAAAGTGACAGATTGCAGTTTTAAGTATGTAGTAGTATTCTATAGTCCTTAATGAATAATCTATTACTTGATGTAATTACAGTGGTCCAGTGACTCAATGTAAGCACAAACAATTCCATTTGAACATTTGGCGCTGACATTGCGGCGTCAGTACGTTATGCATTAGGAAGCATGTTTCGTTTTTTTCTACTTACGTTTTTACTGAGATGGACTTTTGAAAGGAAGGGAAGGGAGTGTCGTCTCCGGGGGGTGGGGACATTACTTTTCTGCATGTAGCCTAGCAGATGGATGCTCAGATGGCTCAGCAGGGAGCTGTCGTAGGGGTTAAGTGTCTTTGCTCGGGGCGCTTCATTGGCGAGTCGAGGGTCGAACCAGTGACCTTCTGATTACCAGATTGGCTTCTCTACCCACTCGGCTACAGCCGCTAAAAATAACAGGCAGAGGAGAGAGGTTCCATCTAGCAGGGTGCAAATAATTTAGGTCAACGAGAGCGTGTGTGCTTCAGAGACAAGTGTCTCAATCACTACACAGTCAACAGCTGCAGAACAATCCTCATTAAGTCATAATGCTGTATTCTTGTGTAATCATAGCACTCTTCCTACTGATTACACATACACTACAAATCCAATTGTTACAGAGGATTTGATTTAGATTGTGTTATTTCATGAGAGGCATCTAGAGCAGGCTAGTGTGAGAACAAAATCCAGGGTTCAAATGAATTAAGGCTCCCGCCCAATGCCTATGTGCCGAAGTGTCCCTGAGCAAGACACTTCACCCCTAACAGCTCCCCCCGAGCACTCATCGTGACCATCTGAGCAGCCCACAGCTGGGTGAAGCTGAAACGGAATTTGCCCCTGGGGATTAACAAAGGTTCCAGAAACTCACTGAGATAAAGACTATAGAGTATTAGTGTTTTCTGTAGTAGTAAAGACTATAGAACATACCCAGACCTCTAGCAACGTGCACTGTTCACTTTAAAGAGTCAATATCAAGAATTCAAGACACATAAATTATATAAACCATTAACAGCTGTTGTGATTTTATAAGGGTCAATGCAGATGACATGTACTGTTCAAATCACTTATAGAGTTCATCCTTCAATAAGTGTACCTGTATAGCGATGTGTATTTGAATCATCCTCTTGTTCTTAAGCACATGTTTAGATCACATTGAATCTTACAATTTAACAACGTATAAAAACGTATCGTTGGCACTCGTCTTTGTAAATATGGATCAGAAATGTCCTGATAGATGTGCACACGGTGTCATGGACCAGAGAAAGATCTTTTCTGTATATGGTATTTTATTTTCTGCCCTATTTACAATGTATAATAATCCACTCCATGGACAAACACACATGTATAGATATTACACATTGTGTAATTTCTACTTTGATGTGTCTATAATTAGCACAGTTGTTTTCTATCTTTACGCTTTCAGGCACTAACTATGAATGGTTTAACATTTTAACAGTAAGTGTTGCAAACCCTTTACAGATGTTGAAGTATTGTATAATGTCCGTTTTCTATGTACTGTTTGTTATACTCCTAATAGTTCAATACAAATGCTATGAAACACTTACATAATTGATGTCTGTTTTTTTATCATATGTTCCTTCTAATATACAAGAGAACACGGTTTAACTAATTCAAACAATGGAGTCTTACCTCCATTTTGTCAGCAGCAACGGCTGTGATGCTGTATATACCACTATTTATCAAAGTGGTATTGGACCAGGGGCCCTTGAGTGGGTTCCAAGGGGTCCCCAGCTAAATGATTGATGGTTATGAACCAAATGGACCCTTGTGACAGTGTACCTCCTCACGGGTCCATTTGGTTCCATTTGCAAGACCTACACCAGTCACTGGAGCAAACTAAACGCTGATTGTTCAAATATGTAGTTATTAAATAATGTTGCAGTTGTTAGATATTATCACAAAACATATTATAATAAAATGAAATATTAGATTGCCGTTATTAAACATATTGTAAATTGTGTTGCTGACAGTTAAATCGTGTGTGTGTGTGTGTGTGTGTGTGTGTGTGAGACTGTGCGTGTGTGCGACCACAGCATTAACCCGTTAATGCTGGGCTATCAGTGGGCTATCACTTCATGCCGCGCTATGAGCTTGTAGATCTGCTATTTTTGAAAAATCTAGAAAATGTGTGCAAATGTTTGAATATATTTTTTTTTACATTTTTAACTCAAATCTTTGCTTCTTGGGGTCCCTGGAACTAAATACTTCCAAACAGACGAGGCGTCGCGCCTGTGGAGCTATGCAGTGCACGTCCTCTCTGTTATCTTTTATTTAATCTGTTATTTCCTGAGAAGTAGTTTCAGGGTTTCTCTGGTTAACACACAGGAAGAACCTTTAAAATAAACACTTCTGCACGTACAGGTTAGTGGCCGGTGGGTATCGGTGTGTTAAATCCGTTCTGTGAATTTAAAGAACTTCACAACCACAGTTTTCTCACTCACGCACACACAAACACTCTCTCTCTCTCTCTCTCTCTCTCTCTCTCTCTCTCTCTCTCTCTCTCTCTCTCTCTCTCTCTCTCTCTCTCTCTCTCAGGGTACAGTATAAGTAGTATCAGACTTCACTAAGCTTAAACAAACGTCCCTTTAAGAACATTTAAAGATATACAAGACAGACAGACTAACTGGACTTAAAGCAACCACCAGAACCTGTGGAGTTGAACCTGTGACAGTACAGTGGAGTGTTGGAATGGCATCAGCTGTAATGTGTGTGTTGTGTCTCAGTGTGTGTCTGTCAATCAGACTGGGCAGTATGCAAGATGCACCCAAGTTGAGCAAAACTCTGAAAAGCCTCTTTTCGCAGTATGTAAGTACTATTACTCGGGTTGACCGGGCCTTTGCAGTCTGGGCTTCTAGGTTTTAGAACGCTGAGGATCTAAGGCTTGCCAAATCAGTGTTATCTTTTAAAGCTGCACTATGTAACCTTTCTCTTCTACCCCGGATTTGAAAGCGGTTCCCTGCGCTAGCGCTGAGATTTTTACCATTGAGCTAATAGAGCATGCCTGCTTGCTCGGGGGATAAATTAAATCTTGACCCATCAGGTCAAACTTTGTGTCAGATCTTGTGTCTAGGTGAGACATGACCTTGGCTTTGACACAATCTAAATGCCTTAATAAAAGAGCAGGGAGACAATATACAAACACCCCAATTGTACAAGTAATATTGTATTAACATACTCTACCATATAGATTGGACACAATTAAATTGTATTTAAAAAAAAGTTTAAATCACCTTTAAATCCATGTTAAGTCCTTTTCTTAGTCTTCTTGCCAGTTTTAGCGTTTTCATTGAGTTTATCTGTTTCTGTGGTATTTAGTTTTATATTATGTTTTATAATTAATATATTTTTCTAAAAATATATTAATTATCATTGTCATGATGTAGGCTATACTGCTGCTATGTTGGAAACACAATTGTGCAGTTAATAAGCCTTCATAAGTCATATTCCATTTGAATTTAATTCATAAATCTAATCAATCATTTCCCCCAGTGACTATATTTTCAGCTGGACCTTTCAAATCCTCCCGTGCTTATACAATATGCAACATAGACAATAACCATGCAATAATATTTAGTTACATTACCTATTTCAAGCATCTTTGATTTGAAATAGATTTGCATACTGTACTAAAATGAATGGAACCCAACCGCTTCTTTCTAACCACGTCATGCTTTGTTAACTGATCAGTAGTAACGTCAAATATACTAGTCATATATTAGTCATAGTTAATAAACTAAACACCAGACCACCAATGTGGACCTTTAATTTTGACCATAACCACAATCTAACTATAATTATAACTAGTATATTCAGCTATTTAGTTTTTAATATAATGTGTTTACAAACAAATCATAGAATTTCTTTTACAGGATCTTCAACCATCAGCACTATATTTTATTTTACTATATCTCCAAGCTTAACCCTAACATTAACCTTTATCCTTCAATCCTAACCAAAATGTCCTCAATTTATGCAATGTTCTATCCTTGTGAGGACATTTGATTCTCACAAAGATAGCACTGCACACACACACACACACACACACACACACACACACACACACACACACACACACACACACACACACACACGCACACGTGCCGCGCGCACACACATTCACACACACACACACAGTTACAAACTGTATCATGCTTGTGTTTGTTGACTTCGCAGAAACTTTCAAACAAAGCCAGAATGTCTGCAGGTACTGTGTTCTCAACTGACCTCCTCAAAGAGACAGATATAGAGGTACACACACACACACACACACACACACACACACACACACACACACACACACACACACACACACACACACACACACACACACACACACACACACACACACGTCACATATTGTATTTACTATACTGTATGTCTTTCTCTGTCAGGTTTGTGTAAAACAGGTCCTAATGGCCAGCATTTTGGAGGTATATGAGAAAATGATTGGCCAGATGTTGAACCAGAGTAAGGGAGAGACCAAGGAGGGCCTGGTCTTTGTGCTGGGAGAAGTCAGAGATCTTCTGAAATGTAAATACCATGACTCCAGTCTGTTAAAGAAACAGATAGCGGATCTACAGACTATAAAGGTAGACAGACACACTTTTGATTGATTGAATACTTTATTAGTCAGAAATGTAAACAGCATGTGGTAGAGTCAGACATTACAGTCTTTGTGGTCCTATCTCCTATGTATTCAATTCATCAACATACTGTAGCATAACAAATTAACACAATAATACATGTCATCAACAATTACAAAAACACTATAAGGAACGGGCGTAGTGACGTCAGAGTTAAGATTCGCTGTTAACTCTGCCTACTTTCGATGCCATCTTGGGGGGTGACTAGATTGACGCGCTGCAACATCAGCCTGTAGTCCTATGCCTCTTGTCTAGCAAGCAGCAATGGTACCCGTGACCAGTGGAGTGTTTGACAGTGTGCATTATCTTCCATCTCTCTTATATCTCTAACTTGTCTGTCGCTCTAATTTAGCGATGGTACGATGGTGCTGCGTTGTCAGATGCAAGTGTTCAGACGTTGGCGTTAAAATTTACACAATTCCAACTTGGAAGCAAAATTACTGGGATCAGATGTCGGAGATATCAAATAATTGTTGCATGGCTTGGGTGTCAGCTGACAAAATAACATAACCTTCAACAACATTCCCAAACACATATAAGCTCTCTACCTGCGCTAAAATGAGCATGACAGCACAATCAAAATATATAATCTGTTGTGTTGATCAGACCGGAGTTTGACTGTTCGTGGTGGAAAATGTTTTACTTAAGTAAAAGTATCAATACTGCAATGTAGAAACACACTGTTACAAGTAAAAGTCCGGTAATCAAAATTTACTTGAGTAAGTACAAAGGTATTGGCATCAAAATATACTTAAAGTACCAAAAGTAAAAATACTCATTATGTAGAATTTCCCATTTCACAAGGTATCATATGTATAAAATGTTTTAAAATCTTTTGAAAATAGCAGATCTACAGCAACTTGTGAGTTTGTAGATTGGCTATTTTCAAATAGCCAAAGTTTAAATAGGGCTGAAGTGGTTAATGTATGTTTTGTTTATAATAATTCAAATCTACAAAGTAACTAGTAACTGTCAATGTTGTTGTGGGCTGGACGTGACCAAACAAGATGGCGACCGGAACTACGTCATTCTGGGCTCGACTTCTCCCTAAATGTTCCGTATAGAGGGTATGCGTGTGACATCATCATCAAACCCGGAAGTTATGCAGGAATGCCTACTTAGTGTCAAAAAAATACTTTCTGGCCTTGACAGCCCATGCATCCAAACAGAAAGGTCATATCTGATTGCATTAAACAACATTAAACAATGTTAAACTCACTTTGCATGTTGCTTTGCCACTCGCTTTGCCACTCGATGTGCAATTCACTTTAGGCATGCGCATACCCTCTATATGTACAAAGGAGAAAAAGATTAAACTGTGGCACCGACAGACTGACACACGCACACACGCACGCACGCACACACACAGACAGACAGACAGACAGACTCAGAGACTGACATACACACTGACAGACAGAGAAATGGACAGACACATGTACAGATAGACAGACAGACAGACAGACACACTGACAGTCACAGGAAGACACACATTGACAAACGGACAGACTAACTGTCTCTCTCTCTCTTTCAGACTAATGATACACAGATCCAGATCAGGGCGCTACGTGAGTTTCCCTGGCTGTATCAACAAGCCGGCTCACAAGCAGCCACAATCCGCCACTCTCCAAACCAGATGAACAGAGCTCTGAAAAACCTTTTTTCTCAGAATGTAAGTACTATTACTACAGTAGCAGTACGATACAATCTATTACTACTGATACAGTGCTACTACTAACTATTACTACTAATATTATTAATGTTGCTACTTCTACGCAGAGCAGATGGGTCTGTGGGGCACTAGGCGAGATGTTGAAAATGGGCTCCCTATTTATTATAATCAGCTTTATTATCACAGCTTTACAGATGTAAATAAAAGAAGAAAGAAAAAAAGGAGGTGAAATTATTTTTTTGCAAGCTCCATCGCTTTTGTTATTTTCATAAAGAAGAGGGGAGGTAACCGAGAAAAAAATATAGCGAATAATCAAACATCCATCCGGTACAGCATGTACATAGGGTTAGGCATAAGGTGCATGAACATAGCAGGAGTTATTGTGCATGATATCCTATCCTATCCTATCCTACTACATAATAATGAAACCTCTGTCAGTCAGTCAGTCACTCATAACCTGTCTGTTCCGCATGGTTCACCTCAGTGGCTTGAGCAATTGATCTTAACTTGCACACGTGCATTGACCATCAGCATATGCACACAACCAAGGCCAACCAAGGCACCTGTTTTTCACTTTCCCAAAATGTAAGCTGTTTATTTATTCAACTTCTTGAAAACCTTGAGTAGAATCCTTTACCCCCGCCCGATCCCTCCTTTCTCTGTAAATATACGACCATATAAACTCTACTGAGTTTTATTCCGATATGTTTTATTGTATTGTATGTATTATATGAATTACTGATGAATTGAGAACAATGGACCACAATGGGAACAAGCCCCCTGGGTCTTTTTGTGTTGTCCTTTTAGCATAACCATTGACTGTACTACAGTACCTATACTTGTTCCTCATGAAATGTTCCTCATCTTACTATTGATTAATTGAATACTTTACCAACAGTTTGCAAAAAAAAGCACAGAGGTAGTTCCATACAAAAGGACTCTAAAAGGATAAACCCAAGAAAGCACTATGGCATGTTTCCATTGGAGTCCTGTGTATTAATTAATCAAAACATTTAAAGACAAACAATAATACACAATAATATGCGAAACCATAATATAAACGAGTAGTAATCAAAAATAAATATATGTATAGTAAACAGTTTGGGGTGGGGGCATTTCTAGTGATAAGCTTAGACATTTTACAGGGGCCAGTTACGAATTGCAGCCACCTGTAAGTGCTCTTTTAGAGCGGTTTTGGAGGAGAGTAAGGAGTAACACTTTTGTTTTACAACGGTAGGTAGGGCATTCCACATTTTGGTGGCATAGCAATAGAATGAATTTAACCCCTTATTTGAGCAGAATCTGGGTTGAACGAGATTTGTGGAGCTCCCTCTGGTGTTGTGCTTGTGAGCGTCTTTTACGTTTTTTAAGTAGTTTGACAGGTGCGTGTCTTTGTGCTGTAGTGTATCTTGTAGACCAGGCCCATTGCAAGTTGCTGTACTCTGTCCTCTACCCTGAGCCATCCCACCCTAGCATAATGAGGGTTAAATGAGTTGAGGACATCCTACTATAATCCTACTATAATTCTAGTAACCTCTGTAGTGGTACGTGAGTGAAGATACCCGGTTCTCCTCACTGGCTGGACCAATTGCTCTGATTTTGCACACAGCCATTGACCATTACCATCTGAACGCAACTGTGAAGCCCGTTTTTCAATTTCATCAAATCTCAGCTTCTTATTAGCGTTTTTGTGTCAAACACTGTCGCCATGGTTACGGGGCTGCCCAGCTATGGGACGAACTGCCTCCCGGGTTGCCAGATCATGTGCGCATATCCCCCCACTGATGTGCTGCGCCGACCGGGTATGGTCTAGTTATTTTAATTCTCATAAAGATAGCAATACAAGCACGCACACATACAGTACATACATACTACATACACGCACGCTCGCTCACTCACTCACTCACTCACTCACTCACTCACTCACTCATGTGGAATATTTGAACCATATCTCCCCTATCAAGTATTGTGTTTTGGATCACTGATGTTAGTATAAAGTTACCAAGTTTGTTTTGCGAAGACATTCAAGTGCTATGCTCCCATATGTTTCTGTAGATCTGTTGGCCTTTCATTCTTTGCCACCGTAGAAACCTTTTGATCCATTGTTTGGAAGGGCACCCTGGGCCTTCTTCACCTGTTATTCAAAGTTGAGTGTTTACAGTAGAACAGTAAAAATAGGGGGGGGGGGGAGAACCCTTCTGATCAGATCATTGTTATCTCTGAGTTCATTATCATATCAATTATCCTAGTTCCTTTCTTGAGAAGTTGCCAGTCTGTCAATGAAGTTCATCGAACCAAAGTCTACAATCACTAACGTATACAGGTTCTTGGATTCATTCAAAAGCTAACAACAAGTTGAGTAAGATGGTTTACAAAGTTTCATGTGGAAATATGGTTTAATGTTTATCCCTGTTAAGGTTATTTTCTGTAAATGCAAATTGGTTCAACCACTGACTGGGAGTGCTGAGTTTGGGTTGTCCAGCCTCCAGCTTGGTTGAATGTGAGTGGTCAAATGAGAACTAGGGGAGGAGTTGGAAAGTTAGGGATGATCTCTTGACTGAAGAGTATAAATTGTATTGATTGATGTGATTTTGTGTGCTCTGTGTCATTCGATCCAAGGACAGACACCTTGCTGTAATCGCTGTCTTGCAAATAAAGACTTACAAAGTATCTTCAACTCTGACTCAAGACTCTCTTCCAAGGCAGGCCTGCGACCTTATCACTGATCATATACGACACTCACTCACACAACTACAAACTGTATCATCTTTGTGTTTGTCTACTTTGCAGAAAGTTTCAAACAAACTGTATATGATGTCTGTACCTGTGTTCTCAACACAGGTCCTACGTGACAGCGAAATAGAGGTACACACACATAACAAACCCACACAAACCCAGACACACGCACGCACGCACGCACGCACGCACGCACGCACGCACGCACGCACGCACGCACGCACGCACGCACACACACACACACACACATTTACTATACTGTATATCTTTCTCTGTCAGATTTGTGAAAAAAAGATCCTACTGGCCTGCATTCTGAAGGTATATGAGAAGATGATTGGTCAGATGTTGGACCAGAGTCTTGGAGGCCAGGATAAGACCAGAGACTCGCCTGACGGCTCTGCCCAGGAAGGAGAGGCTGAGATCAGGCAGAACCTGGTCTATGTGCTGGGAGGTGTCAGAGATCTGCTGAAATATGGATACCAGGACTACAGTATGTTAAAGAAAGATATGCTGAATCTACAGAATATAAAGGTACGCACGCACGCACGCACGCACGCACGCACGCACGCACGCACGCACGCACGCACGCACGCACACACACACACACACACACACACACACACACACAGTGACTGACTGACTGACTGACACACTGACTCACAGACAGACAGACAGACAGACAGACCAACTGTGTCTCTCTCTTACAGACTAAAGATACACTAATCCAGAAAAAGGCTCTACGTGAGTTTCCCTGGCTGTATCAACAAGCCACGTTCATGGTTCGAGATGTTCAAGATCGAGATGATTGTGTCTCCAGTACATCACCCCCAGAAGAGCCCTCCATCAGTGTCTCCAGTACATCACCCCCAGACGAGCCCTCCATCGGTGTCTCCAGTACATCACCCCCAGACGAGCCCTCCATCGGTGTCTCCAGTACATCACCCCCAGACGAGCCCTCCATCGGTGTCTCCAGTACATCACCCCCAGACGAGCCCTCCATCAGTGTCTCCAGTTCAACATCCCCAGACCAGCCCTCCATCAGAGTCTGCAGTACGTCATCCCCAGACGAGCCCTCCATTAGCGTCTGCAGTATGTCATCCCCAGACGAGCCATCCCCAGACGAGCCATCCCCAGACGAGCCATCCCCAGACGAGCCATCCCCAGACGAGCCCTCCAGCCATCTTGATCGAGATGATTCAGACTCTGATTCTCT
Organism: Gymnoscopelus microlampas; assembly: GCF_963454915.1. Lineage (NCBI taxonomy): Eukaryota > Metazoa > Chordata > Actinopteri > Myctophiformes > Myctophidae > Gymnoscopelus > Gymnoscopelus microlampas. The sequence goes on from NC_139958.1 coordinate 37,884,093, forward strand.
CTCTACGTCGTCGCCGGACAAGCCCTCTGAGAATGACTGCTCAATGAGTTTCAGAATTCTGAAACTCAATTGATATTAATAAGAGCCAGGCCACAAATCTAGGGGTCATATTTGACTCAGACTTATATTTTGAGACTCATATAAAAAGTATTACCAAAATCGCTTTTTATCACCATTATATTATGTCGGCAGCAGGGCTGCGATGTTGTATATACCACTGGTTCTCAACATAGGGCTGGGGACCCCCAGGGGTCCTTGAGAGGATCCCAGGGGGTCCCCAGGCTCAAATGATTGATAGTTAGGAATCAAAACGACCCTTGCAGGTCTATAACTCTGAGAGTGTATAAATGTTCTCAGAGTTATCTTAGAGTCATATCAAATGGAGGTCCATGGCCTAATGAATATCAAACTGTGGGTTCTGAAATTTTGAAAAGGTAAGAAGCACCGCTATTTACAGCTGACTGGAATGCCATCTAAATTAGCTAACCATCATTGTCAGTATCATGTGTCAATATCATGGTCAGCATCATGGTCAGTATCATGGTCAGTAACATAAACAGACTTGTCAGTCTTGTCCACTTTCAGTCCTTGGGTCCAGCTCCGTCCAGCCGTCAGCCCTCTGTCCACCTTGCATTGTTTGTTCCATCTCTCATGTAGTGTCCCATCTCTGCCTCAAGCACCTACACCTGCCTGTGTGTTGAGGCCCTCTGGGAGTTGTAGTTGTTGCCATGGCAGCCATTTTGTGTGTACCACTTGTCCTCTTGTGATGCCACAATTGTAATTAAGTAGAATTATGTAATTTATTCTCCGTAATGTGGGGTTAATTATGGGCATTCATAGATGTAGCATAATGATTCATTCATAATACATTGCATGACGGCATCGCACATTTGAAAATAGTTGATCTACAAGCTCACAACGTGATGCATCGCACCATGCTGTAAGCTTGCAAATCTGTGCTTTTTTTAGCTTGTATTTTCGGACTGCAGCACCATCGTCAACGTACAAATCGCCCTCATTGCTTGTGGGGCGGCCGTAACTGAGTGTGTGTATAGGCCATCTGGCATTCTTTAGGTCACCGGTTCGCTTCCCGTCTCCCATGCATATCTGTGTGTAGAAGTGTCCTGAGCAAGACACTTAACTCCCCCCGAGCACTCATCGTGACCATCTGAGCAACCATCAGCTGGGTGAAGCTGAAACTGAATTTTCCCCTGGGTATTAACAAAGGTCTATACGGTCCTACAGGTTCCAGAAACTCACTGAGATAAAGACTAGAGTATTAGTGTGTTCTATAGTAGTAAAGACAACATACCCAGACCTCTAGCAACGTGCACTGTTCACTTTAATGAGTCAATATCAAGAATTCAAGACACATTATGTAAACCATTAACAGCTGTTGTGATTTTATAGGGGTCAATGCAGATGACATGTACTGTTCAAATCACTTAGAGAGTTCATCCTTCAATAATTGTACCTGTAAATGTATATTTGAATATCCTCTTGTTCTTAAGCACATGTTTATCATTGACACTCGTCTTTGTAAATATGGATCAGAAATGTCCTGATAGATGTGCACACAGTGTCACGGACCAGAGAAAGATCTTTTCTTTTCTTTTATAGTAAAATAAAATATAGTGTTGATGGTTGAAGATCCTAAAGGAAATTCAATCTTAATGTTAAAAATGTATGACTGAATTAAATATAGTTATAATTAGAGTTATATGTTGTGGTTATGGTCAAAATTGAAGGGCCACATTGGTGGTCTGGCGTTTAGTTTATTAACTATGACTATGTCTATTTGACATTACTGCTGATCAGTTTCCAAAGCATGAGGTGGTTGGAAAGAAGCGGTTGGGTTCCATTCATTTTAGTACAGTATGCAAATCTATTTCACATGCTTGAAATAGGTAATGTAACACACTATATATTATCACTAAACATATTATAATAAAACAAAATAATAAAAACATTAGATTGACGTTATTAAACATATTGTAAATTTGGTTGTTGACAGTTGAATCAAGAGATCTTTATATGGCCGTGTGTGTGTGTGTGTGTGTGTGTGTGTGTGTGTGTGTGTGTGTGTGTGTGTGTGTGTGTGTGTGTGTGTGTGTGTGTGTGTGTGTGTGTGTGTGTGTGTGTGTGTGTGTGTGTGTGTGTGTGTGTGTGTGTGTGTGTGTGTGTGTGTGTGTGTGTGTGTGTGTGTGTGTGTGTGTATTTGGGACCAGAGCACTAATTTGGAGCCACAGATAGACACTGCTAGACCAGTGGTTCCCAACATTTTGTCCTTGGACCCCCACTTACATAATAATATTATTATTTTATTTGTATTGCAATTTTCATTCACAAGGAATCTCAGAGTGCTACATAGTCAAAAGCATGAAATCAATCACAAAAGGCACAAACAATTGTGTCAGGCACAGAAGGATATTGCCGACAGTCGCGACACAATTTAACATGAAAACAGCTTCCTAAATAGAAAGGTCTTTAGTCCTGTCTTAATCTGACAACATGGATGAAAGCAAGGTATGATTTTGTGCAACATAGACTACAAACAGACGATGCCCTGTTATCTTTTATTTAATCTGAACATTAAAGTGTCAATAGCTGTGAGAAGTAGTTTCAGGGTTTCTCTGGTTAACACACAGGAAGAACGTTTAAAGTAAACACCTGCGTGTGTGTGTGTGTGTGTGTGTGTGTGTGTGTGTGTGTGTGTGTGTGTGTGTGTGTGTGTGTGTGTGTGTGTGTGTGTGTGTGTGTGTGTGTGTGTGTGTGTGTGTGTGTGTGTGTGTGTGGGGTTGGTTGGTTGGTTGGTATGGGTGTGTTATATCACTTCATGTGAAATTGGTGAATTTAAAGAACTTTACAACCACAGTTTACACACACACACACACACACACACACACACACACACACACACACACACACACACACACACACACACACACACACACACACTACACACTCTCTCTCTCTCTCTCTCATGACCTTTGACACGATATAAATGTCTCAATAGAAGAGCAGGGAGACATACAACCACCCCAATTATATAAGTTATATTGTATTAACATACTCTATCGTATAGATTGGACACAATGAAATTGTATGCATTAAAACATATTACATAGTGCCGCTTTAAATCACCTTTAAAGCCATGTTAAGCCCCTTTCTTAGTCTTGTTGACAGTCTTAGCGTTTTTATTGAGTTTATCTGTGTTTATTTTATATCTCTGTTTCTGTGGTATTTTGTTTTACACTATATCATGTTATATTATTCACTGATCTTATGTTATAGTTGTATCTCTTATGGTTATTATGCTGCTCTTTTACTTTGTTCTCTTGTATCATTTTCATGATGTAGGTTACACTGCTGCTGAGTCAGTGTTGGCCAAAACATAATTGAGCAATTAATAAGCCTTTATAAGTCATATTCCATTTGAATTGAATTCATAAATCAATCTTTTCCCCATTGACTATATTTTTAGCTAGACTTTTCAAATCATCCCATATGCTTATGCAATAACAGACAAAGCATGGACAGACAATAACCATGCAATAATATTTAGTGTGTTACACCTATTTCAAGCATGTTTGATTTTAAATAGATTTGCATACTGTGCTAAAATGAACCCAACCGCTTCTTTCTAACCACGTCATGCTTTGGAAACTGATCAGTAGTAGTAACGTCAAATATACAGTGAGTCGAATATACAGTAAGTCATTTCTGGCTGAGTTGATTTTTTTCGTAATGTTCCTTCTAAAGAGAACACTGCTTAACAAATTCTAACAACGTAGTCTTACCTCCATTATGTCAGCAGCAAGGGCTGCGATGTTGTATACTGGTTCTCAAACGTTTTCATTTCGGGACCCGGTTTGGCATATAAGGGTTCTCAAACTTTTCAGACTGTGACCCCCCAAAATAATCAAATTTGAAGCACTTGGAATTCTAGGAGTTTAGGCATTACATTTAGTTTGACTCGGTTCCACAGATAAGTTCACAACACCTCGCACCATAGTCAGCACCACATTCAGTACCCTAGTCAGCACCATAGTCAGTACCATAGTCATTACCTTGTTCAGCACCATATGCAGTACCATATTCAGCACCATAGTCAGTACCCTGTTCAGCACCATATGCAGTACCATAGTCAGCACCATAGTCTGTAGGCCTACCATAGTCAGCACCATAGAGTCAGCACCATAGGCAGCACCATAGTCAGCACCTTAGTCAGCACCATAGTCAGCACCCTAGTCAGCACCAAAGTCAGCACCATAGTCAGCACCAGTTCAGCAGCCGCTGAGGTGGGGTGTGAAATGTGGTATTTAGTTGTCTCCGCCAGGAGACAATTGTTTTCGTTCTCGTTGTTTTTGTTTTGGTCCAAAATATTGTCTATATACATACATTCATGAAACCACCTGCTGACCAGCTGTTAGCGTTGAGCTTTTTTTTAGGGGGTATATGTGACCATACCTCTGTATTACAAAGATAGACTACAGGAAATGTGTGGGACCCAGAAATGTTGTTTTTTTATTTACTTTTATTATTGAAATGTAATCTATAGGCATAGTGTATGATATTCAACTTTGTTGCTAAGAGTTTAGTGTTGAGCAATTAGCATAATTAGTGTTATTAACCATGTATTGGTATATGTATAAAAGATGTATACTTTGGGAAATCCTTTTTTTGAAAAAGGTGGTTTTAGGTCATTCAGTGCCTTAAGACCTATTTTATACTTTGGCTATTCGAAAACAGCCGATCTACAAGCTCACAACGCATCGCATCACAAGCTTGTAGATCTATAATTTATTATAATAATAATGAGTACTTTTACTTTGGTACTTTAAGTACATTCTGATGCCAATACTTTTGTAATTTTACTCAAGTATAATTTGGAATGTAGGACGGGTACTTGTGCCAGAGTATTCACTGTGGTATTGCTACTTTTACCTGAGTAAAAAGACTTCTTCCATCACTGCTGAGCTGCCACACGTTATATATAGCCTCTACATACAAAAGTACAAACTCTAGTGAAGCCACAGGTTGAATGATAATCAGACCAGAACAGTTTTTTCCATACCACTAAAAAACATAATTTCACAGTAAAATGTACATGTCCATGTTACCTTTACTGCATTGTCATACTGTCTGTTTAATTGAGTACAATGTTTAATTATGAAACTTTTCAATAATTAGTTTCTAAGAAGGGAGACGCATTGAACATAACAAAAGTCATTAAGAGATGTATTACATACAACCAGGGCTGTTGCTGAAGTCCAAGGTCAAGGCACAAGACAAATCTCCCACATTTCATATTAAGTCCAGTTGCCAAAGTAACTGAACTAAAACTAGAAAAAGTGCTCCTCAGAGCACAGGTCTCGGCCAAGTCAGGTAGCTTCTTTTTCTGTTCATCAAATCTCAAGTTCAGTCATTTGTGCTGTTGACCTGCAGTACAAGGACATACATATTGTTCTATAATCATTCTTCTGACAAACCTGTTACTTCATGTCCAAACTTCCAAAATACTACAAAATGCTTTACTAAATCTGAAAAGGGTTTTGGGAAATGAGATATGTATGAGACTAAACTGTGAATTTTATTGACAAACATATTTGGCTACTATTCAAAGTCTTGGTCTCTTATTATGATGTATTTTGTAAACAAATCCCCCTTCCCTGAAACTGTATACACTAGTATTTCAACTTGGATACCCTGAAGATTTTGTTTGCAAACATATCATATTCAAGCCCTGTCTGTGTGTGTAAACCAAACCAAAATATCTCTCTCTCTCTCTCTCTCTCTCTCTCTCTCTCTCTCTCTCTCTCTCTCTCTCTCTCACTCATTTGTGTTTCTTTTTCCTATTTTTACTGATGCCAATAATTTTGCATTATATTAACTACTGACATGATTATGGGATTCTTTGAATTATCTATTCTCAAGCTTTTGTCCCTCTCTAGAGCTCCATTGTTAGTAGCCTACTTAGTTGAGTGGCCTATCTGATATTTTAGTAGCCTTCACCTGTTCCCACACTCCGAAGAATATGTGTAGCAGTGCCTATAAAGCACAGAGCTAATAATTAATACATAACAACAACGATAACAGCCTCGAATAATACCACAAAGAATCAAAAGTTTGACTTGGTGGATGACTACACTAGTGGTCACACACATAATAGGGGCCTTTGCAGGCAAGCAGCCTTTGTTCTGTGATCACACACACACACAGCAGGGAGAAACAGGACGTCTGTCTCTGCCACTAGTACAGCTGCAGGGCCCTTTTAGTAGCTCCGGGTTTTACACTTCACTCGTACGTCGGTGTTGGAAAGGAATAGCAGATCTACAAGCTCACCACGCGTCGCGGATGCGACCCGTGGTGAGCCTGTGAATCTGCTTTATTTCTCCCCGGGCGCGCGACACCGCCGTACGTAAACCTCTCGTCACCAGGCGTTCAGTAGCACCCGTGGAAAGCCTGGATGTTTCCATTCCGAATTAACCAGCTCGAGCCGGTCTAGAGTGGAGCCCGCCTACTGTATCCGGTACAATTCCCCATACACGGCAGGCGCCGTTTCCGTATCCGCCCCCCAGCAGCAGACCGGATACGCAAAGTTCGTCGCAAAGCGAATTCGACCCACAGAAGCCTACCGTCGTACGGACGAAGTGCAAAAGTCGGCGCACGCGCGTTGGGGGCCACCGTGCAGTGTTGCCATGTCTGCTCATTATAAGCGACCTTGGGCTTATTTTTCTGTAAAGTTGCTTATTAGTAAATATTGGTAGTTGAGTGTTGCTTATTTTGGGCTTGCTGTGTAATGTTATTTAAACCAGTGGTTCTCAAACATTTTCATGTGAAGGACCCCCCAAATTAATATGTATTTGTCCACGGACCCCCATCTAAAAGTATTTTGTGACCCCCCCCTGTACCAGATTGGTGTTGTTAAAATGTTCAAAGAATATTCAAAATGTTTCACTTTTTTCAATATTTGTTGCTGTTGTTGAAAATAGGAGATCTACAAGCTCGTAAATCTACTATTTTCAAATATCCGGTGCTCATGTGGCTATAGTAGTCGCTGCTTTTGGGCTTGTTTTCCTAGACGTGGCTGCTTATTTCTCTCGCGACATCTGGCAACGCGGGCCCCCGTGTGTTTGCATTGTGTCTGTCTGGTGAGAACTGAAACTGCCGGCCGCGTCGCTGAGCCTTTAAAAAAATATCTCTAACCACCACCACCAAGCACCCGCTGCAATGTCGGGCAGGTCGGTCCGAGCGGAGACCCGGAGCAGGGCGAAAGATGACATCAAGCGGGTTATGGCCGCCATCGAGAAAGTACGAAAATGGTAAGAAAAGGGAAAAGAAAGGAAATTTAAAAAAAAAAAGCCCCACAGCCTTCGTTCGTTACCTAACACACGAGAAAAGGCTTGTTGGGGGAGGAGAGAGAGGGAACGAGAGAAGAACCCATAAAGACATTTTCAACGGCGCTTTTTTTTTGGTAGATGCAACTTCTTCAGGTGCACCGACCGGGGCGCACTTGCGCGACTTTTATTCGATTGACTTATTCGATAGCGATTGGATTTTTTTTTATCGAATTTCTTTCTCCCCCTCCTCCCTCCCTCCCTCCCTCCACCACAAGGGAGGAGGAGGGCTGAACCCAACAGAGAAAGAAGAAGCCATGTCGTTGCAGCCAGTCACATGAAGCCATTATTCCTTTCTCTCCCTCGCCTTGTTTGTGTTCCCTGCGACACCGGGGGAGGCGAGGCGACGCTCGGGACGACACTAAAAACCGTCCATGTCGTCGCCCCGGGAGACAATATTATTATGACGAGTCGACGGCCGCTCTTCTTGAGTCAGGAGTAGTTTTAGTGCACCGTTTCCCAAACACCGGGTCGGGACCCATTCGTGGGTCGCGGACCAATTTTTATGGGTCACGAGTAAACATGCCTTTGTTTTTTGTTTCCTACATTTTGTTTTTGATTGTCATTTCAAAATATATTTTTTTTAAATCACCAGAAATTCACACATTTTCAGAAATTAAATACAAAAAATAAAAATCTATATATCTTTTTCAAAATTATAAATAAAACAACTTTTATTAAAGAAGTGGTGAAAATAGCAGATCCACAAGCTCACAACGTGTCTCGTCGCGACACGTTGTGCGCTTGTAGATCGGCTATTTTCACTAGTTTGGGTCCCGGGGAGACAGAAAACTTCTCTTTTTGGGTCTCGAGCTAAAAAGTTTGGGAACCATTATTTAGTTTAGTGTGTGTGGAGTTTTAAATGAAGCGCTTTGAGTCGCACTGAAGGGCGGCCAGAGAGAATGAATGCTGCCTGCTGTCTGCACGGTGGGGGTTGGGAGAGAAGGGAAGTAAGGCTACTGATGGGAACATGGTGAAGTAGGCTACTTTTATTTTGCCATAGGCAAAATAAAAATGTTTATTCAGCTTTCAGCATGATCACAGATGTTTAAAAAGACACTTGCCATTAAAACACTGGATTATTTTGCTGATTACAATATAAAACAAAAAAATGCAATTGCCTATCTAAAAATCTAATAACCTAAGACACGAATCTAAAATCCATTATAATTTAAGTCTGCACATGTATGGGATTAGTGATTTATTGTATCTCAGTTCTGTAGGCCTACTGGTGGTAACATGGTGAAGTAGGCTACTGATGGTAACATGGTGAAGTAGGCTACAGGTAGTAACATGGTGAAAACACCTAGTATAAGGTCAGTATAAGGATCAGTATAAAGATCTATTGACATAAAATGACCCCTCCCCCGAGTTGTAATAAGACTTGTAATACAAAAAATCTACTTGCTTTTGGATGTGTTGTGTTCGTTAATAGAGGGCTTAGATCCAAATTAATATAACTTTTCTACAACTTAGATTTTGGCTTGTATTTCTGTAATAACAAGCTAACTGGCATCTAATCATGTTTGTAAGTTAAATGCAGTGCAAGGCATGAATAATAATTTGATAATTGTGCAAGCATGAATAATAATTTGGTAATTCAGACAGTAATGTATTCCTAGATCAAAATTAATATAATAACGTTGCTACAAGATATTTTTGGTTTGTATTTCTGTAATAACTTGGTATAGATAAAAAGTTAACTTACAAGCTAACTGGCATCTAATAATGTTTGTTAGTTAAAGGCAGTGTATGCATTTGGCTACTTGATTTCTCTTTTTTAATTGCTTGCAAGGATTTAACATATTTATGTGATGTCTGCTGCTACTTGCCAGGGCAACATGGTTTTGTTTAGCTTTGATTAAATTATAACCGCTTCATTTAAAGATGTTTCGTGTCCACGATAATGTCTTTATATTATACAGAGTCTCATGTCACTTTTGTGTCCTTTGCTAAATAGGGAGAAGAAATGGGTGACAGTCGGAGATACGTCTCTTCGGATCTACAAGTGGGTCCCAGTGACAGAACCCAAATCCGATGATGTGAGTTAAACCCTTCCTTACCATACAACAAACACTCATGTTTTTTCGCATATATACAATATGTACATATATTTTCCACATGAGATGGCGTCTATACATGCTGAAAAGGGACAAAGCGAAGTGAAGTTTGAGCATGCTGAAGCAAGGCTCAAGTTTAGCTGAACCATTGTGCTGATGAATATATGAAAAGATGAATGTGTCATGTGCTCTTGTTCTGGCTGCATTCATAATTGTATTATAACTATGTCTCCTCTTTTACCAAGTAAAAGCATTTTCGCCCAGTTCCCACTGCTGTCATAAGCATTTGGAAGGCACATAAGGCCTGAATCACTGACATTAGAGTGGCACTGAAGCATTGTTATTTAAAATTATTATTAGGCTATTACTTTAGTGTTTTTATGGTCGCAACAAAAAAAAATCTGCCGTACTGGATTAGGTTCTTTGAATCACACAGTATTTGCTCGTGTACAGTTGTTGTCTTTAGACATTAGGTTAGAGATGGTTAAGATTAGGTATATAATAAGGTTCATATGGTTGTGTTTGGGCAATATGATGGTTTGAGTTTAGATATAAGGTTTCGTTTAGTTTAGTTTTAGGCATAGGTTTTTGGTGTTGGTCAGGGTAAGGATCTGGGAGGGCATTCATCAAGCAGAGCACCCAATGGCCTTTTTATCCACTTAAACCCTCTAGTCTTAGTGAAACGTACTTGTCTTGGACTGTTTTCTTTCTTCGTCAACACCAAATCTCGTTCTAGTTTTTACAATCTGAAAATGCGGCACGTTGCAACACGATTTGAGCTTGTAGATCAGCTATTTATGGTGAATGTCCCAGAATAGGCATGCTGGGGTTCAAGTGGTTAATAATAATAATAATAATAATAGCTTACATTTAATTAGCGCCTTTCAAGAGACCCGAGGACGCTTTACATTGAGAAATTGTCGTAATTGTCACAAATTAAACAATTAATTTCCAAAGAATTAGGTGGCCAACTGGCCATAGGCTGCCTTGGCCAAAGTATATTCTACCTACCTGCTGTAAATGCTCTAAAGATGGTCAAGGAATAATAACTGGGTAATCAGTGCTGTAGGATCTTTACTCATAGGCATCAACTTCAGTAACTTTGGTGTTAACCAAACTGAAGATTTCAGCAATTCTAAATGTATAATATCACTTCACAGTTATGTGAATATTAAAAGACGACAGTATGGCTTCCCTGTGCAACTGAAAAGGCTTTCAGACAGCTAAATTAATGATCAGTTATCTGGACGTGATATGCATACTGTATGTTGAACAATGCCTACACAACCCGATGTGCGATCCCATGATTGCCACAACAAGTCTGGTATGGTGTTCATATAGTCCAAAGCATTCTGCACTCCATGCTAAATGGCACAAGTGGCACAGTTACATTCATTCTAAATAGAAGTGCTTTGGCTTTAACAATATAACCCATATTATTCACCATTATCAATTTCTGCCATTCTAAATGTTGGAGAAATACACTTTGGGACATGGGGTATTTAGTTAATTATTTCAATTTAACATTGACATTTATTAGGGATAATATCTTCTTTTTCTTTTTTTTTTGCCAAACCTGCTATGGTTCCTTTCTCTCTTTTATGGTGTGGCTCTGTAGCAGTCTACAGTAGCTGTCTAAGATGGTCTTGTCTGTCTGTGTGTGTGGAGCTAACCTTGCAAACCACTTGACCGCTCGGTGCCAAATTTCATGTGCACCCTACCAGTAGGCCAGATATTATTTTATACTTCATGTAAAAGAAAATATTAAAATGTAATAATTTAGTCAACAGTAAAACTCAACAAAGATTTGATCGAGATGAAACCCTGCCCAAATGTGGAGTCATATGTCATAGATGAATATTCAAATTTGATAATGAAGTCAACACAGCTTTTATCAGGCTGAAACCTTGCCCACATTTGGAGTCGTATGTCATAGATAAGTCATAGATGACTGACATCACAGGATCCACATTGGAGCCATTCCGTTCCCATGTGGATCCCGAGATGCACATGATTCAAATGTTTTTTATGTGCACATTAAGAGGAACACATGTACTACATCTACACAAACTGAGACTTGGAACATAAGATGTCTTTTATTGTGTTGAATAACTACAAACTATAGTGTCCACTTTTGAGTTGACACCATTTAGAATAGTGTCTATTCATGTTTATTGAACTTCCTTTCAATATCTGAATTTCCGCAAATCTCTGTTCAGTGCTTGGCCCTCGTAATTGCTACTTACATTGCTATTTAATTTTATCCTCATAACCTTTTGCGCTCAAAAGTTACATTTTTACTTACTCATTATCCACACATGCATAACTTAATTATTATTATTCCTTATTTGTTTTTAGAAGAACAAGAATAAGAAGAAGGGTAAGGATGAGAAGTATGGCTCTGAGGTGACCACTCCAGAGAATAGCTCTTCTCCTGGGATGATGGACATGCACGGTGAGTGTAATCACACTAGAACTTGATCTAGAAGCGCTGGTTCTCAACGTGGGTCCTTGAGGGGGTTCCAGGGTGACACCAGCTAAATAATTAAAGAACCAAATAGAACTTTACGGGACTGTAACTGAGAATTGAACTATCAAGTTATAGTTAAACCTTTTGAACAATGTGGAATCATCACATCACAGGTTTACAGGTGTAAAGAAGTGGGTGAAATAAATGTTTGTGCAAGGTCCATTGTTCTTGTTGTTTTCAGGAAGAGAAAAATAAAAGGAAGAGGGCGGACTTCAGGGAAAGCAAGGAGAGAAAGGAAAAAAAAAACAGAAACATGTCGAGGATAGGCAAAACAAAGATATCTACATAATATACACATTGCTTAATCCAGCTTGTACAGGGGGGTACTCGTCCTTTACATGACAATGTTTGAGAATCACTCTTATTTGGTGATCAGTGACTAATATGGTGCACCTGTCCTGTGTCCATTCTAGACGAATGCAGCAATCAGAGTTCCATCGCTGACTCGTCCCCGGTGAAGCAAGAAAATAGCTGTAGCACCAGCCCCACCCCCGAGCCCGCCGCCGTCTCTCACCGTGACAACACTGAAGCCAAGAACGACCAGAGTCCTGACAGCAAGAGGGGTCAGAGAGACACACACACACACACACACACACACACACACACACACACACACACACACACACATACACATACACATACACATACACACACACACACCTATAGCTAGGTGTAAGACACCTAGCTATAGGTGTTGTTGTACCTGGGAAATTACGTGAGGAGCTTAATTATTATTTATTTTCTTATTCTATCAAAATGCTGCTGTATTACTTACGACCTATGAACAACACACTGAGGGTGAAAGAGACGACTTGTTCTTTGCAGTTACAAACACACAAGGGGAAGACAAGGCTGCAGCTGTGATGCTGTTGCCCCCTAGGGGCTGTAACTGCCATCCTTTCATCTTTCTATCCTGTTGTCTCAGTCGTTAGATATTTCTGATAATATACCTTATTTGCTCTGTGTATTACTTCAGTTAGACAGGACTGATCTCTTATAAATGTTTATTAACATAGAGTTAGTTCTGATATATGGTTGTTCCTGGTAGTGTTTCAGACTTTCAGTTATAACAGAGCCGCCCAAAGTATCAAATACACTGTTTTGTAACTTTGGTTATTATAGTGTCAGGATAGCACTTGAGCAATGATTTGGGAAAACTACCTAACAATTTCTCAGACCAATATTGCAATTCAATTTGCGGTATGAGTCAATCTGCAGTCCCATATTCAATGTTTACAGTATAAACACCACAACATACTGTATACTGTCAACATATAAACTATTTAAAGAACCATACCATTGTTATTGCATATGTAGCCCACTGACTACAAGTCATGTATATACTTTCACATTTTCACAAAGAATATCACATTTTTTTATTAAAAAAAAAAGAATTACACAATTCTTTTAATTCACATTTTTTGATAAAAGCCACCTTTTTAAAATGGTCTGCTTCTACAGGTTAGGTTAATTTAGCTCTAAACTAATGTACAAGTAAGTGTGCATGTGGTGCTGTTGATTCATGTGGGTGCGTGTCATATGTTGTCTTCCTCAGGTAAGAGCACCCCAGCAGCCTCAGAGACCTCAGAAAGAGCACCAAGTGCCAAGAGAGACAGCCAGTCCTCAGGGGAGAAGGACTCTCCTTCAGAGAGCAAAGCCACTCAGGTATGGGAAACTCCACACATTTATTTTTGGTGCTTCTTACTTTAACCACCCATTAAGACTGGGAACGCATACTTTGTCATTTTAGATTTTTAGCTATAACCATTATTTTATACTTTGGGGTATTCAAAAATAGCAGATCTACAAGCTCGTAGCGCAGCACAGAGTGCCGCGCTACGAGCTTGTAGATCTGCTATTATTGAAAAATCTTGAACATTTGTGTTGAATACATTATATTTTTGGGAAACAACATTTTTAACTCAAATCTTTGCTTCTTGGGTTTCCCCGGAACAACATATTTTGATGGGTATCGGCGGCCAAAAATGTATAATTTTGGGGGTCCTTGATAATAAAAAGTTTGAGCACCGCTGATATAGCAACAATAGTTTTTCAGAAAAATGAAGACATTTGTTGAGACATTTGACAGTTACAAATGTTCGCTTTGAAAAATATACATTCAAAGATTGGCACACATTTTCACGATTTTTCAAAAATGGCAGATCTATAAGCTCATAGCACGGCACTCGGTGCCGTGCTATGAGCTTGTAGATCTGCTATTTTTGAATAGCCCAAAAAAAAAAAAATGACACGGGTGCGTTCCCGGCCTTAATGGGTTAAACCCTCTATTCTTAGTCAAACGGACCTGAGTTACAACTATACTTGGACCCTAACCCTTTTAATATCTGCACAGCCCTCAGCAAGTTCAGTTTTTGCACTCCAGACCACATTTCTGTTAATCTGGTATGGCTATAACCCTACTGTTTATAATTATTATTTATTATATTATTTATTATTATTCTCCTTCTTCTGCCATGAGATGGCATCATGCCACCTGGCAAAATTATAGATATCCATGTGCATTAGCTTCCCGAAAAATTACCACTGTTGGCCAGATGGGGGTGCTAACAGCTGCTAATATAACCTGTACATGTAATAATAATACATTTGGATTCACAAACTGTAGCCTATGTAACTATTGTTGCTGTATAAGTAGAAAGTGGGCTCAAGAAGCTGCATCTAGCAAGTGTGTGATAGCATTCTTTCTGTGTAGAGTGAAGGTCTCTGGCCTGCAGACTGCACAGTTTTGGCCCTCTTATACATTCATTACATGTCACACTGTGTGACGTGAGAAAGGGTAAAATCATGATTATCCACCTTGTCAGACTGTCTGCCTGTCACATGGTGACCTATGTGAGCCGGGGCATTGTTTCACCTCGAGAAAACCAGACCTGGTCTTGACTTGGTAGAAAAGGATGACATGAGTTGGCAAGTCTCCAAAGGGAGCTGATGATATCTGCATGTCATTCTTCACTAAACTGTCTGCACATCGACTAGCACAGAGTGATTGATTATCTCTGCGAGGCTGCAGATTATTGTTTTCACTGTGTGTGTGTGTGTGTGTGTGTGTGTGTGTGTGTGTGTGTGTGTGTGTGTGTGTGTGTGTGTGTGTGTGTGTGTGTGTGTGTGTGTGTGTGTGTGTGTGTGTGTGTGTGTGTGTGTGTGTGTGTGTGTGTGTGTGTGTGTGTGTGTCCGCTCCTAATATCACAAACTGCACCGATATTAAGCCTCTATGTCATGTGCACGCTGCCAGCAGGCCAAAACACTCTGGCCTGCTGGCACAAAAGAAAATACTTTGTTTTTGTGAGAATTAATAAATATATTTAATAAATAGTACAAATTCAAATTCACAAATAAATCCTTACACAGTACACACCAACAGAAATATTATAATTCAATTAATACTGTATGTAAATGAGAAGTATTTGTGAATAAATGTAATTAGAGTTTTAGTAATCTTGTTCCTCTAGCTCAAGGCTTGTCTTCTGCGTCTCTGCTCAGTTTGGTGGCCTGTTGATACAGCCAGGGAAACTCAGATAGTGCCTTCTTCTGGACCAATGTACTGTTAGTCTGAAAGAGAGAGAGACAGTTAGTGTGTGTGTGTGTGTGTGTGTGTGTGTGTGTGTGTGTGTGTGTGTGTGTGTGTGTGTGTGTGTGTGTGTGTGTGTGTGGTGTGTGGTGTGTGTGTGTGTGCGTGCCATATGTGTACCTTTATATTCTGTAGATTCAGCATCTGTTTCTTTAACAGACTGGAGTCCTGATATCTATATTTCAGCAGATCTTTGACTTCTCCCAGCACATAGACCAGGTTCTGCCTGATCTCAGCCTCTCCTTCCTGGCCAGAGCCTTCAGGCGAGTCCCTGGTCTGATCCTGGCCTCCAAGACTCTGGTCCAACATCTGACCAATCATCTTCTCATATACCTCCAAAAAACCGACCATTAGGACCTTTTTTTCACTATTCTGTGGGAGAGAAAGATATATAGTAAATAGATATATTGTGATATGACATAAGTGTTTGTCTCTTCTTGGTTTATAATCCCTTAATGCCAGTTTTATACTTAATACTTAAAAAAATAGAATGTTATAGAATTGTAATTCTAAATATTATTTTTTTCATATCGCCCGTTCCTAGCTTCTAATCACTATCCCTGATACACCCATCCATCTTTGGAGAATGTTTGTGGATTGTGTGTGTGTGCGTGCGCGTGTGTACCTCTATGTTGCTGTCTCGTAGGAAGTCAATGGAGAACACAGGAGATCCAGTAATTCCCTGTTTGTTAGCTTTCTGCAAAGTCAACAAAAACAAACATACAATTAATTTGGTAGCTCTGTGTGCGTGCGCGCCTGCTCGTATTGCTATCTTAATTGTGAGAATCAAATGTCCTCACAAGGATAGTAAGATGAGGACCATTACGCTAAGTGAGGACATATTACACAGCCTCATTTCCAAGAGGTTATTTTAGGCTAGGATTGAAGCGTTCAAATCAGAGCTAGTTAAGGTTAGGTTTAAGTTCAGTCATATAGTGGTGATGGTTAAGGTCATTAAGAGTTAGGTTGTTAGGGTTAAAATTAAAGGACCATACTGGTGGTCTGGCATGGTTTAGTCCATTAACTATGACTCGCTGTATATTTGACTTTACTGCTGATCACTTTCCAAAGCGTGTAGTGACACATGTTCTATTTCTTAGGAAGCCCTAGGGTTCCATTAATTTTTAGTACAGTATGTAAGGACTATTTAAACTGAAACTTGCTTTAGAATCCAACACATTAAATATCATTGGGTGGTTATTGTTTGTTAAAGTTATGTTCTTGTTGCGATTTACTGCATTTTAAAACGCGGATTGATTGGAAAAGTCTAGCCAAAAATGGTCACTGGGGAAAGATTGATTTATGAATTAAATTCCCATAGGCTATGACTTAAGCACACAATTATGTTTTGGCCAACAATGTCTCAGCAGCAGTAGCAGTAGTAGTAGTACCTATACTGCTACAACCCTAGTCTTGTTATTGTAGTAGTCACAATAGTTGTAATAACAGTACTACTAGTAGTAGTAATAACGGTACTACATTACTACTGGTAGTAGTAATAGTTGTAGTGGCAGAAGTAGTAACAATGCAGTAATAGTACTTACATAGTGCTGAAAGAGTTTTTTCAGAGCATTGTTCATCCCGCCTTGCTGGTTATTCATACTGCCCAGACCGACCGACAGACACACACTGAGACACAACACACGCATTACAACTGATGCCATTTCAACGGTCCGCTGTACTGTCACAGGTTCAACTCCACAGGCTCTGGTGGTTGCTTTAAGTTCAGTTAGTCTGTCTGTCTCTGTACTGTGTGCCTTTAATTGTTCCTGAAGGGAAGTGTGATTGAGTTTAGTGAAGTCTGTCACTACTACTTATACTGTACCCTGAGAGAGCGAAAGAGAGAGAGCGCGAGAGAGAGAGAGGTGTGAAAACTGTGGTCGTGGAGAATTTCCTTTTAAATCACCGAAATTCATAGAATTGATGCGCGGTGCCACACATGCATGCTTCCTTACTACGCTCTGATTCTTGTTCAGTGGAATAGACACTTTCCTGTCATTCATAAAGTGCCACATGTCTATGCACACTCGCACGCCATTTTAGAGTAAGTTGTGACGTCATAGGTGATTCCATCATTGGCATTTACCAGTCAAACTTGCGCAAGAGAAAATCCCTGGGTTCTATGTAAACCTCCATCCTAGATGGACAGAGGGTGAGACAAGCATTCACTGGTCAGTAGGGCTGCAACTATCCATTACTTTTTCGATTAACCAAGAAACACTTTTCTTTTATTTATATATATATATATATATATATATATATATATATATATATATATATATATATATATATATATATATATATATATATATATATATATATATATATATATATATATATATATATATATATATATAACATTTCTTTAGCTTTTTTATTATTATCAATTAACCATTTAAGCCCTATTTTATACAAAAAATACACAACGGTGTCATGCAAAAATAGTGCAAATATCATATGTCAACGCATTGTAGATCTCAACAAAGTGTCTTTATTCCTCTACAATGACATTATAATGAGATCAGACCACTTGTTAATTCTGTGGTACCAGGGGTTTGACGCATGAATACATAGTATACTAGATACGACTGACTGACAGACAGACAGACAGCTGCACCCTGGAAATGGGCATGGTGCTATGCATGGTAGAGGTGCTCACCACGGATATCCCCACACACGCACGCACACGCAGAGGTGTTTATTTTAAAGAAACTTCTTATGTGTCACCAGAAAACCCCTGAAACTACTTTTCAGGAATTTCCACTTCATGCTCAGGTAAAAACAGGGTGTACAGGTTTAGTGCAATATCATAACTCGCTGCTTGGTATCCACATTCGTAGGTCACTTGCCTAACTAACCCCCAAGCTCACAAATTGGGCACATTTACCACCAAATCCTGCCATGATGGATTTCATGCAATTTGCATAATTGCAGGCAGTTAGACCTTTTTTTTATCTTGCATTGTCAGAAACCTTGTATCCATATTACATTTTTTTTATGTTTTAGTTTTTCTTCTTTAAATTAATGCCCTACTTCATTGTACGACAGCATTGTGCAAAAGTAGCAAAAATATCCGCTCTACAAGCTCACATCACGTCACAATGTAATATGTTGTGAGCTTGTAGATCTACAATTTAGCTACTTTTGAACATTTTGAAAGTGGTTAAGTGTGTCTGTGTTTTTTTTAAATATTTTACAGATAAAGTATTAACAAGAGTTTGTGACTAACTAATAACTACATTGGATCCATTAGAACACAATCGGGTTCCTTTTTTTTCCCATTTCCTGAAAAGGTTTTTGACATGCAAGGTTTCCACCCGACTGCGACGATATGCTACGACATCTAATGGGCTTGAGCCTCACATTTGCATGTATGCCGTTAACATGCGTTCTTGTACAAAAGTGACGATTGTGATCTTTATGTTTGTGTTTTCTCTGTCAGGATCTGGAGGAAGAGACCCCACCCAGCAAGAAAAGCAAACTGGAGTCCTCATCTCAGGACTTTGAGGAGAATTAAATGCTCTGTGCTGGGTCATTTTGTCTCCTTCAACCTCCCGTACCTCCCTCCATTGACCCTAGATCATTTGGGGACAATGGACACCGTGCCGGCTCTCCTCCCCTCTCTTCCTTACTCCGTAGTTTCCAATACCTGCTGTTAACCACATGAACCCTAGCGTCCCCCATTCTGGGGGCGAACGTTCGGGCAAAAATAGCCGATTTTACAAGCTCGCGACGAGGTTGTGAGCTTGTACACGCGTCTATTTTCAACAACGATATTTGGTGTAGAGGGAAATACTAGCGGACCTAGTATAGAGCCCTGTGGGACCCCGGTCAACTAAGTACTTAGGGTTTAAGTGGTTAATACCAAAAGGGAGAACGGACGTCTCTCTAGCCCCCTTTCTAACCTCTGAACCCTCCCCGATTACCCCACCCCGTTCCCTAACACTCCTCCTCGGCCCACAGAGGGAGAATGGATATTACCTCTATTCATTGACCCCCTCCTCCTCCTCTCACGCAGCTCTCCCAACACTTTTCACTAAATGCCAAGAGAAGCTCTGAAACCCGGGCTGCAAAATCGGCCTCCAGGACCAGGAGTTAGTGCTGCTAAACCCAGCCCAGTTCCAGCCCAGAAGAGATACACTGACCTGCATCTGTGACAAAAAAAAAAAAGAAAGAAAAAGAATTAACACTGGGGATTTTTTTTCGCGCCGACGTCCAACGTCGGTGCGATTTAAAAGGGTGAGGTTTGGTCCTAGACTCTGGTCTGAGAACCCGTTTGAAAAGTTTTTTTTATCCTAATGGTTAAATTAGCTCAGGATACAAAAGAGGCTAACTTGGTCCTAGATCAGTGACTTTTACCAGTGGTTCTCAAAGAGGGTCCAGGGACCCTCAAGGGGTTCCAAATAGACCCCCTTACATGTCATTAACTCTGAGAGTGTACAAACGGAACAGTTTTGTACACTCTCAGAGTTATGGGGGTCCTTGATTAAATAAAAAAAGTTTGAGAACCACTGGACTATAGGAAACCTCGACCCGTCATAGACCACATCACTTCACTCTTCCCAATTTGCCTCCTGTTAGACTAATGTTATACATTTAATTTAGGAAATGTTTAGGGTTTTTTTCTCAGGAGGGTCAATGCACTGTTATGGTATAATCACAATCGATCACAGATAGATTTGCTGCTGTAGTGGATGTGTCTTTTTCTTTTCTCTATCCATTTTAAAGTTCTTCATTCGGTTGTTTTTGATTAGTTAGTTCTCATAGGTAGAGGAAGAAGACAATGGCACTGGTTAAGTTCCAACTGTTCCATAATTAGTGAAAACAAGCATTTGGTACAATAGGTCCTGAAGGTGTGCCTTGTGTTGCAATGATTACCGGTAAACATACGTTTTTTTAGGTCAAATAGTTCCTAATTGACATTTCTTTTGGTGCCATGTCTTGTTTGCCTTACAAGTGTCACTAATTGAAGTTATTCGATATTTATTTCCAGCTATAACCGTATCAGTTTAATATTGGCTGTAACAATTAGAGACTTGAGTTCAAACACTACCCACATGTAACATTTGTCTCCGACAAATTAAATGTGTACGATTTTTAAGCCTGATTTAGAAAGTAGCTAATCTACAAGGCCACAGCGCACCGTGAGCTTGTAGATCTGCCAATTTTGTCGTTGTTGCCAGACACGTTGTGCAACCAAGTATCAACCAGAAGTCAAATTGAGAATTTCAGCAGTTTACTCTATACCTTGGTTACTGATCTTTTTCTGCTTTAGTTGACACTTGGATTCTTTGTATAGGTTGTGTTCAGGTCTAAAGTTGAGATAGACTAGTGCAGGTACTAGTTTCCTGCTTGGTCCAGGATGATGGGTTGTCATTTCTGGAAAATGTTCTGTGCATCACTACATACCTTTGAACTACACATGCATTTCCTGTAGCTCACTGTAGAGGGTCCAGTCTTTTACCACAAGCATTGGTTAGAATCCTCCTTCAAGGTGCTGTTTATTGGCTGAATCCATACTTGTGGCATCAAGTTGTTGGTTTTGTAAAGCCTTTTCATTGACATCAATATGCGATTTTACTTGAATTTAAGAGGAAGAATTCAGAGCTATGACATCCAGTGTAAAACCTCAAACCTGTAATATATATAGTTGCAAAAATGAATATTTAGTTGTAATTAAGGCATGAAATCAATTAAATTCTTGTGAACCAATGACTTCATACAGTGGGGCTATATGGGAATATTTTTTGACACAGAATTACTTGATCAAAAGGTTTTTTGATTTTTAGCAAATAAGCAGTCATCATGGATGGAGAGAAAATGAAATAAAAAAAGAATTGTCTCAGTTTAGAGGATGGATTAGCATATACCTCATTCCCAGTCCAGCAGCGCTGGTACTTAAAATGCTATGTATTGACATTAACCGTTACAAACAGCATTATTATGTACACTCAGTTTAAAATAAATCTCACTTATGTTGTGGGTCTCACCTGATCGAGCCGATTGCTTATAGTTTGCTCATAATTGTGTGTAAAACGATCTGTGAGATATGAAAACGTGTATGTTGTTTTTTTCTTGGGACCATGTCGTTTCACTTTAGATTGATCTTGTACAGATTTATGGTTTGGTTTGACTTATTTATTCCATCAGTAGTGCTTGGTTTTTATCATGTACAATGGTTTGTTTTCTTAATAAAACTTCACAAAACGTTCTTCCGTTCACTGTGTTTTCATGGGACTAATCAGAACTAGATTAAAACATTAGTTTCAACCTGGTGTCCATATTTTGCGCGTGCCATTATTGGTGATATTTTTCAAAGAATGAGAAAGGCTGATTTGCAGTTTTCTAGTTCAGATTTAAAAAACATAAGGCTGACCTTAATACACTGTTATGTAAGCAATGCAGCTGCAGCTAATACAAATAATAATGGGTGTAGATTTAGGTGTGTGAATGCAAGCATTGACCAGTGGCACTCGTTAATCTAACGCACCCATTTTTAAAGGTAGGGTAAGTCATATTTGTTTGTGAAAAAGTCAAAGCTCTATATTCTGATGGGGCAGATAACCAAAACGATTGTGCATTTTGTGATAAAAGCGTGAAATTTGGTTAATTTGGTACAGCCAAAGGCATTCCCCCCCTAAATGTGATATGAAGGCATCATGAATTTTCATATGGTACCCATGGCAGCCATTGTTCAAAATGCCCACCAACAACTGTATTATGAGTGATTGATATAATATATGATATAGAAGACAACAATTTACAACTATTTCATTTGTTTATGGAATATTTTGGTGTGACAGGGCCTGACGATTTAGCTTGCCCTCCTAAAAAAACATGCAAAAACAAGCTGTATTGCATCCAAAACCACATACTATCATAGTACACATGCTATTATCAGCCTACTATTTAGTATATACTAATCAGTAGGGTTTCACTTCGGCTATAGGGCCTACTAAAAAGTAATTTGGCATGCTAAATAGTATGTTAGTATGCGATTTCAGACAGGTCGCTAGCACTGCATCCAAAATCACATACTAACATACTACGGTATTTAGAATGCCAAATTACTTTTTAGTAGGACATGTAGGCTACATTCTATTTCATCATGTGGTTTTGCAGGGAGAGACACCTAAATGCCAAAACAAAATGTAACTAGAAAAAGTGCTCCTCGGAGCACAAGTCTCCGCCAGCAGACTTGGGAATGTTGGGAATGTTCTACTTCTTATGTTCTAATTCTTACAAAAAATAGAACATGTTACTGTGTCATAGTAACATGACACAAGTGTCCTATCCGTCTGTATAACTGTCCTATCCGTCCTGTCTGTATAACTGTCCTATCCGTCCTGTCTGTATAAGTGTCCTATCCGTCCTGTCTGTATAAGTGTCTGTATAAGTGTCCTATCCGTCCTGTCTATGTAAGTGTCCTATCTGTCCTGTCTGTGTAAGTGTCCTATCCAATTGTTACAGTATCCGCCATTTCTCAGCCATTTCGTGATTATTCCTGTCTTACCTCACTTTGAAAGAGGCTAAGACTCTTTCAAAGTGAGGTAAGTGACACATGTATTTATAGGCCGCTATACGTCACTAGCCAATCAGATCACACTATTTCACCGTATTGTCACGTGTCACGTGAGGCTTGACCAATGTTAGCTTGACATGTGGAAAGTGAAAACAATGTCTCCTGGCGGAGACAAAAAGTGGGGCAGAGGGAGACAGGCAAAGGAGATGGAGAAGTTTTGTTGGGCTTCCACGCGACCTAGCACCGAAGGTGATCAGACAGTAGTTATTAACTTGAGCAAAGTTGCAGAAGACCTACGCTGTGACACACAGGCTAACGTCTCATGTATAGGGAGTCACTCCAACACACCTCAAGTACATCAGGGACTGGAGTCACATGGTGGTACCTGTGGCTCATGAAGACTGAGGACTATGAAAAAGGAATGCATGAGCATTCGATCTTCTCTACTATGAGAAGTAGAGGAGATCAGTGTCACAAAAGCTGTGATACAAAGATGTGGGCTAGAAGTGTTGTCTGTGTACACCACATATGTGTGTCTGTGTACACGACATATGGTACACTCACAATGACCATCCTGCCATTTGTGTTCAACTTCAACCAATTATTTAGTTCCTGATGGACAACAATCCAAACACCCAAAAACGTCTTCATCAGTGATGGGCCGACCATTCAATATCAAGGAAAGAACCTTCCAGATGGGATTCATTGCTGTAAATTGGAGTTAGGTACCTGGAAGCTGGTCACAGAAAAGGGCCTGCTTATGCCACCATGAAGCTAACTGCAGAATCACAAGTAGCTAGGGGTACGAGTCCGACAAGCCCACAGCTAAAGCCCTTTATAACACACTCCTACCTCTTAAAGTCAAGCTCATCTACGAAGAGGAACAGATATGCAGAATAAGCGCAATCCTTCTAAAAGAGCTGCCCACTAACAAAGGTACACTGAGCATTCATCAACTTATTTGTACTATCCACAATCCATCCACGCTTCTTTTACAGCTGCGAATGGAGGACAATATATGGTACTGTGCACCATGGACACGGTCATCATCTTAATCCATCCACCTGAGAAAGTCACTCAGAGGCATGTCCAAAGAAGCCCAGTAGTGTCTAAAGCATTGTTCGAAAAGCCAAATCTGTGAAAATATTGATGCATGCTCAAGTGACTTGTAAATGTTTTAGTCAAGTGTTTCAGTTACAAAATATTTAATTTCAATATTAATTGCAAATATTGTTTGTCCTTCCAAATAAATGTATATGGAAGATGAGACCTATTGTTATTGCTTCAATAATGAATTACTATATTTTATTGATCATTTTTCATTATATTTCTAACATAAAGCAAACATATTCACTCATAACATTGTTATTTGCGAGTGCAAGCGAGAAGATCTGCAGGAACACAAAAGGCAAAATACATCTAGCCAGGACCAAGTGTGGAGAAGAGGGGTCACATGTGCAGCGCACAGCCTCAGCGGCTGGTGAGACGAAGGAAAGATCCAGGCAGGAAAACCCCACAGTACTGGAGATTTCTACGCACCTGTGTCACCTCAAGACCTCAGGAGGGACCCACCCAATACCTCTAGCCTCTTGTTGGTTAAAAAAAACAATAGTTTACGGAGCCAGAGGGAGGAGTTTAGCCTTGGCCAGGAGGAGGAGATGGGCAGTGACTTGGCCACCACTGTCGACCCTGCCATCAGGAGGGTGTAGCGGTTCAAGGGTCGAAACACCTGATGATCGATGGTCCCCGCCTGAAGACATCAAATTTTCCTGGCCAAGGCTACATTCACCAAACGTGAATGGAGGAGAAGCATCATTAGATGTAATTATAATCATAGAACTCTGGGCAACCAGTGACGTCCAGGAAAGTCTGGATGGATACCGAGGAAGGTCGGTGACGCTGGAGAGACAGATGACCACCAGGAAGAGCCTGGCGTGGGTGTATGAGGATAGCAACCTCATGCACAGCACTCGCGAGAGGGCACCAACTCAAGCTATAGACATTAATACAGATACCCCCAGAGTCTCCCGTGAGGGGGGGAGTATGAGAGACTCAACAATACAAACTTAATGGTTTATAGCCAGTAATTAACCACAACTAGCGAGACGGCTCACCTAAACATCAACTGGGGAGGAATTGGAAGTAAAGTGTCACTGCGAGTGCAAGCGAGAAGATCTGCAGGAACACAAAAGGCAAAATACATCTAGCCAGGACCAAGTGTGGAGAAGAGGGGTCACATGTGCAGCGCACAGCCTCAGCGGCTGGTGAGACGAAGGAAAGATCCAGGCAGGAAAAACCCCACAGTACTGGAGATTTCTACGCACCTGTGTCACCTCAAGACCTCAAGAAGAAAGTTAAATCCGAAAAAATCACTAAGTGTGGAGGCCAAAATCGTCCCCCCAAAAACCTGTTAGGAGTACGTTTCAGGCAATTTAGAGTTGATTGGTAAATTTATTTTACCGAAACGAAAGTTAAATCCGAAAAAAATCACTAAGTGTGGAGGCCAAAATCGTCCCCCCAAAAACCTGTTAGGAGTACGTTTCAGGCAATTTAGAGTTGATTGGTAATTTTCGTTTCGGTAAAATCTATTTTACCGAAACGAAAGTTAAATCCGAAAAAATCACTAAGTGTGGAGGCCAAAATCGTCCCCCCAAAAACCTGTTAGGAGTACGTTTCAGGCAATTTAGAGTTGATTGGTAATTTTCGTTTCGGTAAAATTTATTTTACCGAAACGAAAGTTAAATCCGAAAAAATCACTAAGTGTGGAGGCCAAAATCGTCCCCCCAAAAACCTGTTAGGAGTACGTTTCAGGCAATTTAGAGTTGATTGGTAGTAGGCTACTTTGTAGTGACTTTTTTTGGTCCCTAACATTCATCGAGCTCTGGACTTAGTAAATTATTTTTTTCACCATTGTGTCACTACCGAAACGAAAGTTTGTCACTACCGAAACGAAAGTTAAATCCGAAAAAATCACTAAGTGTGGAGGCCAAAATCGTCCCCCCCAAAAACCTGTTAGGAGTATGTTTCAGGCAATTTAGAGTTGATTGGTAATTTTCGTTTCGGTAAAATTCATTTTACCGAAACGAAATAAATGCGAAAGAAATCACTAAGTGTGGAGGCCAAAATCGTCCCCCCAAAAACCTGTTAGGAGTACGTTGCAGGCAATTTAGAGTTGATTGGTAATTTTCGAAATCAAAGTTAAAGATTTTGGCCTCCACACTTAGTGATTTTTTCGGATTTAACTTTCGTTTCGGTAGTGACAAACTTTCGTTTCGGTAGTGACACAATGGTGAAAAAATAAATGTATTTGTCTTGTTTGTTGTTCAAGTCAAAGCACCAGGAAGGCTGTATTTCTTGGCCAACAGTTAGCTCAATGGGTTGAGACGCAGTATTCATGATCCAGAGGCCATGAGTTCAAATCCCACTGGTGTCTTTACTGTGATGCTTCCCTTTGCAGACTAACTTCTAGAAAAACAAGTTAAAACCACCAGGAAACCTGTAACTCTCAGCCAACAGCTTAGCTCAACTGCTAGAGCGTCTGTCCAATAACATGACTTGACTTGACTTGAGTGGGTTCGATTCCCACTCGAGTCAAGTGTCCCCGGTAACTTGGGGCAACGGATAAATTGACTGATATCCTTAGTGATGCTTCCCTTTGCAGACTAACTTCTAGAAAAACAAGTTAAAACCACCACCACCGAAACGAAAGTTAAATCCGAAAAAATCACTAATTGTGGAGGCCAAAATCGTCCCCCCAAAAACCTGTTAGGAGTACGTTTCAGACAATTTAGAGTTGATTGGTAATTTTCGTTTCGGTAAAATTTATTTTACCGAAACAAAAGTTAAATCCGAAAAAATCACTAAGTGTGGAGGCCAAAATCCTCCCCCCAAAAGCCTGTTAGGAGTACGTTTCAGGCAACCGAAACGAAAATTACCAATCAACTCTAAATTGCCTGAAACGTACTCCTAACAGGTTTTTGGGGGGACGATTTTGGCCTCCACACTTAGTGATTTTTTCGGATTTAACTTTCGTTTCGGTAAAATAAATTTTACCTAAACGAAAATTACCAATCAACTCTAAATTGCCTGAAACGTACTCCTAACAGGTTTTTGGGGGGACGATTTTGGCCTCCACACTTAGTGATTTTTTCGGATTTAATTTTCGTTTCGGTAAAATAAATTTTACCGAAACGAAAATTACCAATCAACTCTAAATTGCCTGAAACGTACTCCTAACAGGTTTTTGGGGGGACGATTTTGGCCTCCACACTTAGTGATTTTTTTGGATTTAACTTTTGTTTCGGTAAAATAAATTTACCAATCAACTCTAAATTGCCTGAAACGTACTCCTAACAGGTTTTTGGGGGGACGATTTTGGCCTCCACAATTAGTGATTTTTTCGGATTTAACTTTCGTTTCGGTAGCGACAAACTTTCGTTTCGGTAGTGACACAATGGTGAAAAAATACATTTACTAAGTCCAGAGCTCGATGAATGTTAGGGACCAAAAAAAGTCACTACAAAGTAGCCTACTACCAATCAACTCTAAATTGCCTGAAACATACTCCTAACAGGTTTTTGGGGGGACGATTTTGGCCTCCACAATTAGTGATTTTTTCGGATTTAACTTTTGTTTCGGTAGTGACAAACTTTCGTTTCGGTAGTGACACAATGGTGAAAAAATAAATGTACTAAGTCCAGAGCTCGATGAATGTTAGGGACCAAAAAAAGTCACTACAAAGTACTACCAATCAACTCTAAATTGCCTGAAACGTACTCCTAACAGGTTTTTGGGGGGACGATTTTGGCCTCCACACTTAGTGATTTTTTCGGATTTAATTTTCGTTTCGGTAAAATAAATTTTACCGAAACGAAAATTACCAATCAACTCTAAATTGCCTGAAACGTACTCCTAACAGGTTTTTGGGGGGACGATTTTGGCCTCCACACTTAGTGATTTTTTTGGATTTAACTTTTGTTTCGGTAAAATAAATTCACCAATCAACTCTAAATTGCCTGAAACGTACTCCTAACAGGTTTTTGGGGGGACGATTTTGGCCTCCACAATTAGTGATTTTTTCGGATTTAATTTTCGTTTCGGTAAAATAAATTTTACCGAAACGAAAATTACCAATCAACTCTAAATTGCCTGAAACGTACTCCTAACAGGTTTTTGGGGGGACGATTTTGGCCTCCACACTTAGTGATTTTTTTGGATTTAACTTTTGTTTCGGTAAAATAAATTTACCAATCAACTCTAAATTGCCTGAAACGTACTCCTAACAGGTTTTTGGGGGGACGATTTTGGCCTCCACAATTAGTGATTTTTTCGGATTTAACTTTCGTTTCGGTAGCGACAAACTTTCGTTTCGGTAGTGACACAATGGTGAAAAAATACATTTACTAAGTCCAGAGCTCGATGAATGTTAGGGACCAAAAAAAGTCACTACAAAGTAGCCTACTACCAATCAACTCTAAATTGCCTGAAACATACTCCTAACAGGTTTTTGGGGGGACGATTTTGGCCTCCACAATTAGTGATTTTTTCGGATTTAACTTTTGTTTCGGTAGTGACAAACTTTCGTTTCGGTAGTGACACAATGGTGAAAAAATAAATGTACTAAGTCCAGAGCTCGATGAATGTTAGGGACCAAAAAAAGTCACTACAAAGTACTACCAATCAACTCTAAATTGCCTGAAACGTACTCCTAACAGGTTTTTGGGGGGACGATTTTGGCCTCCACACTTAGTGATTTTTTCGGATTTAATTTTCGTTTCGGTAAAATAAATTTTACCGAAACGAAAATTACCAATCAACTCTAAATTGCCTGAAACGTACTCCTAACAGGTTTTTGGGGGGACGATTTTGGCCTCCACACTTAGTGATTTTTTTGGATTTAACTTTTGTTTCGGTAAAATAAATTCACCAATCAACTCTAAATTGCCTGAAACGTACTCCTAACAGGTTTTTGGGGGGACGATTTTGGCCTCCACAATTAGTGATTTTTTCGGATTTAATTTTCGTTTCGGTAAAATAAATTTTACCGAAACGAAAATTACCAATCAACTCTAAATTGCCTGAAACGTACTCCTAACAGGTTTTTGGGGGGACGATTTTGGCCTCCACACTTAGTGATTTTTTTGGATTTAACTTTTGTTTCGGTAAAATAAATTTACCAATCAACTCTAAATTGCCTGAAACGTACTCCTAACAGGTTTTTGGGGGGACGATTTTGGCCTCCACAATTAGTGATTTTTTCGGATTTAACTTTCGTTTCGGTAGTGACAAACTTTCGTTTCGGTAGTGACACAATGGTGAAAAAATTAATTTACTAAGTCCAGAGCCCGATGAATGTTAGGGACCAAAAAAAGTCACTACAAAGTAGCCTATTACCAATCAACTCTAAATTGCCTGAAACGTACTCCTAACAGGTTTTTGGGGGGACGATTTTGGCCTCCACACTTAGTGATTTTTTCGGATTTAACTTTCGTTTCGGTAAAATAAATTTTACCAAAACGAAAATTACCAATCAACTCTAAATGTGCAAATTAACCGTTTTTCAATGGCTCCTTTTTGCTCTAGAGGGTACTCTTATCCTGAAGAGATCGTCCACCGGAAGTCTTATTGTTGCCACCTTATCGTTGCTGACGGAACACAGCTCTGAGAAACAGGTGAAAACAGAGATGTCTGTTAAAATCTGGAAAATGAAGAGCTAGGGATTAATATCAGTGTGGATATATCAGCATGTTTGTGTGTTTGGAGCTGCTCAGTATTTCTACCATAACCACCTGACAATAATAACAAGTTGGGCTGTGGCTGGTCAACTAACACATAATAGCTTGGAGGAGAAGAGATTGTGTGAGACATTTCAACACGTTTCTGAGTGAGTATGGACGCTATCTGAGAACTGTAATGACATGGACATGTAGTTAAAGTATAGGACCTTTATTGCCCTAGAAGGCCTTCAGGACAAAAATAAATGTGGTTTGTGAAGCTAACTGTTTAAAATGTTCCTTTGGACTGGATGGGTCCTTCATGTTAGAATCATTTAGAAATGAAAGCAGAGTGATCCACTGCTTCTTTCTCTTTTTCATCTGTGATTGATTGATAGGCCTGTCACAATAATGATATAATCGGCGTCATTGTTTCCATGTTGCAAAATGTTCCTATATTTTCAAACGTTTTCAAAAGTAGTGGAACTAGCTGATCTATAAGCTCACAACGCATCGCAATGCGACACGTTGTGAGCTTGTAGATCGGCTATAATCACTACTTTTTAAAAAACATAATTTTTAAGATAAAATTATTAAATATGGCCTAGTTTGACCATAGTATATTATTTATTTTAATTATTGTTATCATTCATTTTGTCGTATATTTAAAGGTAGGGTAAGTGATATTTTTGGGTTAAAACAAAAAGTATTTTGTTAAAAGGTTAAAATTCTATATTCTGATAGTAATCATTGCTATAGAGTCTTTTTTCAGTAACAGGAGTCTCCCTGTCTCTCCAGGTCTTTAATAAACAGAAAATATATTTTTCGGTAGGTGTCAAAATCTCAGCCAATCAGGAGAAAGTACCCATTTTTAAGCTTAATTTGTATAGTGTTCCAGTTCCAATTTTGTCTGCTCATTTCTTAGTGTCATCACTTCCAATTTCACTTGTTTAATCTGTATCCTGATTGAGTTCTCTGTCCTGGTTGGATAAAATTGGAAATGAAACTGAAACTGAAACAAAAATGCATTTTCTGTTTAATAAAGAGGTGGAGAGACAAGCAGACTCCTTTTACTGAAGAAACACTCATAGCAATGAGTACTATCAGAATATAGAGCTATTTAACACTTATTTTAACCTAAGCAAATCACTTACCCTACCTTTAACTATATTGAAGAAAGTTATAATTTAGCATTTCAACTTTTAATAACTACCCCATTCTCTCTCTCTCTCTCTCTCTCTCTCTCTCTCTCTCTCTCTCTCTCTCTCTCTCTCTCTCTCTCTCTCTCTCTCTCTCTCTCTCTCTCTCTCTCTCTCTCTCTCTCTCTCGTCGTCTCCAGGTGATGACTTCACAGCGGAGTCTGGCATACCGTCATGTGGTTCTAGAACGGCGGATGGCTCCATCTTGCCCCCCTGCCCACCCATCACCCCCCACCTGCCCGCCCACCCCCCCCCCCACCTGCCCGCCCATCCCCCCCAGGCCTGGAGCAGAGTGTTTGCTGTCATCCTGTACGCCGATTTCCTGAAAGAGCTGGCGGCCATCGCCCAGGAGCACAGCGTAGTGCCGGACCACTCATCGCTTCAACCCCAAATTTCACTGTTCTGGGGGGAACGTTCACCAGAAATAGCTGATGTCCAAGCTCATGACGCGTCAAAATGTGACGCGTTGTGAGCTTGGAGATCAGCTATTTCTGACAAAGAGATTTGGTGTAGTACAGTACAGTTGCTGTACAGTTGCAACTCAGATCCGTTTCACTGTGTATATCGAGGGTTTAAGTGGTTACATGAACGTGATGGGTCATTCCACCAAATTAATTAAAGCCATTTGGCTCATGCACTTTACAAGTGGGCTTATTGTCAGCAACAGCCAAGAACACAGGAGTCTATCCCTATTACAGCACTAGACCCCAGGGAGACAGACACATGCTGATTTGCCATTTCCAGGATTTGATTTCCAGGATTTGAGTCTTGAGTCCCAAGACTCAAGACCCAAAAGAGTCTTGAGTCGAACGCATTAGATCCAAGTAGACATCAAATTTCTCTTTTGGGCCTTAAGTCCCAAGACTCAAAGGCCCAAAAGAGAAATTTGATGTCTACTTGGATCTAATGCGTTCGCAGGAGTAATTGGTTCGACTCAAGACTCTATTGGGTCTTGAGTCGAACCAATTACTTAATATTTTGGACACAGCTGGTTTCTGCCCGACAGCACAGATATACAGTACTACTGTCAGGACTTGACTGTGACAAACATATTTCCCTGTGTGATTATGAATATGTAGGGGAAGAAAACTGATTATTTGTATTGATAATTTATCATTTGTATATAAACGCAATGAGATTATTCTAATGATGCTTAATCTCTAAATATATTATTTTGTGACAGTGTGAATACCAGACTGGTACATTTTTGTATTTAACTGAATAAATTGTTCAGTTTGATTACAAATCATATTTATAGCCTTATACAGTTTCCATACTGTTAGCTGATACATAAAGATGTTCCCTTAATTGTGTCTTGTGTCTCTTTGTGATTACAGTTGGTTGATGACCAATTATTGTATTTAGTCATGTTTAATTCTTGGGTTATTACTCCATCAATTGTTCTGTTTTTGTTGCTTAATCATTTTAAATAACGGTCACCTTATTTTAACTGAAGCGTTTGTTGTTCCCTTCAGATTGTTGTGTTGACATCCGTCACATCTTAAATAAACAGCTTTTAAAAATAAGTTTCGTGTATGTGTGTTTGGGGTATGTTTGATTGAGTGTTTAACCCTCTTTTTGGACAGACTGACTAAAAAGACTAAAAACTGCTGTTTGGACGCCATCTAGTGTCCATCAGCAGACACTACATCTGTCTGAGGATATGGGTGTAAAATGTATTTCAGATCTCCCGGTGGAAAAGTGACGCATGTGCTTACTCTCTATTGATTTTATCCCACTGTTAGGGTTGTTTTATATATATTTGTTTAAGACTTACAGTAGGCTGCCATGTCCCACTGGAATAGGGGAGAGTGAGGTAAAGTGAGACACCGGGTAAAGTGAGACACCCCCCTTATCACCTGACCACAACACCTGTGTGGTCATATGACCATTAGATTTTGAAGCCCCTCCCATTTCCCACTTACCATGGAGGAGAGGACCTCATTGTGCTGTAGTAAGCATGTTTTTTTCACAAAAATATGTTTTTTGCATGTAAAAGTAATTTTTTGGGCTGTCAACATAATCAGCTGTTGTGTCAAAGAAAATTGATTCAGGTAGAAAAACTTATGTCATGCATGTTGATGAACTACAAACCTATACATCCATGTGATTAATGCTAATTGAAGATTAGCCAGAATTGCTAAAAGTGGTCCTTTTCACCAAAATGTGGCTGTGGGGTAAAGTGAGACAAATGGCTTGGGGTACAGTGGGAAACTGTCTCAAAGTTAAGTTTAGTACTTAAACATAGTTTAATCTAATATTGGTTTGATAATCCAATTGGTTTGATAATCTAATATTGGTTTGATTGGTTAAAACTGGTTTGTCTCGGTTGGGGTAAAGTGAGACACCTTCCAATTGTGTAGAGCAAAATGTGCTTAATGACCAATTGCCATGATTCTGTTACTAGTCTGACATTAGTTCTGGAATGTGTGGTTGTCAAGCTAGCTGTCGGTATTCTAACTGTTAGAACATGTGTTTTTATGGTAGTTTTAAACTGAAAAAGGTAAGTGGATCAGTTTACCCCATTAATTTTTCTGGTTTGTCTCGGTTTACCCCAGACCTGGGGTAAAGTGAGACACCAAAAAACTTTTTTTTAAACAATCATATTTTCACTGCCTTTTGTCTTGAATACATTCTGATAATTTCCGTTGTTAGGAAACATCCCAAATGTATGGGAAATGTGTACATTTTACTGATATATCATTTTAGCTCACCTAGAGGGGATAAAATGTAAAAAATGTCTCACATTACCCCACTCTCCCCTACAGTGACTGATATGAATTAATAATATACTGGGACCATACGTAAAATGAAGAATACCTTGTGATGTCAGTGACATTTTATTACAAATGAAAATAAAAATAAGAAACAGTGCAGTAACAATACGTTTTCGTATAGCAGCAATTTTGCATGTACAATATAAATATATTGTCTGTCGGGCGGAAACCTCATTATGGCCAAAACTGTAGGGGTGTTTGTTTGGGGACGAGCGTTCCGCAAAAAAAGATAAGCAAACTCAGAAACAGGCTAATGACTAGCCTCAGTTAACATGCTGAACCCGAGGGGGGCTGCGTAATGCTAACAGCAAAGATGGTTAATAAATCAAGATACGCATCTCCAGTTTACCTCCCGTTTCTGCGTGACGTAGGTGGACTCCAACTTGCTTCCGGTCTCCTACGTCACGCAGAAACGGGAGGTAAACTGGAGATGCGTATCTTGATTTATTAACCATCTTTGCTGTTAGCATTACGCAGCCCCCCTCGGGTTCAGCATGTTAACTGAGGCTAGTCATTAGCCTGTTTCTGAGTTTGCTTATCTTTTTTTGCGGAACGCTCGTCCCAAAAACACACCCCTTACCGCTGCGGGTAACGGCGAACAGGCCTTATGTAATCAAATTTATTTACATCAGTGTGTTCATGTAGTTTATCAATGTTTAATGAGCTAATGTCATAAAAATCCACCGTAGACTTGGCATATTTTTATTGATGTAGCCTAGTATAGTGTGACATTTGCTCAATTTGTGATTTTGGGGGTCCTCTGCCAAATACATATTAATTTGGGGACTTGACATGAAAATGTTTAAGAATCATCATATTGGCTGAAAGCTGAATGGGTAAAGGTTGGAATCCCAGCCCTGACAATGTGTCGAGATGTCCTTGAGCAAGACACTCAACCAAGATGAAATCGGTTTAAGTATATTCTATCATTGTTATCATCATCATCATCCTTATCTATGGGGCAGGCACATTATTAATTATGAATTCCACTTAAAAGACCCCTTAATTAGGAAATCGCCTCTCTCTCTCTGTGTCTATGTCAGGAATTGTAAACCTGGTGCCAAAAAAGTACTCAGAAAACATAATCCAGGCTTTATCCGGCAGAGATAAATACATTTTTTTTAATTTGGCTCTCAAGGAACAATAGAAACTAAAACTACAAAATATTCATGAACACAAGTGTAAGAAAATCAACCATTGTACAAAGGTAGAAAATAATCTGGTTAGGAAAAAGCCCAAAATATAAATTGTGGAAATACAAAACACAACACACTCTTACATGCAATGATCAACAATAAATCAAAAAGCAAATTAGAGGAAAATAAACATTAAATCCTAGATTAAATTAATCTTATATTAGTTCAGGTTCCGATGACATGCTTGATTTATTAGCTTTTGCTGTATTCATGTATAACAATTTATGTTAAATCATCTTGTAATTCAGGTTATGATTTTGTCAAAATGTAATTTATATGGAGTGAACATTTCGAATCATAGTAAGTCTAAATGGCGTGGCCCAGTTCAACTGGGACAACAAAGGAGTGATGTTCAGCCAATTATACCTGTAGTGTTAAAAAGAATAGTGTTGTACAATAACTAACACTGAGTAAACTCACATTTAATTAACAAAAAAAAAACATTTACAACTACGTTACCAATAATTTAAAGAACAAAATCATTCTGAGGCCTGTCAGCATCGCATCATTTCCAGCACAGCATAGCAGCGATTATCTATTCTTTCATCGTTGGTTTGAAAAATCAACTGTTAAATCCAAACTGTTCAACAAAACACTGTTAAAAAGCTAAGGCTTAAATCATACTTTGTTGCCTGACCCTTAAGACAAGCACTGTATGACAGAAATGATGCATTATCAATTTAAAACGGTTGATGCGTGCAGAAGGCTAGTATGAAGAACTGACTTCAGTTCTACCACTGCAACGTGCAGCAGTATACACAGGTGAATATAACATCTGCTACGGATGTAGAATAATAATCCTGAGATAAAAACAAATGAACCCATACAGATGATTCTACTTCACTGCAAGGATCCACAAATAAATGATGACAGAGTAATTCATTATTGTAACAACTGCAATACAGACAAACATAAATATAAAATTGTGTAAGAGTCTACAGTGGGATATTGTTTGTTCAATACGCCCTCCAAATAAAGAAAGCACATCCTGAAGCAATTTCACGCCTGATTTATATCGTACAATGGCGTCACATGGTTAAAATAGCCAATCTACAAGCTCACAACGCTTCACAGATCTGTGACGCATTGTGAGCTTGTACATCTTCTATTTTCTGTGCGAAACACCTTTCCCTTGCATGGTGGCTCCATCTCCGGCTTGAAATTCTGATGACCTTTTCATTTGGCCGCACAGTAAACCGTTCTTTGAAAGAGATGCAAGTAAACATCTTTCACATGAGTGACTGGTGCAGCGCTAGGTTTCTAGACACAGAATTACAATTATTCAGACAAGCAATTACTGAAGCGGATTGGATGTTTTCCTTACATGAACAATGTTTAGAAAATGGGCACATTATTATTATGGTCCCCATCTCCAGTGCTCAGCCCCCAATTCTTTTTCATCCTAAACGCTGGACATGGCAACTCTTAGTTCTGGAACTGAAAAACTTTCTCTAGTGGCTTGTTTTAGGAACTCAAGTGTAAAGTGTAGTAAAAAATATAATTTGGTCATTAGAAATCCATTTTCAAAAATATATTTTAGCTACTGACAATATATATTCTCCCACAATATATTTTTCTTCAACTCAACTTCAGCTAAAATGTCACATCACAGGTTTGCAAGTGTAAAAAAAGTAGGTGAAATTCTTTGTCGTGCAAGCTTCCATCTGTAGGATGTTTATATTTGGCTGTTTATTTTGAAACGAATACAAGAAGACTCACCCCAAGACGAACTCACCCCAACTGAAAAAGGAAAACTCACCCCGGGGGTAGGAACACTCACCCCGGGGGGTGGGTAAACTCACCCCAGGACCTGAGAAAACTCACCCCGGAACACGCGCCCCGGGGGTAGGAAAACTCACCCCGGGGGTAGGAAAACTCACCCCAGAAAAACTCAATGGTGTAAAGTACAGTGAGTTTTTGTTTTGTGGGTGGGTTTAACTTTTCCCCTCTACTGTATGTTTAAAAAAGGCACATCTACCGGCTTGTGAGCTTTCCTTTTTCACAGAATGCTTTCATAATGAGACACGTTTAATCCATACTGGATTAAATTCTGTCTTTGAAGGTATAGAATTACCAAATTATGTCGTTCAATGATATTTTTGTGTTTAAAATATTGTCATCATTGTCCATGTAGACAGGAGGCAAGATTATATTGATTTCAGCAGAAAAGCCCAAAACTTGTAGAAACGCTGCTCTAAATATCAGGTTTACACATAAACTACAAGTTGCTGTTCACTATACCTTCAAAGAAAGAATTTAATCCAGATATGGATTAAACACCATTATGAAAGCATTCTGTGAAAATGGAAAGCTCACATTATGAAAGCATTCTGTGAAAATGGAAAGCTCACAAGCCGGTAGATCTACCTTTTTTTAAACCATTTTTTAAAGTTAAAAACCATTGGGGTGAGTTTTCCACAAAGTTGGGGTGAGTCTTCCGGGGTGAGTTTTCTCAGGTCCTGGGGTGAGTGTTCCTACCCCCGAAAATCTTGGGGGTGAGTTTTCCTAGCTGTGTTCCGTCAGCAACGATAAGGTGGCAACAATAAGACTTCCGGTGGACGATCTCTTCAGAATAAGAGTACCCTCTAGAGCAAAAAGGAGCCATTGAAAAACGGTTAATTTGCACATTAAAACTATAAATTAAGCATTTAAACGACATATTATGTTTCTATACAACACATATTATGTTTCTGTGTAACAAAAAGGGATTTAAAACATTAATAATTTATATAAATGGATAAATGCTGTTCAAAGGAATGCATAGCCTATACAAATTGGACACTGGACAGGAGACGGCTCCGCGAGGCAACACTTTGGACATACGCACGCGTTCAGGGAGACCTCCTCTACAATACCACACTCTCCGCTAAGCGGGAGAGGTGTAAAAAAAAGTGTGGCGGGCCGTCCAGTGAGGTCAGAGGTCAGAAAAGTGCCACTTTTAGACAATAGTGGGCGCTGCACAGGAGACGGCTCAGCGAGGCAACACTTTGAACATACGCACGCGTTCAGGGAGACCTCCTCTACAATACCACACTCTCCGCTAAGCGGGAGAGGTGTAAAAAAAAGTGTGGCGGGCCGTCCAGTGAGGTCAGAGGTCAGAAAAGTGCCACTTTTAGACAATAGTGGGCGCTGCTCAGGAGACGGCTCCGCGAGGCAACACTTTGAACATACGCAACACTTTGAACATACGCACGCGTTCAGGGAGACCTCCTCTACAATACCACACTCTCCGCTAAGCGGGAGAGGTGTAAAAAAAAGTGTGGCGGGCCGTCCAGTGAGGTCAGAGGTCAGAAAAGTGCCACTTTTAGACAATAGTGGGCGTTGCACAGGAGACGGCTCAGCGAGGCAACACTTTGAACATACGCACGCGTTCAGGGAGACCTCCTCTACAATACCACACTCTCCGCTAAGCGGGAGAGGTGTAAAAAAAAGTGTGGCGGGCCGTCCAGTGAGGTCAGAGGTCAGAAAAGTGGCAAAAAGTGCCGCTTTCAGTACAGCTTGTGCCTGTGTACTGTTGACCGCTTTTAACCTTTTTGTTTTTATGTTTTATGTTGCTACCTTTTTATTAGTTGAGCACTGTTTGGTCAGATGTTTAATTCGGCTACGGCCTGAGACAGATAAGATACTTGGCTAATAGTTATACTGCAGATTGGCACTTAATTGATTGCTGTCTCTTTTTGTGGTGTTCATGGCTTTTGGCCTTTTTGAGTGTACATTTGCAGTGATCTTTAATGCCAAATTACACATGGCTCTGAGTGTTTATATCTTGCTGATTTGCAGTGTTTAACTAGTGTGTACAGACTTCAATGAGTAGGCCTACATTTCAGTACAGCTATTTGGCCAAGCTTTTTGTCTCTTTAGTAGCCCTATGCACTTTAGTACTGGTTGACATGTGGACAGAGTTTTTAATCATTAAAGCTACCAATACATTGTACTTTATCGATTGTGAATAAATATATATTTTGCATTCCAAACCGACCATTATTTGTTCACTCAAACTGAACGCTTACCTTTGGGGAAGTTAACTGGATATAATAACATGTACCTCGGGTCTCCCACCCTGTAATTGGGAGTGGCGTAGTCACACTGTGTATAAAGGAGTACTTGGGGACTCCATTTGGTTACAATTGGCCAGAGTTAATGCCCACTCCACTTCGATTACCAGCTATTAAAGACCTAGGATCTGCATTTACTACTGCATCGACGTAAGCACAAAATGGCCGTTTGTCCATCATTGATATCCCTAACTCCTTACGTTCTTGGCCCCTAATATATCTACTTCTCAATCTGTCCTTTGTGTGATATAGGTTGCCAGTGTAAACTATATACACCTCTCGGGCTTATCCGAGAGTGTGGTATTGTAGAGGAGGTCTCCCTGAACGTGTACGTATGTCCAAAGTGTTGCCTCGCGGAGCCGTCTCCTGTGCAGCGCCCACTATTGTCTGAAAGCGGCACTTTTTGCCACTTTTCTGACCTCTGACCTCACTGGACGGTCCGCCACACTTTTTTTTACACCTCTCGGGCTTAGCGGAGAGTGTGGTATTGTAGAGGAGGTCTCCCTGAACGCGTGCGTATGTCCAAAGTGTTGCCTCGCGGAGCCGTCTCCTGTGCAGCGCCCACTATTGTCTGAAAGCGGCAC
The DNA here is from genome assembly GCF_963454915.1 of Gymnoscopelus microlampas. Taxonomy (NCBI): domain Eukaryota; kingdom Metazoa; phylum Chordata; class Actinopteri; order Myctophiformes; family Myctophidae; genus Gymnoscopelus; species Gymnoscopelus microlampas. The sequence goes on from NC_139958.1 coordinate 37,923,718, forward strand.
TTTTTGCCACTTTTCTGACCTCTGACCTCACTGGACGGTCCGCCACACTTTTTTTTACACCTCTCGGGCTTAGCGGAGAGTGAGGAGGTGTAGAGGAGGTGTCCCTGAACGCGTGCGTATGTCCAATGTGCTGCCTCGCTGAGCGGTCTCCTGTCCAGTGTCCACTATTGTCTGAAAGTGGCACTTTTCTGACCTCTGGCCGCACTGGGCGGCCCACCATTTTTTTTCCTATCAAGTGCAGGGGCGCTCAGTTATGGAACAGCACATATACTACAAATCTACCAATATGCCTTTAATCTTTTCTTTTGATACTGTGTCCATGTTGTATGTATGTCGTTAAATAATATACGTTTTAAATGTATTTTTCTGATTACATTCTTATTTGTATTGTATTTTATTTTTTAAATAGGTGAGATCAACTTAATAAACCCTATACTTTTTTTAAATTTATCTTACCTGCTCTGCATCTACTATTATTACTTGTAGCATATTTTGTTGTTGCTTTTATCATTGTTCTTTTGCTCCTGCAAATACATATATCTAACACACACAAATGAACACAATATCCAAGTGCAAAACAGGATCAGAAACTGTGCACATTTAATGGGGATCAATAGCCAATTTAAATCTGGAACAACCTCACTTAGAAGTGCTATAGTAGGCCTACATTGGTTCTCAAAGTGGGGTCCGGGGACCGCCAGGGGTCTTTGGGATGGTTCCAGGGGGTCCCCAGCAAAAGTAGTTAACCACTTTATCCATTTATAAGCTCCATTTATAAGCTCGCAGCGCGTCACTTCGTGCCGTGCTGCGAGCTTGTAGATCTGCTATTTTTTTTACATTTTTGAAAAATCTTGAAATTCTTTTGAACTTTTTCATTTGCAACACAAATCTTCTCTTCTGGGGGTCCCTGCACAAGATATTTTCAAATATAATACAAATAATAATACGATACAATAATATAATACAAATATATATCAATTTGGGGGTCCTTGACATGAAAAAGTTTGAGAACCACTGCTCTAGTGTAAGCCATTTAAAAGACATACATCATAAATATATTTTTTCAATAAATGTGTGTCTTTAAAAAAAAAAGGCAATTAGAAGTGTTCTAGTATGCGCCATTTAAAAGACATACATCATAAATGTATTTTTAAAATAGATTTGTGTCTTTTAAAAACCATTACAAATTCGCGATCTTATTTTGAAGGCAACCGGAAACCTTATTGTTGCTAGCTCAAAAACCGGATGTCCTATCGTTGCTGACGGAACGGAGCTAGTTTTCCTACCTCTGGGGTGAGTCTTCCGGGGTGAGTTTTCCTACCTCTGGGGTGAGTTGGTTTTGGGGTGAGTCTTCTTGATACCTTAAGGAATTGTGTGCAAAGAATGAACAGATATGCGGAGGCGGGGCCGGCGGATGCGCGTGTGCACTACTTCGCTGTCGAGAGACGCGTCATCAGTCCGCGACACACATCGCAGCACCATCACTGAAGGGAGGAAAACAGCAGCTGAGGTTTGGTGGTATAAATGTGACCAGAATATCATCAAACACAGGCTCTTAATCTTAATAAATATTACATCAAGTTGAATTGAAGGACGACTGGCCTCTTAGTTCGTTTACAGGACGTTTGTTTTGTTTTAGAAAGACTGGTTCCCCCCCGATCAAAGCAAACTCACGTGTGCACACAAAAACTGTCACATTGAAAGGATCATCAAGTGCAAGTCACTGAGGGTGTGATATAATCTTAAAGAATCAACCTTTGTGGTTGTGTTGCTGCCTTAAGATGAATGAAGAAGGTGAGTTCTCTTGCTCCCAACACATTTAACATGATTTAAAAGTCATCCCCACCATAGCTTCTTTGAATGTAAGATAACGGTCTCAATCTCACCTCCATAATGCAACCCAGAACTGGTGGAGTATTTCAGGAATCAGATGAAGAAAGACCCAGACATGGCATCTGCTGTGGCTGCCATCCGCACCCTGCTGGAATTCCTCAAGAGAGATAAAGGTTTGAGCAGCATCACTCCACTGTAACCATCTGTACACTGATATTATTCATGGGATGTTGTTGTTGTTGTTGTTGTTGTTGTTGTTATGCCACTGATTGCTTCCACATAGTAGCCTAGTGATGATATAGTTAAGCATAGGCGGCTTATTGGCATGGCGTGTCTGAATCAGAGCTGTACTGTCTAGGGCAGGGGTCTTCAGCCCAAGGACCTATAGTCCTTGGGCTAATAGCTCACAACGTGTGAGCTTGTAAATCTGCTATTTCTAGTCACTCTGGATTAAATGCCTAAATGCTAAATGCCTAAATTGTAATGTTCCCCCCAGAACATGGAGGCTGGGGTTCAAGTGGTTAATATAATATACATAAACTGTACTTATATACAATGAGATTTTATCTTTATCTGGCCGTATTTTTCTTAGAAATAAGGGACGCCCCGGCTAGGTGTTGATAGTTGGCAACCCTAATACTGTCGACCCAGATCAGTTGCAATGGTGTGTTTGTTTTTCCAGGAGAGACCATCCTGGGACTGAGGGAGAGCTTGACATGGGCCACAGACTGCCTGACAGGAGTGGACTCGTCTGTGGCTGTGTCCTCAGGAGGAGAACTGTTCCTGCGTTTCATAAGTCTCACCTCATTGGAGCACCAGGTTAGGCGGCAATGGCATAGAACAGTGGTTCCCACACTATGTGCCGTGAGACAAGTCCAGGTGTGCCTTGGGATTTTGTGACAACCACACATTATTATTGCAATTCATTACACGGCTTGGTTGAATGCTTGATTCTGATTGGTCAATCACCGAATTCAGCGTTATTTCTCGATAATGACTGATGAGCTCAATAACAGACCGCTGTCTAATCAAAGGTTCAGAGCGCCACCTGCTGCACTGCTTGATTTTTGCCATACCCAACATGGTAGCCATAAACAAACACACAATGTCGTTTACAGCCAAACATTGCTCTCAAGAATGTTTTTGAAAACATTTGAAGTGAGAAATAGACCGAAAATTGATTCTATTTGATCAGCACTTCCTGTTGTTTTCCGAGGCGACACGTTGCACTGGACGCGCCGTGACCTGGCATAAATTTATGGAATACTTTAATTAACCTAAGCAATGAAGCCTTCGTTGTTACTTCTGGGTCAATTTATTAATTTCTTAATAAGCCATGTAATAAGCAGGATAATTGACAGCAAGCCGGTCATTGTTTAGAAATAAACCCCTTTATTTTACCTTAACAATTATCACAAATATATTTTAACCACTTTCAACCTGCCTTTTAAATTGAAAATGTTTTAAAAGTTTTCAAAAACATTCCTAATTAGCACATGTACAAGCTCGAGTTTGTACATGTGCTATTTCTGCTATGAATACAGGTGTACCATGAGATTTGGACTTGACCATTGGTGTACCGTGGGCACATTTTGAAAACCACTGGCATAGAACATATCATTTGAACAATATCACAATATTTTTCATCAAATACCTTGATATTGTGATTATATCGTACTGTGACAATTTCTTTCTTGCTTCCAAAAGCTCACAACGCAACGCTTTGTGAGCTTTTGCTACTTTCAATTTGGTTGAGCTCATAGGACTTCATAATCCCTTAGATTAATCAGCACTTGGTATTGGGTAAAAAAATAGGGTTTAAGTGACCAAAACCAGCAAAAGAAAACACTTGCAATATCACAACATCCAAAATCCCAGATATCATCTAGTCTCATATCAGGATATGCATATAATATTATATTGCTCAGCCCTAGCTACAAGCCTTCATATAATCTACTTCATGTGGTTTGTCTCAGGATCTGTCACGCTGTAAGAAAGTGATGGAGGAGAGAGGAGAGTTGTTTCTACAAAAGATCTCGCTGTCCCGAACCAAAGTGGCCAAGCTCTGTCACACCTTCATCAAAGACGGAGCGGTGAGTGGTGCCAGTCTTCATGGCTTAATTGAAAACATTATTCCATTCTTCATGTCCCATATACTGTGTTAAACCTAACAAAAATTATTCCAAATTGACCTGCAGTTCTCTTCCATATTTCCTTCCACAGAAAATCCTGACTCACTCCTACTCCAGAGTTGTCCTCAGGGTGCTGGAGAAAGCGGTGGCAGAGAAAAAGCGCTTCTCTGTCTACGTCACTGAATCCCAGCCTGATGCAGCAGGGTGTGTGAATTGTGCCACTAATTGTTGTGATAGTGTTTCCACTGAAGGTAGCCACTAGAGCTGGGAAATATAGAGGTATTGATCTGGGATAAGTGTTTTTTTTACTTTAAAAAATAGCAGATATACAAGCTCACATTGTGTTGCAAGCTTATAGATCAGCTATTTTTGCTACTTTGAACCTTTGGAAAATCAACAGTACATTATCGTCACAAAATTGATATCAAGGTATTTGGTCAAAAAATAGTTTTATTAAATTGTGTCAAATCACCACACTCATTGTTGCTGTTCAATGGTAACATGAAAACTTGTTGAATCTGAATTTTCTTTTTTAGGCGACAGATGGCAGAAGCCCTCAGGAAACTGAATGTTCCTGTGACAGTAGTTCTGGACGCAGCTGTGGGGTAAATATTCAATTTACGACAATTACATATGTAAAAAACAAAACAAATTGAATGATAAAATGTGTTCATTCATTTCAACAGATATGTCCTTGAGAAGGTAGACCTGGTTATTGTTGGTGCAGAGGGAGTTGTGGAGAGTGGAGGCATCATTAACAAGGTGTGTTATGGGATATAATATAGAAACCAGCAAACAATGAGTTAACCAATTCTGTTTCTCTTTACTGCAACATGTAAAAGCTGAACATAAATACGTGTCTCTTTGTCCATACAGATTGGTACCTATCAGATGGCACTTTGTTCCAAAGCTCACAACAAGCCTTTCTATGTAGTGGCAGAAAGTTTTAAGTTTGTCCGGCTTTATCCACTCAACCAGCAGGACGTTCCAGATAAATTTAAGGTATGCAGAACATTACAGTAGTCACTAGTCATACCCGAAGCCAGCGGTTCCCAACCCTTTCTGGATCATCAGGGCTCACCTGAAAACCTAAAATGTTCGCAGCCCACCCTTGGTGGTCAGAAGGTTGGGCCGTGTGCACTTTCAGAGCATGTTTGTTTTTATGACCAATCAATCGATTGCATTCCGGCTTGGATCAATGGAACTAACATAATATACTTTAATCATTACATGTTTGTCCCCCCACCCCACAGTACAAGGCAGACACACTGAAGACTGTACAGAACCTGTCAGAAGAGCATCCTATGATTGACTACACACCACCTTCACTCATCACCCTCCTCTTCACTGACCTGGGAGTCCTCACCCCATCGGCTGTCAGTGATGAACTCATTAAACTCTATTTATAACTGTCCCAGAACTTTCAAATAAAACATACCGGAAATTGGTAACTGTTGTGCAGAAAACTTGTATCTCCATATTTCATCCTTTTTTAACAAGTTAATGCCCTGTTTTATACTTTGTTGAATGCAAAAGTAGCAAAAAAGCCAATCTAAAAAGCTCACAACATGTCAGAATGTGACATGTTGTGGACTTTAGATTGGCAATTGACAGGTACACCAGGTTCAAACTGTTAAAGAGTGTCTGTGGGTTTTATAAATACTTTAATTCAATGAAAAGTATAATCAAGAGTTTGTGACCAAATAACTACATTGGATCCACTGGAAAATAATTTCTAGACATTAGTTTTCCGCCCGTCAGACGATATGGTATAATTACCTGGCCCGCAACAATGCTTGAAAGGTTATAGTAATGTCTCTGTATTTCCAGTGGAAATTTGACACACCGGCGATCAGTTGCACCTTGACCTGGTGTGTTGTGTGACTGTTGTGTGACAAAAGCTGACCTTGAATATTACAAGTGGTACGGCACGGTTGTCACCCTCGGATGCCGTTCGTATGGCAAGAGATTTCCCTATCTAGATTTGACTTCCAAAGTCAATGCAACTGGGTGGAATAGACCGTCTTAGTCATTGCATCGGTCTTCTGAGCAGTTCACTTCAGCTTGTGGTTCTTCTTGTGTTTCACCTTTCATCTTTTTGCTGTTTGTTACCTGCTCCTCAAAGTCCTCCTCAGTAATCTGTCTTTTCTTGAGCCTCTTCAGCAGCCAGGTGTCCTTTAACAGCTCCTGCATGTCCTCTTCATCCACGTCTGACCCCTACCGACAAAACAGTAAATATTGATTAATTCTCATTAAAGGTGCAACCATTGATCCAACTATTTGATTTAATTCATTATAAAAATAATTGATAATTTAGTCAAATAACCGATTAATAATGTATCCCTATTTTGGGCATGGCAGACGAAGAAATTCCAAAATAGTGAAATTATTTTCAACACTGTTGTGCAATTAAAGGGCAAGACCACTTTGGTAGAGGTTTGGGTTGTGTAGTTACCTTGCCATGATGTAACAACCACGGTGGACAAGAAATCTAAAATAATTTCTCCATTGACTATTTAAAATATATGGTCATTTAAAATATGCTCCTCATTGACTTACATTGTACAGTGAAGAGGCTCAGGAGGAGCTCTTTTAGCCCGTAAATAGAACATATAGAATGTTCTATACTGTCAGAATCAGCTTTGTTTACATTCATTTACAGGCTCAAAAGAGCCAGCATTTAAAACGCCTTCCAGATTATTCGATCAATCGAAAACGTAATCAATAGAATAATGGCTTAAACAAACGATAATTGTCAACCTAAATGAGATGGCTTTATACAAATACCTCATCAGTGTTGTTTCTCTTGGCAGCCCTCTTTTGGCGACGGTCCTTCCTGTTCTTCTGTTTGGACCAGGATTTAGTCTGTGTAAACTTCTTTCGAGTTGGATTGTTTGCCTCTTGCTCTTTTTTTAGAGCCAACTCAGCCAACATCTTTCGCCTCAGTTTCTCGCGGTTCTTGTCCTGGTAGCGGATGGTGTTTGTGTCGATTGTAGTCTCCTCAAACTCAGGGAAGGTTTTCCCCCTCAGCTCAGGCATCCTAGGCATGCGGAGAAGGGCAAAGCCACGGGCCAAGCCAGGCCAGTCCAGATCTAACCAATGAAATGCGCCACACAAACATGTTTTCAGTTCTGAGTTTTAACAACCTGAACCCTTGCGTTCCTATTCTGGGCATGTTATAATAGGTAAACTACTAGTGAAAAGAAGTGAACATTCTGCAAAAATAGGCCATCTACAAGCTCAGTTGTCGGCTATAAAGTAAAGACTAGGGTTGTCCGATATTGGCTTTTTTACCGATAACCGATATACCGATATTGTCCAACTCTTAATTACCGATACCGATATCAACCGATACCGATATATGCGGGGATTATTGTGATTAGGGTAAGCTCAAATTTCATATCACACACACCATATACAGTAAGAACTCCTGTAACTTATTTATAAGGTTTTCAAAAACCGATACCGATATTTTCCCGATATCAATTTTTATGCTAATATCGGCCGATAATATCGGGAGGCCGATAATATCGGACATCCCTAGTAAAGACCCCTGGGAGATAACGGTCAATGAAGTATTGATAAACTAACAAGGAAATGTACGTACACATTACTTCAGAGCTCTACTAAGGGTTCTTACCTTTGACTCTGAAGATCAGACTACATTCATGCTTGGCGTAGCCCTGGACGTAAGAGACAAACGCCCTCATGGCCCTGTCAAACATGGCACGGTCTGCCAGTTGCAGGGCCTTCACTTTGGGCAGGACATCCCCCACGTCTTTTATCTGACGCATCTTTTGAAGTGGACACTGCAGAGAGGACAAGGAAGGAACACTTTTGTTTTAGTCCTTCAGCCGATTAAAGTAACAGTCAAAGCCACAGTGCACTTTAACCACGCACACCCTATTATGGGCATAATAGGCAAAGGTTCTACCAAAAATAGGCAATCATTTGGCAAAAACGACAAGCTTGTAGATGTGCCATTGTCATTATTTGACATACCATAAAATACATAGGGTTTAAGTAGTTATAGGTATGGTAAGTGATATTTGTTTGTGTTACAATAAGTGTTAAATGCTATATATTCTGATAGTAATCATTGCTATAGCATGTATGTTCAATAACGGGAGTCTCCCTGTGTCCAGCTCTTTGATAAACAGAAAATACATTTTCAGGTCGGGATACCAATTTTATCCCATCACGAGGGAGAACTCACACAGGATACAGATTAAACAAGTGATATTGGAAGTGATGACACAAAGAAATGAGCAGACAAAATTGGAACTGGAGCACTATAAAAGTTAAGCTGAAAAATTGGTATTCTTTCCCGATTGGCTGAAATTGGCAAATTGTTTACTAAAGAACTGGAGAGACGGGGAAATCCCTGTTACTGAACGAACACTCTATAGCAGTGCTCAGAATATAGTTTGTTTAAAAGTTATTTTGTTTAAACCAAAACTATCACTTACCCTACCTCTGTCTCTCAGTCTTATAACAGTAATTCTTTGTTTATTTTAGGGCTACACAATGCAACTTTAAAGAGATAAACTACAATCCCAGAATGAGCAAATTGCAGTTCTAGTTCCATGGATTTTGACAATAGAGGAATAAATACTACATGACCCGAATTCAGAGTTCAATAAAATGTTTAAACAAAACACTCACTTTCTGGTTGATGGACAGGAAGTTGACGTAGGATTCCTCCATTGGCAGCAGGAAGACAAGCGCATTGCCTTCATTACCAATCCGTGCTGTACGTCCACACCTGTGTACGAAGGCACTGAGACACGGACAAAACCACTCATTAACACAGCTCTGATTAATGAACATCATTATGCAACTGGCCCAATTTCATAGTACTCTAAACATCTCATAACGGCATCGCAGTGTCGCATACCAAAAACTGCAGATCTACAAGCTCGCAAATGCTGTTGTGAGCTTGTAGCAATTTCTTTGGACAAAGTATAAAAAGCATTACACGCACGCAGTCACATTTCAGTCAGAACAGATCTTCCTTCAGCAGTAGATTGTCAATGCTGCCTACCTTGCACTACTCGGAGGGTCGTATTGCAGCACCCAGTTGACCTCTGGGATATCTACACCTCTGGCCATGACATCAGTACACACTAGGATCCCACTGAAACACAATACAAAGGAAGATTATACTAGTTATTCAAATATAATCAACCACTTAAGCCCTATTTTAAAAAAACTGCAAAAATAGGGGGGGTGTTTGCCTATGCCCAAAATAGAGATGCCAGGGTTAAAGTGATTAAATAAAGTATCTTTTCATTGGTGCCAAGTTCACTCACCTTTTCAGGGGCCGAAATTCAGCGAAGATTTTGTTGCGCTTATGTTTCATCTTGCCATGAATGCAGCGGATGTCGACATTCTTCACGAGGGCTTCCAGGAGACGGCCAAAATACTCCACGCATGCACACGTGCTGAGAGTAAGAAGCTTGTTAAGTCGTGTGCAACAATACGACACTCCTAATAAAACCACTATGTGTGTCAAATCAACCATATGGGTTATTATCACCTACTAGGACTGGGCGATATGACTTCAAATCAATATCATGATTATTTCAAACTTTTGCCTCAATTATGATTAATAAAAGATTATTACACTTTTTTTAAAGTGAAAATAGCATGAATTGTTTTGTATTGGTTCGTCTATATAGAAGAAAACAATACATATTTTTAAAAAAAAACTTGCTTCTCGATACGATTATAAGTCGGTTATTGGTTATTTTCACCTACCTAAAGAAGACTAGGTGTTTCTCCTGCTTGCGCTGCCTGAGAAACGAAACGAGGGTATTGAACTTGTCCTCGGTCCGACACATCTGAAATAAGAAGACCATGTTTAAATTTGAAATAAAGACCATTTAACAAATCCTTTTGTATCATATACAATTGCAAAAAAAGATGCAGCAGGAGTTGGGAGGACACTATAATGTAAAAAAAAGTCATGAAATAAACAGCAGAGTAAAACAACTCGTCTGTCTGTGACACACTCATTCCCAGATCAAATTTAATGCCATAACTCCAGACATTTTAAGACATTTCTAGGCCTTGAATTTAACAAATTAAATTCAAGATGTTTTAAGACTTTTTAAGGATTCGCGAGAACCCTGGCTACGTTGTAAAGAATGTGTATTTTAAAGGTATAAAAAAATGTAAAATACCTTCATTCTGAAGGTCTTCTACCGAAATGTTGCTGCTAATCAAATAAAACTGTTTCTTTAGTTTAGACTGTGTGCGGGTGTTTTTTTATTTTAATTCAGTATACATGATACTTCTAAAGCGTTCTAGAGCCCCAAATAGCTGATCTACAAGCTCACAAAGCGGCGTGAGCTTGTAAATCAGCTATTTTCGGCATACAAGTAAGTCAAAACAAAGGTGTTTCTACTACAGTGTAATAGTTGGACAGCCTTGCAGGGGTCTTCTGGGTGCTGGTGGCGGCCACGCCCTTCTCCTTGACAGTGATGCGGACAGGGTTCCTGAGGCCAGCTCTGACCAGCTTCTCCAGCTCCTGGGTCTGTGTGGCTGAGAACAGGCCGGTACGCCTCTGCTTCGGCAGGTAGCCTAGGATCATGTTCAGACTGGACAGACCAAAAGGAACTCCATTACAAGTGTGATTCCACCATGATGTAAAACACTATCTTTTTAAAACCACTTAAACCCTACATACTTCTTTCAGGGATCTAAACTAACTAGGCCCCCTACTTTTTTCCCTCTATAGCCGAAAATCTTACAAGCTCCCAACGTGTCACACGCGTGATGCATTGTAAACTTGGAGATCTCCTATTTTTGCCAAATGTTCGGCACAGAATAGGGACACTAGTGTTCAGGTACTTTTCATCTGGTGTTCCCATTTAATATTTGGCCAAAAACGTAAGAAATTATTTTTCAAAAATATTAAAAATTACCGATCTAGAAGCTTGGCATAACATGCCACAATGTGATGCGTTGTGAGCTTGTCACCACGTGACAGCATCGTACAACAAAGTATGAAATAGGGTGCGAGTGGTTAAAAAAAACAATTTCTTGACTCAAAAACATGGTATGAGGATGCTCCTCCTGGCTATTCAGACACAAATCAAATGAATAAACATTTCACGGTCCCTTATACCTGGCCTCGAAGCCCATGTCTAGTAATCGATCTGCCTCATCCAGAACCAGCACATCCAGACTCTTGACTGCGCTAGCCAGGTCCAGACCGTCCGTCTTCCTCTTAAACATGTCCTCCAGTCGGCCCGGAGTTGCAATCAAAATGTTGGCCCTGAAATTGAACAGCATAGATGCAGGTGCAATGTTTTTTATAGTCAACTAAATCTAATGATAACAATGAAAAAACATTTGAGTTAACTAAACTTAAAATTAAAATGAAAACAAGGCTTTACGAAAGACGAAAAAAGAAAACCGACTGAAAATAGGGGAGCTAGGTTTTAAGTGTTTAACAATCTACCCAAAATTCTAAACTGAGATAGATAATATGGAGATGTAACTGCATTTACCCGTGTTCCTTGAACTTTTCCACATCCTCCATAGGATTACTTCCACCAATCAACAAAATCTGCCTGAAAAACAAATATAAAGTTGAAATGAATGATGATCCTGAGTTTCAAACAGCGTGTCAAATTGTGAAAATCCACCCACCCATTCTCTTTGCCTACCTTAAGTGTGGAAACTTTTCAATGAATTTCTCCATTACTTCACTGATCTGTAAGGCCAGCTCTCTCGTAGGTGTAACGATCAATGCACCAACCTGCCAAAATGTCATGTTAACTTATGCATACATAAGAAACTTAGAGTATTAGCAAGGGACGATGCTTCAGGATGAAGACTTAAGTTTTTCTTTGACAACAGAGATACCAGCCTGGGAAATAATAAAATTCATACCTGCATTTTTTTCAGTTTTTCTTCTCGCTTCAGTAGGATTTCTATTACAGGAATGACAAAAGCAAGTGTCTTCCCACTCCCAGTTACCTAAAACATACAATGATTTAGTTATGAAGCTGCTTTGTGCTTTCTATGTACGTTTGTGTGTCTGTCTAAATAAGTATTAAACACACAGAAAAAAGATATACTTGTATATTCTTGATCGCCTATCCAGTTTGATCCTATATCATTGTTGTTTGGCCACCATGCTAGAGCAAATGAATGCGGGAGAACTGGGCACTTTTGCAAAGTGGGCACTATGGAAATCTGGGTGAATCTTTGTCTTAAGCATCGACTTTAATTATTTTATATCCTGTATAACTGAGTACACATAAATCAGAGCTAGTGTCTCTCAAGGGCCTCCAGTTCACAAAAAAAAGTAGTAATAGTTAGTTTATGTGGTCACTGACACTTACCGCCTCGGCAGCCACATCTTTGTTCCTCATGAACAGAGGGATGCACGCAGCCTAGAAACACAACATTGAAACATTAGAACGGGTCAGTGGTGTAAAGTAAATAAGTACATTTACTCAAGTACTGTACTTTTGAGGTTTTCTTTTTTGAGTATTTCACAGTAATATGCAGTATTTTACTTCTACAGCACTACATCCCAGAGACAAATATTATACTTTTACTCCACTTCAATTATTTGAAAAATTTAGTTACTTTGTAGATTTTGATTATTACTACAAAACATACATTATCAACCACTTCAGCCCTATACATTTCGGCCATTAGAAAATAGCAGATCTGCAAGCTCACACACATAGTGAGCTTGTAGATCTGCTATTTTCCAAAGATTTGTATACATTTGAAAACGTGTTAAATGGGACATTTTTTAAGTACTTTCTACTTTTGGTATTTGGTACTCCAAGTACATTTTGATGCCAATACTTTTGTACTTTTACTCAAATACATTTTGAATACCGGACTTTTACTTGTAACAAAGTGTTTCTACATTGCAGTATGCCAGTATTAATACTTTTACTTAAGTAAAAATGTAGAAGACTTTTTCCACCACTGTGCTACAGTACTAGCCAGTAGCTAGTACTGTATAATGGTAGCTAAGTGATAGCTACCATTATACTGGTAGGAAAACTAACGTTACACTGTCTGCCAGACAAGGAGAACGTTACCTGTACTGGTGTCGTGTGTGTGAACTGCAGTTCGTCGAGTGTTTGTAAGATACAGTCATTGAGTTTCACAGGTAAACTGCTCCATCTTCCCTCCTCCATGTTGGAAAAAGAATAAACACGCTGCTTCTGCTCGCTTCTTCCGGTCCGTTGATGTTTACAGTCCGGGTAGAAACGGAAGTACTTCATACAATACATTCCGTTCCCGTGTTTTAGTTAAGGCTCTATTCACAGCAGCCATATCATGAAGACATTCACAGGTGTTACCAATGATACTAATAAAGGGTCTGTTCCATTCTGGTCAAACAGAGTCAGGGTGCTGATGTTGTGCATGTTGGCTCACTGGAAACATTCTGTTACACCAGTGGGTCTACAGTTATGAAGTCATGGGCTTCCAAATGGCCCCTTACGGGTGTGTAACTCTGAGAGTGTACAAATCAAATGGAACCAATTGGACCCGTAAGGGTCCATTTGGTTCCATTTGTACACTCAGAGTTATGGGGCTCGTGGAAACCACTGTGCTACACTAAATGGAACAGAGCCTTCATTAGTATCATTGGTAACACCTGTGAATGTCTTCATAATATGGCTGCTGTGAATAGAGCCCATACTGACTTGAGAGGTGGGAAAAGTACTCCAATCTTTTACTTCGGTGAAAGTATCGATACTGCAATTTAGAAATACTCTGTTACGAGTACAAGTTTGGTATTCAAACTGTACTTCAGTAAAAGTACTACATCATACTTAAAGGACGACTTCACCCATTTTCAACCTATCTTCATATAATAGGCCCTCACTAATGCTCATGATAAAATGGTAAAAAAAAAATCTACTTGGTCTGTGTCTCATAGGAGGACTGTGGACAGTCCAGAAACCCGTCTACCAGTGACATCATCATTTGGCAAGATTTAAAACATTTTATTTAGATTTTTATTAACGCGAGAACAATGGCTTCTATTATTGCATTGCAACTTTCCAGGAATACAAAGCCTGCAGTTTCTATTAGCTTGGATTCCCCATCGATGATGTCACTGGTAGACGGGTTTCTGAACTCTCCACAGCTCTCCTATGAGACACAGACTGAGTAGAAAAAAATGGTACAGTTTTATCATGAACATTAGTGAGGACCTATTATATGAAGATAGGTTGGAAATGGGTGAAGTCTTCCTTTAAGTACTAAAAGTAAAAGTGCTCATTATTCACAATGTCCCATTTCACACGTTTTCAAGTGTAAAAAATGTATTTTATCACTTTACTAGAGTACTTTATGCTTCTACACCATTACATCTCAGAGAAACATTTTGTACCTTTTACTCCACAATCATTTGACAGGTTTAGTAGTTACTTTGCAGATTTAGATTAATATAAAACATACATTACTGTGGCAGAATAGAATCATATGTGTTAATCTACCCAGCAGAACATACCATTAAAATCAGCCCCACCTTTATCAGCTGCAACATTAAAGTGATTAACACTTTAATGTATTACTTAATGTATTACTTTAATGTATTACAATCCAATTATATTATTGTGAAATGGACCATTCTGCATGAGTATTTTTTTACTTTGGTATTGTAAGTACATTTTGATGCCAATAGTTTTGTACATTTACTCAAGTTTTGAATACAAGACTTTCACTTGTAACAGAGTTCTACCTTGTGGTATTGATACTTTTACTTAATCTCAGTACTTCTTCCACCGCAGAGTATACCACACAATGTGAATGTAGGGTTGATGGTAGGGTTATGAGCCTATACTGACTACACTGTCTCTATACATTTGATGTTGCGTTTACCTTGCTTACTGTAAGTCGCTCTGGATAAAGAAAGCCTGCTAAATGCCTGAATTATAAAATGGTTGCCACTTCAGTACTGTAAAAGGTCCTGGACAAAATAATTTGAATAAATGGCGGTAATCAAAGGTTACTGAGACTTCACTTCCCCCATCACTGCAAAAGGTTTTTGTCAAAAGGTTAAAGCTATATATTCTGATAATAATCATTGCTATAATAGTGTTTATTCAATAACAGAGGTCTCCCCACCTCTTTAATAAACAGAAAATACATTTTCAGGTGGGTTGCTAATCATCCCATTTATTAACTTCAGTTTATAGTGATCCCCTTTGCATTTGGTCTGCAAATTATTTTTGTGTCTTCACTTCCAATTTCACTTGTTTATCTTGTGTATGAGTTCTCTCTCCTGATTGGTGAAATTGCTATCCTGACCTGAAAAAGCATTTTCTGTTTAAAGAGCTGGAGAGATAAGGACCTCCGTGTTACTGAACAAACACTGTACAGCTATGGTTACCATCAGACTATAGAGCCATTTAACATCATTGGAACAAAAGAAAATCACTTACTGCACCTTTAAATAGAATCAAGCATTTACCAGCACTTTTTTACAAATACACGCACACTCCACATCATGGCATATAGCCTACAAATTCAAGAAAAATCTGTCAGTTCACCATGTCAAAGCCTAATAGGTAATCTCATCACTGCTCCACCCCTTTCCAAAACCAGAACCAGCTGATGAATTCACACCACACCTCCAAGGTGTGTGCAGTGCACCCAGCAATGCCACGTTGTAGTCGATTCCAGTGTGGTCGAGAACCATAGACCAGTGGTTCCCAAACCAAACTAGGTAACCCAAACTACTGAAAATAGACGATCTGCTATTTTCTTATTTCTAATTTATGGAATTTCTTTGATTTTTGTATTTATGAAATTCAATTGAAAAATATTTTAATTTGTTTAAATTTTTTGTGGAACATTTCTTTAAACAATTAAAAACAAAATGCAGGAAAAATAGGGATATTTAACCACTGTTTGGGAAACACTGCCATAGATATCAAGGTGACATTTTTTGCTTAACTATGGGGCCCACAAGTTTTCGTTATGAAAGTTTTATTTCATAATGGACACATACTGTAGCAAGTGCAACTGAGACATTTCAAGAAACCATTAACTGCCCACCACATATCGAAACAAGCCAGACAGAATTTGGGATTTATCAAGAACGCTGGGTTATTATGAGACATTCTAAAACTTTTGACTCTCATTATCTTAAATTATACTTTGATGATCACACCAAGGTGAGTGTGTATTGTACTGTAACAATTATTCCTGTACTCTGCAGAAATAAAATACAAAATGGTGGCTTTGCCTCCACAATTATGAAGTTGCAGACATGTGTTGAGTGCAAGATGACAAGATAAAAATAAAATAAAAAGTATTCTAAAGGTATTTTGTCCAAATGTAGCATCCCGCAGGATAAGCTCAAAAGGGAAAAAATCCACAAACTTTGTATAACCTAACTTAAAATCCCGGAACCAAACAAATTTACAATCAAAGTAGAAGCAATTAAAGCACACCACCAATCATTGGATTTCAGGACTGACCCTCCCCCTCCCCCCTTCATCGTGTAAGGTTCTACAGTGTTCTTCTACCCCAGCTTCAGAGCCACAATAGAAATACAGCTTAGCTTCCAAACCAGCAACCAAGAGCTCTTCAAGGACTTGCTTATGAGTGCATTTGGAACATTGGGGCAGTGGTTCTCAAACTTTTTCAGATTTCAATTTAAGGACCCCTAGTTTAATGGTATTCATTAGGGCCATGGACCCCATAACGCTGAGAGTCCCTCTACAAAATGGAACCAAATGGACCCGTAACTGACCCCGTTACAGACCAATAAGGGTCCATTTGGTTCCTAACAATCAATCATTTAGCTGGGGACCCCCCTGCAACACTCTCATGGACCCTGGGGGGGGGGGGGGGGTCCCCGGACCCCACTTTGAGAACCACTGCATTAGGGTACGTCACACATGCTCGAGTGAAACAGTCGCATCCCGTTGTGCCGTTCACTTCCCTTCTACGCGAGCGAAGGTGCGCAGCTTTCAGGTTGAGGTGCATTGGCCTGCCACGCAAGTTCGTCGAACTTTACACGTTTGATATTGGCTGTCACCGTGCATGTGTGACTGTACCCTTAAAGCAATCAACTTCTGAATTTCTGGGCCTAAGAACTACAAAGGTAGACAACAGCCTGTGACCAAAAACAGTGTGTTGTGTGAACTGAATCAAAAACAGTATAGTTTCCCCACCGTGATCAACCAGAAAAGATCCTTCAGATATTTAGAGGCTGATTGTCTGCAACAGCAACAACATAGCCACCTGAACATCATTAGCTTGGTTGGCAGAATTGAGTACAGGCTCCTGGCACTTTGTGCCTTATTGTGATGCAGTATATTTTTCAAGGTTTGAACTTTTTATCGTTCCACAAATACGGTAGCATTTGTACATCACATTTCACCTCATTAGCTGTCGCTTATAAGCCTTATTGTCATTGACACAGACTGAGATAAAACTGTACTAGAAAGTAAACTGTACAAACAAAAAGTGAATGAACTTAACTGACAAAAAATGCTAATCAAGTGACATCAATCCAGGGACCATGGTCTTTAGGTCGTTACCATAACCATAATAATCACGTTGATAAAAGGGCTGAAAACAAAGGGCTAACGGGGGGGGAAGAATATATCTAAATGTGTTTAGACTGAAAACAGCCAGTCTTATTTTTCCAGGTATAAATGACTGTCTTGGTATTGGAGTAAAATGGCGGCTTCCGCTTCACACGAGGACCACTTAATCAGGTTACACGACTCGCCGAACTTCGAAGAATCTCTTCAGGTAGTAAATCTGTCCAAGCGTCATGGCTACGAGGACGAGTGCTTCGAAGAAGGACCAGAGCACCACTCTACTGTTTGTGTTGTCGTTGACTAGACAGAGAGAAAAAGAGGATTGTAGATTAAACATGTGAAATGACACCAATACAACAAACACCACCAACTGGCTCTGAGGATATATTTCATATCGTTGCTTTTGGGTGGAAACTTTATGTCCAAAACAATTACTTTTCAGGAAATGGGGAAAAAAATACTTTTTATTTTAATGGTGCTTTTGCCACCTAGGGCACTGACAGGACCACACTGGAAAGAAGTATTTCATTATACTTTGTGTTGTCCTGGGAATGATTTATATTGTGTTTGGACTTAAATAAATGTATTGCCTTGTAAAAATATCAATGTAGTCATTCACTCACAAGCTCTCGTTAATACTTGAAAAAGCAAACGTTGAAATATGGAGATACAAGGTATATACACAAGGCACAGGGACAATAACGTCTCTGTTCGGTGGAAACCTCATATGTCCAAAACTATTCCTTTTCAGGATTCAAAAATAGCAAAAGTAGCACATTTACAAGCTCAAAACAAATCTGCTACGTTTGATGCTTTTGTAGGACGATCAAGTAGGGTGTTAATTTACGAAAAGACACAAACGGTTTCCACCCGACAGCGACGATATACACTACGTAACTGACTTACTTGCTCTGTGTATCCTCTCACGGACCTCCATGTACTCCTGCTCATGCTTGACAGCTGTCATAGCAACCGCCAGCTCATTGATCATCTCCTCCAGTTTGTTTTGGTGGGCTGAAATAATGAAGGCAAACATCAGCAACTAATATAAATAGTTCTAGCGTTAACCAGCTGATCTAGAAATGGTTGCACACAGATCTACAAGCTCTTGTGTCTTGATTAGGGCTGTTCATGACATTTTAGTTGACAGTCATCTTAACAAATAATTGTGTTTAATGATTTTGTTGCGTTTTGGGGACACTGAACATTGGAATGTACTGTGTTAATAAAATTACATTTCTTTGCCTTTAAATATACAAAGACATGACAATGACCAGTAACAATAATCACAATAAATAATGTACTATGGCCAAAACAGATCAAATACTTGTGTACTTTCTAAACAATGTGCTGCTGTTTCCTCTATTTTGGGAACTTTTGGAAAATGTATGAATATTTTTCAACAGATGAATGGAAGATGATTATGCAAAAAGATTGCGATTGGCTCAAATAATTGTGCTCATATGTTTATGTAATAACTGCGGCAGGCCTAGTTGCCATGCAATACATTGTGAGCTTGTAGATCAGCTATTTTCCGTGTGCAACCAAGTATAAATCAGGCTACTTAAAACACAGTGTACACACACATACGCACACGCACACACACACACACACACACACGGGAACACATGCACTACTGTATCACAGTGATTTATGCTGAATCCCATGCCTAATGCAAGAGGCGAGCAGTATACCCATTACCAAGGAATAATTAATGCCCTCATGGGTTTAAATGCTTTCTGAGATGTTTCTAAAGCCATTCCCAGGCAGCATGAGGGGTGTATTGATTCCCTAAATATAAGTCTCATACTCAATATTAGTTTACGCTTCAGTGAAAAAGAAAACACTCGTTAGATGGCTTTGTGTGCTTTACATGCCAAGTCCATTTCACATATAGCTTGCCCTTTGCCCTACCATCCCAGTTGTCACCACCTACAAGGAGGAAAGAAGAGTTCCCAAAATAAAACCAAGAAAGTGAATAAACAGTCAAGCAAAGAATAAAAGCCAGGAGAGCGGCAGGAACAGAAATAAAACTGGTTTACAAGACTCTTCTTGAAACACACAAAATTATGAAAGGTGTCATCTATGTATACCTGTCTCTCACACAGACACACAAGGGCTGCAACTTTTGTCATTTTTTGGACATTATTCTATCAATTACTTTTTCGATTAATTTAATAATCGAGATTGCACAACACTAGTGCAAAAGAATATCAACTATAATAATAAAAATAAACATTTATTGAAACTTTAGAAATATAATGATAAACCCAAAATAGGGATCGGTTATTATTAAATTAATGTATTTAAATTATCAATTATTTTTAACAGTTGGACACCTACACACACACACTCACACGTAAGTACACAAACACCCGCACACGTACCCTCTGTCTCCATATCTTGTCCTTTCGGTGCCTCTCCGATATCAATGGTGAACATGACAATCTTAGGCGTCATGGTAGACATCTTATTGCTGAAGCAGAACTTGTAGGTTCCATCCATGTGTGCTGCCACCGAGTACTTCCCACTGGACTCTCTGTCCCCCTTGTAGATCTGCTTACCGTCAGGTCCTGTTATCTGGAAAGCATGAATGAATATCACATCTATTACACATAGACAGACATTTATTGATCCCAAGAGGGAAAACAGAATCACAGTCACTTTGATTGTCACATCACAGGTTCACAGGTGTCAAGTTCATTCATAGTTTTCATGAAAGAAAAAGGGGGGGGGGGACGACGACAGAGAAACAGAAAGCAAGGAGAAAAAAACATAGAAAAGTCAAAAGAAAAATCTAAGATATGTACATAATATACATGTATTTTCAGTATACATACTGTACATTAACTTTTTTATCTAAATGTACATATCTTTTCAGACATTTCTGGAATTCTGTTGTTATAGCAGCATCACTGCAGTAAACACACAGGACAGACACAGGTAAAGACTCAAGAGTTGAGATGCTGCTAAGCTTCAAGAGTAAAATAATAATAATAGCAACCAAATAATGACATAAAAAGGTGCAAGTAAGATACAATATACAACTAGTGTTGGCAACATACGGCAAAGACAGATCACCAAAAAAGAAAACAAGTTAAAAATGCATCTAAATATAAATCTTGCAATACAGCATTCGTGTATATGACATCTATACATCTTTGATGTGAGAAATCAAAGCACAATTGCTACAAGACACCTAAATAATTAAACAATTCAGCTAGACAACCAACAGAACAGAACAGTAGACTTCCTGTTCCATCATCCAAGGGTTTCAACAGTCTACAGTTGCATGAACACATCGCTTCTCCTCTGATCTAAACCCTCAGTTTACCAACGTGCTGGCACCCACAGACACTTGATCGACAGACAGACAAGTTATATATTATTATAAGATTATAAGATGTATACTTCCTCGTATGGCGGCGGCTTCGCCGGCCAAAACAAAAATAGCAGATCTGCAAAGCTGTCGTGAGCTTGCAGATCTGCCATTTTCCCGGCAAGTTGTATAGATCGTTATATACGCTAATGCAAGGCTCACCTCCACGTCGATGTCCAGGAAGCCTCCTTCGGCCACCTCGAACATGAGGCCCATCTTGGTGCCGGAGTTGACGCGCTCGTAGAAGCACTCCTCGGCATGGGCGTCTATGCTAACGAAGTAGCCGGACGCGGTGGCACACAGCGCGGCGAGGACCACGGCGAGCTCCGAGGTGGTGAACATGGCCTTGTCTTGTTTTTTTCGGAAAGTCCCCCAAAAATAGGTCCAAAACGACGTAATATAAATAATAGCAGGGCTGATAACGAGGCTAAACTGTGACAGACAGTTAGCTTAGAGGCGTACTGCTGCCTGCTACCTGGTGGTTCTTCTTCTTCTTTGCCTCCTCTATGTGACTGCCACGTACGGCTTTGGTTTAACAACGTACACTGGCGTTGCCATGTATCGTGAGAGAAATAAGCAACCGGATCTAGCAGAACGAGCCCAAAACAAGCAACTTACTTAGGCCAGTGGTTCTCAAAACTTTTTCATGTCAAGAGAAGGACCCCCAAATTGACACTTATTACCCCACGGACCCCCATTTGAAAAGATAAGCCCAGGGACCCCAGAGAAGGTTTTTATGTCTCTCTAGCAGTGATTCTCAACCATTTTAATTTCAAGGACCCCCAGTTTAACATGCATTAGGCTACGGACCCCCATTTAATGGCATTTATACCTCTGGGACCCCAATTCATATAGTACAATCAATGTTAATTTAACTCTGAGAGTGTACAAATGGAACCAAATGGACCCTAACGGGTCCATTTGGTTCCATTTGTACACTCTCAAAGTTACAGACCCAAGGGTCCATTTGGTTCCTGTCCATCATTTAGCTGGGGACCCCCTGGAACCCCCTCAAGTACCCCTAGTTGTGAGCTTGTAGAGCTGCTATTTAAAATAAAAAACTCTGGCAATAAAATGTGGACTATTTGGAATATTCTTTGAAACGTTCTAACAACACAAATGTTCCCTGGGCACAAAACATTTTCATGGAAATATTTGAGAACCACTGGTTTAAATACTAATTAAAACATATGGAAGCAAGCCTAAATAAGCAACTACACTTTAGAAACAAGCACACAAAAAACGAAAACCGCAACTACCAATATTTACAGAAAAAGAAGCCCCAAAGTCGCTTATAATAAGCCGACATGGCAACACTGGCGTAAACCCCTCGCGTCACTACTGGTGTCTATTCGGTAGTTTCACGGGTGTTTCTGGTCTAAAGCCCGCCTACTTTCAAAACTGTGTCCGGTCATTTTCTACGTACACATTAGGAGGCCAGTGCACGGACCGTTTCCGTATCCGCCGATTCTCTCTGGAAGCGGATGTGCAGACCATAGAGTAATATTAGGTGCAAAGCGGCAAAAGCGACCTCGATTCATCCCAGTCTAGTTTGAACGGGTACCTACGAGGACCACATTTAGCGTTTCACGGAAAGTTAGGACTAGGAGGACCAAACTTAGTACCACGGTTGAGGTTGACAGAAGGAAATATAATTTCTTCCATTTTACTTTTGTTTTTCCATCCTCTAAAACTTGATTGCATTTAAATAAGCAGCCACATATTTTATAAAACACAAACAGGACGTTTGCTCCTAGTGATTTTCTATGAATTGAATATACAGCATCCCAATGGAAACCAGCCATAGGGTTAAATCCTTGTATTTGTATTTGTATTAAACTGTACTTGCTTTTTTTTAACTGTTAATAAAGTTTTCAATCAATTATTCAATGTTATTGTATGTTATCTTTAATGTCTTGATGAATTGAATATAGGACCTCAATGGAAACAAGCCCTCAGGGCTTTTTGTGTTATCCTTTTAGCATCATTGTATAAATCAATCAATCAATAAAAAGAGAAAAGGTATGTAGTGTGTGTGTGTGTGTGTGTGTGTGTGTGTGCGCGTGTGTGCGTACCAGTAGTCTAAATAATATGAGTTTTACACCACAATCATTATTATTATTAATGATAATAATACTGTATTTATTCATTTATTTGGGGGGAGAACATGGAATATACTGTTTAAAACATTTTCAACCCCTTTCACTTTCAATGCACCTGTTATAGAGAGGACCTTCAGTTGTTAATAATATGAAACTTGATGCTAAGACTCATGGTCATAATGACCAGAATATTCCAGTCTTTGAACCACATGGAGACAGTCTGCCATATCATCAAGCAATGACTTAAGCATAGCCTACTACAACACACTACCTATAAAGAAAACATCACACGGATGCACCTGGGACGTATCATCAGTGTTGTAACCTGGGGTCATTGGGTGTTTCGGGTCTCACGGGTCTCGCAACAACATACACCCTCGCCCAGGTGACCCAGCCGGGGTTGATCAAGCCCCGACTTACGTCCCAGTGGCTACACCACGATCAGTACTCTTAGGGAAAGACAGGGCCACTCAGTCCGCTTTTCCGGAACTACTCTGCTGGGAGCTCTATTATACATATATTGTCAAATCAGACCATCCCCTCCAAACTGTGCTGCAATAAATGGGTATAGCAATATAGCAGAATAATATCTTCAGAAAATTATGTATTCTTATAAAAAAGTATTTTTGGGCGGTGTAGCCGCCCCTATAAGTGGGGTTGGGACATTGACATTTGCTGCACTGTGATTGGCCACCCATTGTACACCCCTCTACATTGTACACCCCCTCTACCATTGTACACCCCTCTACATTGTACACCCCCTCTACCATTGTACACCCTCTACATTAGTACACCCCTATGATGAAATGAATAACCTATAAATAGCTTCCATCACTGTGATGACCACTGTGATGACCACACCGCCCACTTCACACTGGGTGTGATTTTTTAAGACTGAAGGTTGAAGTCCAAAACAAGGCCATTCTTCTGGCCAAATGTTTATTTGAAACAGACCTGTGACCAGTACAGAAGTGTTACAAAAAATATCTGCTGATTCAAATTCTATGTTTTACTTCAAATTGTACATAGGGATTGGGCAGCCGGCTGGGCGTCCCTTATTTATTTCTACAAAAAATAAGGGACGTCAGACTAGATAAAAGCCCACAGTATATTATGTACCGTTTTTGTAACCACTTGAATCCCAGCATCCATATTCTGGGGGGCAACATCGGCCAAGTAGCCGATCGATCGACAAGATCACAAAGTCTAGAGGGAACCTATATTGTATATGAGCTGTTTGAACTTGTAAGATGTGTCATTGATTGATTCCCAAAAATAAGGAACAAAGGGTGTCCTTTGGCCTTATCAGTTCAATAAGGAACACGTCTTTTAGTTTACAAATAAGGGACAATTCCTTATGTCAAGGGACGGTTTTCAACCTTGCTTTATACTAACTTAACCCATTAAGACCGGGGACGCATCTGCGTCTCATTTTAAGATTTCTTTGGGCTATTCAAAAATCTTGAAAAAATATTTTCCAGATTTTTTTCAAAAAATGAGATTTCGATTTTTTTAAAAGAATCGCCTCAGGTCTTAATTTAAACAGTTTCATGACAAAATTACACATTTTCAAATGTAAAAACTGTCACAGTGACTGTTTACCAGTTGAAAATATGTTGTTCCTGTGCGTGCGTGCGCGCGTTGTGTGTGTGTGTGTGTGTGTGTGTGTGTGTGTGTGTGTGTGTGTGTGTGTGTGCGCGCGTGCATGCGTGTGTGTGTGTAGGTGGTTTGTGGGTTTCCAACTTGTTCTATATTGCTAAAGCATTGTGAAACCAGCCACAGCCAGACAAGGTCACATCTTTGTCACTCAGTATATTTATTAAACTAGTAATTATATAGTGTGTTATTTTGACGTTACAGTCAATCAAGGCAGAGAGGAATACTGTATACAACATAGTTACTATTTGTCGTCTATAGTTACTTTTCAAGCCTCTTATCCTTGTAAGATGTCTACAGATGCAGAAAGAGGACAGAGGAGAGTGGCAGTCATCTACGAGAATGTGACCGCCTTCGTCCCTGGACCACAGAGGGACATGAGGGAGAACGCAACAGGGAGACATACTCGGGGTGAGTTTGAAATGTGTTCAAGGTGATTTCAAAGAGGAGGGAAAAAAAGTTTATTGTACAAAAACAAGCATTTGTCTTTCCTGCAGCAGACAGTAATGAGTGTATATGCTTCAATATCATTCCTTTGATGAGTATTTTTTTTTTTAGAGTGATTGTTGGTCAGTTCAAAGCTCTTTGGTCCAGCTGGGTGTAGCTTTTAGACTCTTGAGTCTCGTTTCTCTTTGTCAGTAGCTGCACTTTCCGTTGCAGGACAGCGCTCTAAAGCAGTGAGAAGGCCTATCAGGAACCACCGTCTCAGAGTTGTTGCTCTGTGTCTGGGGATGCTGTGTGTTATGCTGCTGGCTGGGATCATTGTCCTGGTGCTGGACAGAAAGCAGTTACAAAGTGATGCAAACCAGAAAGAGTCAGCAGGTGAGAGAGGTTTTGAAGGAATCGTTTATCTATCATTATTATCTTTTTTTAAATAGTTATCCTACATAGAATTGATCAGTGCACTGAAAATCCATGCCTTGTTTGATGTTTAGTCAAGTCGCAGTGGGTGGCAGAAGTTTGGATGCAGCTGTTATCACAGATCTACTGAAAAGAAAACTTGGGAGGAAGGAAGAGAACAATGTCTGAAGACAGGAGCAGATCTGGTGATCATTAACAGTAAAGAAGAACAGGTTAGTGTCTGCTTGTGCCTGCGTCCAGCCAGGTACAGTACATGTACCATCATCCACATACTGTAGGTCAGTGCTTCTCAAACTTTTTCATGTCATGGACGCCCAAAATGATATATATTTGGCCGCGGACCCCCCACCTGAAAAGGTTTTGTGCCAGGGACCCCCAGAAGAGAAGATTTATGTAAAAATAATACAAATAAAATAGTAGATGTACAAGCCCGAAGTGCGGCACGAAGTGACGTGTTGTGATCTTGTAGATCTGCTATTTTTGAATTGCCAACATACAGTAATTGCCAACTGGTCCAGAACGCTGCAGCCCGCATCATCACCAAAACCCCTGCCATCTCCCACATCACCCCCGTTCTTCACCAACTCCACTGGCTACCGATTAAATACCGCATAGACTTCAAGATCCTCCTCAACACTTTCAATGCCATCCATAAACTCTCCCCCCCATACCTGTCTGATCTCATCCATATCAAAACTCTCACCCGGTCACTCAGGTCTGCCTCCTCCACCAACCTCACTGTTCCCCCAGCTGCTCGTTTGTCCACCATGGGGGGTAGAGCCTTCAGCCGCTCTGCCCCTGGCCTCTGGAACAGCCTTCCCCCCGACATTCGAAACATGGACTCACTCCCCACCTTCAAATCCCACCTCAAAACTCACCTATTCAAACAGGCCTATGCTCACCTTGAGTAAAAGTCTGCTGCAGGCCTTATGTGTATTTTGTGTGTTTTTTAAACTTGCTTTATTGTTTGTATTTCTTTTCTGTTTTGTTAGGCGACCTTGGGTGACCTGAAAGGCGCCATATAAATAAAATGTATTATTATTATTATTATTAGTACTAGACCATACCCGGTCGGCGCAGCGCATCCGTGGGGGGATATGCGCACATGATCTGGCAACCCGGGAGGCAGTTCGTCCCATAGCTGGGCAGCCCCGTAACCATGGCGACAGTGTTTGACGCAAAAACGCTAATAAGAAGCTGAGATTTGTTGAAATTGAAAAACGGGCTTCACAGTTGCGTTCAGATGGTAATGGTCAATGGCTGTGTGCAAAATTAGAGCAATTGGTCCAGCCAGTGAGGAGAACCGGGTATCTTCACTCACGTTCTCACCACCACTACAGAGGTTACTAGAATTATAGTATGATATAAATGGACAAAGTGGTTAAAATGAGTGTGATGCTATAATAACTACTTTTGCTGGGGACCCCTGGAACCCCCCAAGGACCCCTCGGGTCCCCGGACCCCACTTTGAGAACCACTGCTAGATGCATGTGATATAATTCCGTGAATATGGTGAAAACCTTATTAACTATGTCTCAATCATCTACAAATGATTAGGGATTCATCAGAGGATTGAGCAATGGGACAGTCACAGTACCATTTTGGATCGGTCTAAAAAAGGCTGATGGAAATTGGACGTGGGTGAATGGAAAACCCCTGACAACAGAGTAATACATTTTTGAAAAAAACTCTATTGAAATTCTACCAAAGTCACTACATGTGAGTGACTGAGAGGATGTGGTTAAAATGCATTATGTTTACTCTGCAGGTACTGGGGCACTGGACGGCCTATTGACGGTAAAGGCAAGAACTGTGCATACTACTGGCACGGGGATGGAAAATGGAGTAATCACTTTCCATGTGATTATAAACTTGCCTGGCTCTGTCAGAAGATATATTTATCTTAACTTCATTGATCAAACTGCAGCTTAATGTCCTGCTTTGTGAAGTTAAACAGTAGTAACTTTTATGGGAACCAACACTTCCTGAACCGTGTGGCCTTAGGTCAGGAGCCTATCTCCTGTGTCTAAAACCAAATGTACAAGTACCCCCCGGAGGTGACGCTAGGATTTCGCAGGGATCGACTTATCCCCAATCCAACCCTTGATGCTGAATGCCAAGCAGGGACTTTGGTACATTGGGTACCATTTTTATAGTCTTTGGTATCACTCAGTTGGGGATTGAACCCCCAACCTCCCATTCTCAGGGCGCACACTCTAACCTAGGGGTCGGCAACCTTTTTGACATGAAGTGCCACGTTTTTATTTTCTTGATGGTCAGTGTGCCATATCAACATTATGTTTAATCATAACACCACATCAAAAAATATTCCCAACAGATTTTGATTGTCCATATAGGCCTATATAAAAACCTCATTTGTTTTTCTTATTTTCTTTCACATCAGGACATTGTAATGATAACCCACCCACCAGATTTTATTTAAAATCCTCTCTCTCACACTTACGCCAGTGTGCCAATGTTGGCACCCGTGCCTAAGGTTGCCTACCCCTGCTCTAACCACAAGGCCACTGAGCTGTTTGGCATTTAATATTTCTTTATTTTATTCTGTTTAGCAAGAAGCTATGTGTTTTGCTTTTATTATGGATTTTAAATGTTCTACTAGTATTTAATAAAAAATACTTGCAGTACAGGCCTTGCTGCATGTCGTCTTGTCACTTTCCTGGCTCTCTCAATACCATCCCATATAAGGGTAAATGAAGTGCTGCACAGTACAATACAATGGCCATCAAGTCATTTTACAGAAATAGAAATGATATATTTAATGATGCAAATGGCACTGCCGTTTTTACTGTAGGCAATAGAACAGACAGGAAGTGGAGATGTTCTTTTAAATGCAACCTGTTTCCTGTGTAATAGAGGTGTTACTGAGTACATACTACCCATGTTTTCATTATTTGTGATGTCAGTCAACATCATACAATGCTGTCATTGTTGTCTACAATACCCAGTGTGACCACTATCATCTACATTATGTTTTGTTAACTGTACTTAGATAATAGGCCATTTAGGCATATTTTGTCTTTCTAATTGAAAGTCAGAGCATTTATTCCTCAGCTGGCAGTACCAGTTAGACAATGACCCAGACTAGGTTTCTCTGATAAATGAAATCTAGGGTGTGTTCAACCTGAAAACAGTGTGCACCGTATTGCTATGGTTTCTGTGTTGTATGACATATTTCCTGTGAAAACAGTGTGAAACCGTGTGTATCATGCCAATCTTTTGATTTTTAAAATAAGCATATGTAACAGGCGTCAACTTTTTAACATTTTTTATTTTTGTTTACAAAAAAACTCATGGCATTGTTGTTAATTGAAGGAGAGCAGAATGCCAAACTTATTAAGCAGAGGGTCTACACTACATATCAGATTTGGTAAGTGCCTGGCAACTGATCTCTGTTCTAAGTTTGGAGGATTGCAACAACGAGGCCTAATTAAATCAACATTAAAAGGGTTACAGAATCAATGTGTCACTTCAGACCTTTCTGGAAAAGGACTTGCCTTCAATAGATATATATCAATCGATAGATATCTGGGATATAAGCCCTATTTTATACTTTCAAAACTTGCTTTTTGGTATACAAAAGCAAAAGTATTCAATCCACAAGCATCACGAGTCAACCCGTTGTGAGCTTGTAGATATGTGAGCTTGTAGATAATCTATTTGGGAACTTTTGGAAAAAAGAAAATTGATATTCACAACACAATATTGTCATCAAAATCAGCCCTAGGTTGAACCAAGCCTAATTCATACTTTGTTGCACAGCCCCGTTGCTTGATGAAATCAACTAATGTTTGACAGAATTGTTTGTGCCAGTATTCTCTGCACGTACTGTAAATACCCTCATATAGGGTAATGGAAATAAACATTTATCCTCTTTTGAGAGAAAAACAAAAAGCTAAGAGACAAAACCCAAGTCCATAAATCACACAAAGAAACAATACAATGAGGCATGAGTGAGCCATTTATTGTTATTGAGGAAGTTAACATGTTTACCTGCATTGAAAGTCATACAATACAATAAACCTTTTAAGCTTTTTGAACAAGGTCCTTCTCCAGTGTGATGGAGACAGACCCATAGGAATATACATACAGTATATCTTATTGGTAAGTAGATATGTTTAGTGAGTACATTCTCCTCTACAAGGTATTCATGTACAATATACATGTTAAAAATATAGTTGTTTGCAATCACTGTTTTTCCTTTTTTGTTCAGGATGACAGAATTCACATTTAACCACTTAAACCCTATACTAAGTTGACCGCATCCTTATGGGCCCTATATTTAGTTGACCGTATTCTTATGGGTTACACTAAATATTTTCGGCAAATGTTCTCCCCAGAATAGGGATGCTACAGTCCAAGTGGTTAAGTGTTATGGGTTCTACGTCCTTGAATGGTGGTCGAACTAAGGAGCACTGTTTCTTTTTCCCCAAGAGAATAGCTATCACATACACGTATAGGCATATGCATAGAAGGCACCATCTACGCATCTATATTGTTTACACAATAAACACAAGGGGGGGAAATGAGAAAGCGATTTCATGGTCTCAGGAAAGAAAGAAAGAAGTTTAAAACAAGAATAAAGGCTGTCAAAGTATCCAAGAAGAACAAGGTGGCTGAAACCCAAAGCAGTTTTTTTCCTCCCCTGGAACATCCTCTTGATTGCTATGGTGTTACACAAAACACAAGCACTCCATTGGACCTTATACAAGTGTACATACACACAGACACACACATTCTGCAAGAGAATAAAAATGGGTAATACTGCATACAGTCCAAACACACTGAAGAGGATCTTATACCTCAGTCAATGGATGTTCTCAACCCATTAAAGAAAACACACCTCATCTAAAAGAACACTTGCTGACACAACCAGGTATCAACAGAGCACTCCCCCACACACAGAGCCAAGTACACCAACAGTAACTCTCCATTTTTACGCATGCTGAAGCCAGTCTACAAGCTCACAATGTGGCTCTTCGCTGGCTATTTAAAGACGGGGTGCCGTGATTTTCAGTGATTTTCTCCCCCCCTAAAACATAATCATCAGGTATTATGGTTATACTAGGAGGAAGTTCTTTTTCAAAAAAGTGTATAGAAATTGTTAAAATTATGTTTTTATGTGGACACACCTCCAGTTCATTAAGTATACCTGGTTCTCACACCACCAGGGGGTGGTTCTATCAACCTCATAGACACATGAAAAACAGAAAAAGTGCAAAACCATGGCACCACCTCTTTAAGAAATATGAATCAGGGAATGGAAGTTGGATCCGTCTGCTCTGCTAGTGAAGCGTATTGCAGAGGATCAAGAGAAGGCGGTTCGATTCCGGGTCAGTGGTTGATGTCAACTGCCCTCAAGAAGCAGAGAAGAGGTGTTTCGTTCTCAACTCATTTATATCAATTCTGAGATCATACACACAGTAAATTTAACCCAGTGTGTTAATTTAACGCAGTGAGTATCCAAATGGATAAATTAACACAGAGGATGGTTTGTGCATGGTTTAGAACTGGTTCATTTAAAGATTGCAGTTTCTCAAGGCAAAAGACAGTGAGCAATTGAGAGATGGGGAAGATCTTTCTTTTGAAAGAATATCAAGTCAGGAATTTGCCATTAAGAGGATAAGAATCTCACTGCTACAAGAATGCACAGACACAATATCAGCCTGGGGCATCATCCTTCCAGAAATACTATACTTCTGTAGTTTGATAAGTACTTAATATAGTATGGCAAACAAAGACTAATGGCTTGTTGCAGTGGTTCTCAACCTTTACTTGACCGGGGCCCACTTGAAAATCTTCGAAAGCGTACGCAGCCCACCCACCTGAACACTTATTGGCTGCTGTGTTAAGTGGTCAGATGGGTGGGCCGCATGCATTTTCAGAGCATGTTTAATGATCAAGCAATCGATTGTGTTTCAGCTTGGATTAATATACAGTAAAACCTTGAAAAATGTGTTTTCATTGTGATAAATAGGAACTTTTAAAGAAAACGTAAAATATCCTTGTGGGCCACAGGTTGAGAACCACTGGCTTAGTGAGCAAAAAAAAGGTTCCAAAAACAACAAAAAAACATACTTATATCCAATGGAATGGTAAGGTTGAAACTGGTGTGTGCAAGTGTTAATGTATGTGTGTGTAAATGAGTGTGTGCGCGTGTACAGTATATGCAAAGCTTGAAAGTCCAGCCAACTATCATATGGCCTAAAGTCTCTATAACAAGCACAATTCATATTGTCAAAGCTCAGAAATGTGTGAGAAATGTATTTCGTTTTAAAAATTGACAGTGAAATTAATTACATGTGGTACTCACAATAGGCAATGGTACTTAAAATAGGCATTTGTACTCAAAAAAGAACAAGAAAAACATATGCAATAAAAAAAATCAACCTCTAAAATGATATCTTTTGGCAGCCATGCTTGAAAAAGCCCCAAGGTCTGCTATAAACAACAAAGTCTCCCCCGAAACTTTCATAGGTCACCTTAGTAACTTTTACATACAAGTGCAGGACTATATGGGATGAAATGTTTAAAACATCACCCCCTAGAACACTGGCTCTCAAACTTTTTAATTTCAAGGACCCCCATAACTCTGAGAGTGCACATAACCTGCAAGGGTCCATTTTGAACCCCCTCAAGGACCCCTCAGGCTCCCTGGACCCCACTTTGAGAACCACTGCCCTAGAAAAACCTTTCCCGCCAGCACATAAGCCAAAACGCAGACTAGAAAAACAAATATTTCTTGCTGCCATGGCTACTTATATTTGTTGCTGTCGGGTGGAAACCTTTTATGTTCCAAACCATTACTTTTCAGTGAATGGGAAAAAAAGAACCTGTATTCCACTGGATCCAATGTAGTTTGTATTTAGTCACAAGCTCGTTAATACTTTTCATTGGTTACATATTTATAAAAAAGACGACAAGAGAGACGTGGCCACTTTCAACGTGGCGTTCCTCTTTCGGGCATGCCATTATAGGCGGAAATCTTCGAAAATAGCAAGAATAGTCATTCTACAAACTCAGCATTAATTTATGGCAAATAAAACAAACAAACATAAAAAGATGAAATATGGAGATACAAGGTTTCTGCCCGACAGCGACGATACTGATCAGGTGTATCAAGGCTTGGCTTTGAGCTGTTCTACTGTTGAGGAAGTGCAGAGTTACGCCTGATTTATACTTGGTTGCATATCATGTCTCGCACCGAAAATCTACAAGCCCACAATGTGTCACAGCGCGATGCACTGCAAGCTTGTCGGCTATTTTCGGTGCGAGACACTGGCGCACAACTAAATATAAATCAGGCATTAAGGACATTAGGCTTGAGCTTAGGAATGGTAAACTAATAGATACAAAGTATCCCCCAAAAGCCACAAAGTTAACCCCACATGAAGAAAAGAAAAAAAAAAAAAACTAAATTCATACTCCCAAATAGCCTGAATGGGTTAGTTTCTCTTCAAGGCAGTTCATCTGTAAAAAAAGGAATTCATGTCTTTGCGTCAGTGGATTAGAAATTACCTGTAAATACAGAAATACACAACAAAGCCAATAATTCTTATCCAGTAACAATACACTAAATAACACAATGAATCCTAGACTTTGACTTTCACTGAGAAATTAACCCCATTTTTCTCCGCAAGCAAAGTCTCGTCTCCCATTCTTTAGAAGGCTTGGTGGGGGAAAAGGTGGCTTTTAATTGGCAGAGAGACTGGATGAAACCATTCGTGATTTTGGCACCGGCCCTTCTCTCTCGACTCTGAGGAGATCCCCGACGATCTTGTTTACTTTCAAAAACGAAAAACGATCTACATAATTTTCCTTTGGTTAATAAACACAAAACGCATACAAAAAAAATGAGAGATGAGCAAAAAGTTAGCTTGAATTTTCCTTCTCAGGAGAGCGCTTCCTATTTGCAGCCCTTGTGGGGTTGAGTTTTTTTAGACAGGCTGAACCCAAACTTGAGGTTTTTAGTATGGGTTTAAACATGTTAGGCTTCTCAAAAGGCTCTTCTGAAAATCACAGTGGTTTTAGAATAAAACTAGAGGGCAAATGTTCATGTAGAATGAGCAAGAAGTAAGAAGTTTAAGTCCTCCATTATCTGTTGTCTGGTCTCTCTCTCTCTCTCTCTTTCATCTATTGTTCCATGTTCATCTTCATGGTCGAGTCTCAGGCGTCAAGGTGTAGCTGGCAATAGTTTTTTTTTTTAAATCAGGTATCAGGTTCCTACAAGAAAGAGACAAAGAGCTGTTCCAATAACGCAATTGAAGAATGAAATGAACACAGTGTTTCCCAAACAATGTCTCTTGAGTAAATATCACCCCCCCCCCCCCCCCCCACCCCAAAGAAAGCATTTACTTCTTAAAATATATATTTTCAAACAATCTAAGAAATTCCATATATTTAAAAAAAAATGTGAAAATACCAGATCTTCCATTTTCACACACACGCACAGTTTTTTTTGTAAGTTTGAGTCCCGGGGGGATACCAAATTTCTCTTTAGGATCTGGAGCTGAAAAGTGTGGGGTCCCCAGCTGTTCTAACGGGATCCACAAATGTGTTTGTTTTCACCTGGAACTGAGCACTAGAGTGGAAGGCTGAATCTCATCTGTAGCTCTTCTGCTGTTGCATCAGTCCCACGTTCTCGTATACTCTAGAGCTGTCGTCTCTCATCCTGCGCGCGCGCACACACACACACACACACACACACACACAAATTAATATCTGCAGGCAATGATTTCTTAGAATGGGTGCAGAAAAGGATACAAAATGAAAGACCAACACATACTCCTTCCTTCTGATGTCCGAACCAGTGTTGCCCGCTTATTATAAGCAACTTTGGGCTTTTTTTCTGTCAAATTCCTTGTAAATATTGGTAGTAGCTTATTTGGGCTTGTTTCCTAATGTTGTTTATAAACAAGTGGCACTTAAACATTTCCATGGCGTTCCATTCCTTACTTCTGATGGGCGGTCTCAGAACTTTTTCTCCTGTGCAACTCCAGATGTCCCTACTCTCCAAACTATAGTTCGGAAAGACTGTCCGAACCGGAAATTGTTCCGACATCTTAAGTATGTATTGTATTGGCCTTATGTGTCTATACTGCTAAACCTTTGATTGCCCGGCTGTAGTAATTGTACCCCTGGTTCTTCACATGGGGATCCGGGGACCCCCAGGGTCCTCGGAAGGTTTTCTGGGTGTCCCCCAGCTAAATGATTCATAGTTGGGAACCAAATGGACCCTTATGGGTCTGCAACCCAGAGAGTGTACAAATGTGTGTACAAAGACTAACTGTGTGGATTGGGGACCTAGGCGTAGACGATACTCACTCTGTGCAGGTGGGCGTGGGGATGGGAGTGCAGGGAGGCAGAGGGCTCTGTTCTCCTCCAGTTAAGTCAGACAAAGAGTATTTTATGTTGGTGTATTCCCGCCCTTTGATCTTACTTTTCTGTTGGCAGAGAAAAGAAAAAGGTGAGAGACGTGGCCAAGGAAAACATGTAAAGAAATAAAGTGTCACGATGGCACTGTTGTTGCATTTACATTAACATCATCTAGCACAGTGGTTCTCACTTGTGGGCCAGGACCCCCAGGGGGGTCCCCACATGATTTTTTGGGGGTCCCCAGATGACAGTCAAGTGACAATTTAAGGACTTTTAATAGCTCAAAAACAAGAGAAAGAGAAAAAAGAAGACCATTACTGCATCAAAAGTAATCAGCAAACTATACTATAAATACTGGTCAAACATTGGCCAAATTGTCAGATAATATAAGAAGGAATCAAATATTGTGAAAATATCAGAACTACAAGCTCACAACGTCTCACGTTGCGAGGCGTTGTGAGCTTGTAGATCGGCTATTTTCACAATATTTATCTGTTGAACCGAGTCAAACTAAATGTAAATGCCCCAACTCCTATATATAATATTATACCTTCCAATGTTTAACGGCCCCAAAAAAAAACACAAACCGTTAAATCTCAATTATTTGTGTGACAGTTAATCGTCAAGTCAGATTTGGTGACGGTGACGGCAGCAACCCTAACCTGCTCCTCCTCGATGCGTCTCTGTAATGTTTCTATGTAGTGCTGCACGGCCATGTAGATGAACCTGTACTGAGCCTCGGTCTGCACCATGCCAGAGCGCTGAGAACGCACCATCTGGATGGTCTTAGGCACGTCGATGTCACAGTCCACCCCTGGACAGTCGGGGGGGAAACAAACCACATTGTCGGGAAATTAAAGCATTGGCAGCAATATACACAGAAGGAATGGATATATATTGTAACTATTATTAATTATAATAATCAGTGTGGTTCTCAAGGGGTCCTTGAGGGGATTCCAGGGGGTCCCCAGCTAAATTAGGAACAGTTTAAGCCAAATAAAACTAAAATAGCTGATCTACAAGCTCAGACAGACAGACAGACAGACAAATAGTATACAAATATATAATATCATATAATATTTAACTTTTCATGTTTTCCCCCCGCAGATTAATGCCCTTCTTAGTCACACTACAGTGTCACACAGTAGCCGATCTACAAGCTGAAAACGCGTCGCATTGCCTTTTTGAATTTGAATCCTGAAAGGTAACAGTTTTGGACATATGAGGTTTCCACCCGACAGCAGCGCTATATAGATAGGTATGTAGGTGTGTGTGCAGCATAAAGACGTACCTTTCTCTCTGATCACATCAATGAGGATGTCAATCACTATAAAAGTTCCTGTTCGTCCAATTCCAGCGCTAAAATAGAAACAATAAGAATAATGTTTTATCAGATAAAATAATAAATGGTGTGCTCTTATAATATACATATTGCGTATTGAAATTTTATTATTTTGAAAGATTTTAAACACAAATCTTCTCTAAAGGGAGAATGCCCCTTTATGCCCCTGGCATAACATCTTTTCAGATGGGGCTCCTCGGTCAAATACTGTACATATCAATTCGGAGGTCCTTGACATGAAAATGTTTGCGAGCCAAAACCATTGCTGTAAACAATACTCTGTACTGGTCATGGCTCACACTACTGATGTGCAAAGCTCCCAAACATCATTTGTCTTTCAAACATACATACAGTACATGATGCAAGACAGCAGAAGAATGGCGATAAATTGGACTAGTATTAACTGAAAAGAGTGTGGCCACGACTTGTATTTGAGCTTTGTAGCTTATTGTTTTAGTTTAAAGTATATTGGTTTAATTGGAAGATATGACCACCACACCGAGGAGACCAGGGAAGGTAGCCTACAACATAGGCAACAGTGCCACCCTCTGGTTACAATTGTAACCGTTACATTTATATATATATATGATTTATTAATGGGGTTTTCTGCTACATCAATTTGGGAAGGTTTTTCTTTCTTCTAAACAAAATTGGCCACAAAATATGCAATAACTGAACTAAATAAATGATACAGCCGCATACATTTTTTTCTTTCAATAACGCACAGTGGAATATCCCCGTTTCAAATGATGCGATTATTATCTTTAACAAAGGTTTGTATATAGTGCTAGTATAAGTGTGTGTGTGTGTGTGTGTGTGTGTGTGTGTGTGTGTGTGTGTGTGTGTGTGTGTGTGTGTGTGTGTGTGTGTGTGTGTGTGTGTGTGTGTGTGTGTGTGTGTGTGTGTGTGCGCGCGTGTACCTGCAATGTACTGCTATAGGACCAGCTTCCAATATGCTCTCCTGTTTAAGATTGACCTCCTCTAAGAAGTCCAACACACCACCTGGGTCAGTTGGTACTCCGTGGTCGGGCCAGGCCCTGAAGTGGTACTGCCACACTGTGCGCTCCGTGTTCCCCTGAAATATATTAAGATACCATTCATGACATGTCGTTCACAAGGGCATAACCATGTTAGAAACATTGGAGAGGAACCAATGTCCCGGTAGCTCAGTCAGTAAAGCGCTTACCTGCAGGCCTGTCACGAGTATTATATAACCGTCTAATCGCAATTATTTGAGATAATCACAATTATTTTTGCATAATTGTCATAATCGTTACCATGTTGAAAATGTTTCATATAGTTTCAAACATTTTCAAAAAGTAGTGGAGTGAACATAGCAGATCTGCAAGCTCACAACGCATCGCGTCTATTTCCACTATACATTTTTATATTTCAAGTATAACGTTAGTAAATATGCTTGTCATCGCTTTGTATATTTAGGTTATTTGTTATATCTGCCCTGTGTAACTTCAAAGCCTAAAAGCCAAACAGAATTTTTATGCTCCAGTGTTCAACAACAAAAAAAAAATTGTATGATTTTATATTGTAAGACAATTAGTCATCATCTTAAAATGTTGCAATCCTGACAGCCCTACTTACCTGTCCAACCTTGGACAATTTAAGTTCTCTTAAGATGTAGTCGTGTGCAGCCGTCTCTCTGACGTTGCGAACGCGCATCGCCCCGTACTCCTTCAGAGCCGACATGTCTGGCCAGTACTTCACACATTTGCTCTGGTTGGGGGACACAGAAACCGTTTGTACCAGTCACATTCACTTCCTGTTTTCTTTCACAATCACTCATGTGTCACTTAGGAGTGCAACGGTTAATCCAACGAATCGATTATAAAAACAATGATTTTCTTTAATAAAATCATCGACTAATCAGACTAATTGATTTAGTTGATTATAGAAAAAATATTATAATTATTTTACGTTGATTCATTGATATATTTTTTTTTATCCCAGTCCCGCCCAAAAATGGATAAATAAAAGCCTTTCTCGATTATTTTATTAATTTGAAAAGTAATAGATGAAAGAATCTCTAAGAACATAATCAATAGTTGCAGACCTTCTGTCATTGTAGCCAAAAGGAAATTACAAATAAACACCATCACAATTCATGGCTTGGTTCATGATCACCTTTCCTCGTTCCACTTCCTTGGTGGTCATGACAATGACTCTAGAGTTCTCCTGGAAGACCATCCTCCAGAAGTCACTGATTGTGTTCTGCAGGCAGCCCTGCGTGGCAATGTAGGACTTCTTCATCTTGGGGCTGCTGTTACATTTTGACTCCAGCTCCGGCTGCACACACAGACATGACAATTCATTAATTCAATTCTCATGATGAATAAAAAAAGATGATGATTATTATTATTTAGTCGCCACTCCTTTGAGGTATTTTTTGTCACTGTAGATTTGCACATACGTGAAATTCGCCCTCTGCATTTACCCATCCTAACTACTGGAAGCAGTGGGCGATATTAATACAGCACCCAGGGAGCAGTTGTGGGTTAAGTGTCTTGCTCAGGGACACTTTTGACACAAGACTGAGCGAGGCAGGGGTCAAACCGGGGACCTTCTGACGCCCAAGGTGGCCTCTCTACAAACTCAGCCACCCCCATATAGCACTGAATGTAGGGCTATGACTGTATATGATGACATAAAAAAGTAATTTCTGCAGATATTGCAAGTACATGTACACACCTTTGGGCATTTTTCACCTTTGGGCAATCTATGCGATTAATTTGCCCCAAAAATACTTTTCTTCAAACTGTTGTTTGTGTCATGAGTACATCCACACAGAACACAAATATTACACAGCGATAAATCAACACACTTTTTAATCGGAATGAGGTGGATTATGCAAAGTGAATACAGGCATCAACCTGTATGAATGCGGCTCAATCAACTATAATTTAGATGGAAACAAGTCCTCAGGACTTTTTTGTGTTATCCTTTAAGCCCAAGTGTATGACTGATCTGGGACCACAAAAATCTTGAAAGCGTCCACGATCACTGATCACTGACTGGGTGGGCCGCGTGCATTTTCATAGCATGCTTATTTTAATTATCAATCAATTAATTGTGTTCTGACTTCTGATCAATGGAACTACTTACAGTTCTTACTGGCATCACTATGAAAACACCTTTCAAGGGTTTTTCAAAAAAGAAATACCATGACCTCAGGTTGACAACCAGTGAACTATATGAATAGTTACCGCCACTGGTGTGTAAAGGCCGTCATTCTTAGTCAGGTCTTTGTGTGTGTCCCCCTGAGGATGAAGTATGTTTATCAGGTCATTGTGTGTGTGTCCCCTCTGAGGATGAAGTATGTTTATCAGGTCATTGTGTGTGTCCCCCTCTGAGGATGAAGTATGTTTACCATGATGGCAGGTACGACCATGATGATGTTTGCGTTGATGTAGTCAGCGCCCGGCTCGTTTGGGTCCCCATCAGTTAGTACCACCCGTGTGTGGTCAACTGGAGGTAGAAACACAGTACAGAAATTAATTTGATAGTTTCCGTATGTTTTCCAATAGCATGAACTAGGACATTTCAATCGGTCTGGGTTGTGGAGGTTTGAATGTAAAAGATTAGAGTGTTCACTAAAAGTATAACATGTTGTAATAGGGCTAAGGGACAAGATCAAATATCACAATATTTTTGGCCAAATACCTTCTGTATTTCTCGTCATACTACAGTGTCACACAAAAGTAGCATAAATAGCCAATCTACAAGCTCAAAAGTTTATATGTCCTATATGTCCAGTTTTGGACATATAGGTTTCCACCCTACAGCGACAATATCGACAAGCTAACACTGTGTTGCGATGCGCCACGCCGTGAGCTTGAACGCATACAATAAGGCTTAAGTGATTCAAACCAGGAAAAGACAACACTTATGCCATAGTACAATAATACCATCTCCAAAATCCCAGATGATGTCTAGTCTCATATCACGATATCAATATAATATCGATATATTGTCCAGCCCTATGCCGCTTTAGTGAAAGAACAGTCATGATTACTTACAAGGCAGGATGTTCTTGTATCTGTTCTTGTTCTTGTTCTCAGCTCTCTGGCCCTCCTTGCGACTGTAGAGCAGTTTGCATTCCTGTTGTTGCAACGTCTGGGTGAAAAACAAAAGATTGAGGCAATACAAATTACAAAAATATAATAGAAAAAGATTTCAATGCAAGGCGGGTAGGTAGGTAGGTAGGGAGGTGCTGACAGGCGGAGAGACAAGAGAGCACACTCCTGTGAAACTGTTAGCACTGTTCGTGCTTGTCTCATGCACATGCCCGCCACCCGAGTTAAATTTTGTTGAACTTTTTCCCATGTGACGCATTGAAACGTGTCTATTCGTGGGGAGAACAGTGCGACCTTGCTGATCCAAGTGAGTACGCAGGCGTAGTTCGCTCTCAGTATGAAAAGACCCTAAGTCTCCAAAATAGAAAAAGACACCAAGGCACTTTTCTTGCATTTAAAAAGCCTAATTTATATTAGCATTTCTATTAGGCAATAAAAATCATTTATACCAACACATTTGTTTTAGTTGGCATTCATCAGTGTGGCTATTGGCCATAAACCTCCTTTATATTTATTTACTAGAGATACTAGTAACTATGTGAATAACTTAATTATTATATCCATTTGTCTATCAGGTTCAGTGGTCAAAAGGTAAGCAATCCTGTAGGAAACTTTACCTATTACACTAGGTCTTAAAACCCCAATATCTTACCTCAAACTCTTCCCAGAATCCCTGTTTGACCTTGTCTGTGGCCTCTGCAAGTTTACTCAGCTCCCTTACTCGGCTTTCAATCTCTGCAGCATTAATTCGAGTTGTGTTCAGAGGCTGAGGAGAGAAATCAGTAAAGCCATTACAATCAAGACAAGAGATATGACTTTGTCTTAGCATTGTACAGATGATCGACTTTCAGATCTGCCCAAATTGAGTAGGGGCAATATAGCAATATGGGTATAGGGGCAATATCAGGCGAAAATCTCAGACTTGGCGCTGGTAAAGCCCACCAATGCCATTTCAACAACACACAAGTATTTGATTATATACACGTTTTTGTTTTTGCCCCCATCCCGATCAGAGTCATTTAATCTTTAGTATCTGCTGATACAGAGACCTAGATAATACTGCTGCACAGTACACACTTCTAGTACATTAAAGTTAGTAAAAAAAATCCATTCTAGGTAAGATATGCTTGACGCCTCTAGAAACACTCGCTTTGCAGACACTGGCTGTTGGTCTTAAAACCAGTAAATCACCCAAAACATGTTTTCAAATAAGGCATGCTTGTTCTGTTTTAGGCACTAGTCAGCAAGACTAGTATGGGGAATATTCTACAAGGACACACAATGTATTATTTGAAAGAATATAACATATATATTATAAAAGTTAACATTAAAGAGGAGAATATCATGCTGTACATTGATAGAGTATAAATAGATACAATATTAGGGCTTTCTGAACAACCCTCACACACTGGTCCAGGTGTGTGTGTGTGTGTGTGTCCTAGCATGAGTATACTGCGTCAGTCTACGTGCACAGTATATATCACTGCCGCAAGTTGTGCATAAGGTCAATTTATTTGAGAGTGCAAACATACAAAGGATGGGAATTTGATCCCAATCAATTCGGAACAATTAAAATATGTATTCATCAGCTCCAATCCCAGTCTTGCTCATAGAACCAGGACATTCCTAAATTAATAGGATAATTTTACGCCATCTTAAGGGGGGATCCTGCTAGGACAGTTCTACATTTAAGATTAAATGCTTTTTTTTCCAATTGTTGCATTTAAAAAAACACATCATTATGGAGAATACTAATACTTCGTATCAGTGAAGTACATGCAAAGTAACTCCCTGAACATGAAGAATTGGTATCGGTGCACCCCTACAGTATGAATGTGTGAAGGGACGTTGGTGGAATTAAGTACAGGTACCTGTTTGAGCTGAAGTACAGTGCCCAGGGTCTCCACCATGGGATTCTTTTTATAGTGTTCTACCAAGTCAGTAAGCGAATCAAACTTCTCCCCTCCTCCCACGTCATACTTCAGGTCAGGCTAAATAGCAACAACACATAAGCAACAAGCAAAGATGACACACAAGTCTCATACAATCATGGGCAAAAAAAACTATACAAATAACATATTTGTAACAATATTTAATAACAATACATTACAGTAAATGTAAAATATGTCAGTGCAGCTCTTAATATGACAAAGACGACATTAAAGAGAGCATTATGGTATATGTCCCCCTTTTTTTATATGACTGATTAACAACTGAAATATCCTCCTTGCAATTGAAAAGTTTTGGAACAACGATCATTATATGAATAACATTAGCACTTTAAGACCATTTCTAATAATCTGAAATGAGAACAAAAAAAAATAAAAATATGGAGAAAAGAAAAGACAAAAGAGGAAAAGAGACGAGCAAAAGGAGCAGAGTAGGGATGGGCCGATAATCGTTATCGTTTATCGTGATAAAAAAACCCTAACAATCGTATCGCAGAGATTTTAATTTATCGTGAAATCGTCCTCCGTCATACACTAGGATGAATTAGCTTTTGTTGAGCTGCAATAGCGTTAATCGCAAATATTTCTAGCCACAATAATCGTGACATGTAATTTTCATATGGTCCCATCCCTAGAGCAGAGCAGGTGTTGTTCTCACCTGGCATCGGATCATGACGTGGGTGACTTTTGGCTTGCTGTCACTGTTGCTGTCCGCCTTGTCGTCCCCGGTGCGGACAGACAGAACGAAGTCCCCCGGATGGCTCTGGCTCTCTCTCACCAGGAAGCTCCCGTTCTTCCCTTTCTCCGTCAGGAGTTTCTCTGCCTCCCTGCCCGATAGGTGCCCGTGGAACCATCTGACAAACCAAAACGACGTGCATCAGGATTAGGGATCCGGGAACCGGAAGAACCGAAGCCAACATTAACCCATTCAATCCGGGAACGCATCAGTGTCATTTTAGATTTCTTTGGGCTATTAAAAAATAGCAGATGTACAAGCTCATGGCGCGGCACTATGAGCTTGTAGATCTGTTATTTATGAAAAAAGAAAATAGTGAAAATGTGTGCAAATCTTTGAATATAATATATACACTTTTAACTCAAATCTTTGCATCTGGGGGGGGGCGGTCCCTGGAACAAAATATTTTGAGATGGGGGTCCGTGACCCAATACATATCATTTTGGGTGGTCCTTGACATGAAAAAGTTTGAGAACCACTGATAGATAGATATAGACTTGTAGAATCCCCAGAAGCAAAGATTTGAGTTACAAATGTTCGCTTTAAAAACATTTATATATATTGAAAGATTTGCACAAATTGTCACGATTTTTCAAAAACAGCAGATAGACCAAGCTCATAGCACAGCAATCTGCACTTAAATATTTTTGGTCAAATATAGGAATCGTTAAAGGGAAGCGTTAAGGAATCGGACTGTTCAGAGGGAATCGTTAAGGAACAGGAATTGTTAAAATCCTAAAGAATCCCAACCGTAATCAGGATAATACATTTGATACAATACTGTTCCATTAACCTGAAGGAGAATGTGTATTGTACGATGTGGAAGAGCGCCGGCATGAAAGCCACATCCCCATACAAGTACAATAGACGCGAGTGGATCCAGCAAAAATAGACCAGAGGAATATTTTGTCGGGATCCGCTTGCGTCTAATGCCCTTGTATGGGATTGGGCACACATAGTGGAGCCGTAACGTAATGGATCTGTGGTGTACATTCACCTTTAAAAATCAGTGAAAAATAACACAACATTTACTGGAATTGGAATGTGAGAAATAGGCCTGTAACAATTACATAATCGCAATT
This sequence comes from Gymnoscopelus microlampas, assembly GCF_963454915.1. Lineage (NCBI taxonomy): Eukaryota > Metazoa > Chordata > Actinopteri > Myctophiformes > Myctophidae > Gymnoscopelus > Gymnoscopelus microlampas. The sequence continues at coordinate 37,967,824 of NC_139958.1, forward strand.
ATTTTTTGAATAATCGTCATGATCGTTTCCATGTTGAACAATGTTTATACATTTTCAAATATAAAAAAAAAGTAGCAGATCTACAAGCTTGCAAGCTTGTAGATCAGCTATTTCCGCTATTTTTACATTTATTTTTTAAGTATAAGAATTATACTTAAGTACAGAATTATTAAATATGCCAGTAATTTCTTAGTAAGTTATTTGTCAAATCTGCCCAGAGCAATTTTTCATTACGAAGCCTAAACGGCAATTTTGTATTCATAATTTATGTTCCAATGTTCAAAGCCAAAAACACAATTAAATCATTAATCGCAATCATTTGTGTGACAATTAATCATCAACTTAAGATTTGCAATCGTCACAGCCCTGGTGAGAACTAGTTCCAGTTTAGAATAGATTTTTGTGGGGATGAATAGAAAATGTTTTGCCGAGCTTGATTGGCTTTGTGGGTCTAGGAGCAACATGCTCCTAGATTTTCAAACCAAAATGTCTCTCCCAATATATATATATATATATATATATATATATATATATATATATATATATATATATATATATATATATATATATATACAAATATTATATATTATTAAATATTATAATATATTTATATGACCATGGTATAAATATATCATTATCTACTTAACAGAAACAAATACCACATCTTTGCCAATACACCTCCTCCTGGGAAAACACAAACTTCAATTTAATTCATGAAGCTGTTAAGGACGACACTGAGGTGCCTGTATATGTCCTATCCCCAGTGTTGTATTGGTGATTTTGTTAGTGGTGGGACGGTATTTCAATGTCGTCACGTGCACATCCCTTAGCACCTACACTACAGGTCACACAAAGGACAATTGATATGCATCTAGGCTCATTCCTGTGTTAATCCTATGTTAATTCATGCTGGTGTGACAACCGGCAGTCGGCAGGCAGCCTTTGTAAACTTTAAACTAAAAATGTTTTAAAAAAAACGTTGTTGAGGTGTGGGGTTGTTTTAAATCGATGCGTGTGCGTGCTCAAAAAAGGGGTTGCACGGCGTGTTACCGCGTCCCACGACCAATGCATCCCTGCCGCAGCCTATCCCCAACTGATCAAAACAAGAGGGGGTCTAATAATGGCATGGCTTCAAATGGATCTCAGACTTCATGAGGCTACAGGCCAGACTGCGACGGTTATTACATGATATGACTCCAAATATGGGCCAGGTTTTTAGCCCAATCCGACTGCTTTTGACTTCCATTATCAAAAATAAAGTTAAATATTTAAAAAACAATATAAATCATGAAATAATGTACAGAGTTACTTCCTTAGTGCTACTGGCAGCGTACACAAGAAATGTGACACTCATCGGTTAACCACACACACACACACACACACACACACACACACACACACACACACACACACACACTTTATAAATACTTTATAAATCAGCATGATTCAAGTTGATAATGAGGAACCTATCTAAAACAGAACTGTGTGAAATGTTTCTTAAGCAGCTACCAGAAATATGGCACCATGCTAAATGAGAATCATCTCTAACCATATATTCAAGCAAAGGAAGCTAGCAACCACATTATAGCTCACCGCTCTGAAGTGGGGTCTGCACAATTTAGTGGATACTTGAGCTCGATAACGTCTCCATTTTTCTCTTTGAGTTGCCCATGGTGCTCCATATAATACTGGACCAGTTCAGCCAGTGTGGCGAACTTCTCCCCACCATAAAGATCATAGTAGTCTCCTGTGTTCTGGATCTTAATGTGTGTGACTGCTCCATTACGCCTGTAAAACAAAAAAGAACAGTACAACCATTAAGGATGTTTATAACAAACTGTTCTCTTTCTCTTAATGTTGCCGTTATTCCTTGATTACATTTTTTTCCCCTATAATTTCCTTGTTATTGATATGTTTACCATTATTGCTGCTACAATGTCTGAGGAACCAGAACAAAATAATGTTACTCTCATGCACCTATACACAAAATGTAACAATAAAGAAACCTCAATCCTTATGAAATGACATTAGTAGCAGACTCTATGCATAGGCTTCCTGCTTTGAAATAATTATTACTGCTTTGGATAGACGAGACAGACATTATAAACACTCACCGTACAGATAACGTAAAGTCCCCAGGGTTACTCTTACTGGGCCTGGCCAAGAAGCTTCCATCCACTCCACGAGTCAACAACAGGTTCTCCGCTTCCACGCCTGTGATGTTGGGATGGAACCACCTAACAGAGGAACACCATGTTTAGAGTTAGTGGGCCTGGGACATAATGTGTTATTATTAGTGGGGTATAGCTGTTATTACCGCAGCCAGACAAGGAGGTCTACCGCGGTATCAAAGGGCAGATTTCTGAACAGTTTCAACCTGGCTACCATCAGGCTGTTAAACAAGGCCTGAACATCACCTGTCACCAGGCTGGCCTGCAACACTTTCCTTTGACGGACTGTTTTATTCCCTATGTTGGATTACCTCCTATCGTGTGGATTGTTAACCTATGAGAACTACTTAACCTTTGTGGGTGTACTATGTGGATTGTTACCTGTACCGTTGTTTTGTTTTGCAACTGCTGTTGTGCTTCTACCTTTTACACCTTATGTCTAACCTTGTGTACATACAGTACATGCTGCTTACTATGCTGTGTATATTATGTAGATATCTTTTTACTTTCTTTCCTGGAACACAACAAAATAATGGAGCTTGCACGAAAATGAATTTCACCCACTGATGCACCCCAGTAAACTTTTCATGTGACAATAAAACTGATTCTGATTCAATGGAGCCTCACTTTAAGGATCGATTCAGAACACTATAAGAGTGGTTCAAACTTTTTAGTTAGAGCTTTTTTTTTTACAAATGTTTCTTTGGGCAAATGAACAAACGATTGGCTCAGCCTTACAGACTACTGCAACGCGTTTCGAGTATAATAATTCTACCTCAGGCAGCAAGGGAGTTATTATACTCGAAACACGTTTCTGAGTAGTCTGTAAAGGTTTTGAGCGAATCGTTTGTTCATTTACCTAAAGAAGAAGTTGTAAAATAGCCGTTTTAAGGCATTAAAACATTTTTTTTTGCATTATACAGGAACAATAGAACTCTCTACTTTTTTGTGGCAATTCATTTCAAGGACCCCCATAACTGAGAGTACAAATGGAACCACGGGTCCATTTGGTTCCATTGGTACACTCAAGAGTTACCGACCTGTAAGGGTCCATTCGAATTTTCGAAACACCCTCAAGCAACCCAGAGGGTCCCTGGACCACACATGGAGAACCACTGCACTATAACACTGGTTCTTGACGTGTGGTCCGGCACTCGGGGACCCCAGGGATTCTTGAGGCGGTTCTATGGGGTCCCTGGCTAAATGATTGATAGTTAGGAATCAAATGGACCCTTGCGGGTCTGCACTCTGTAACTCAAGACAGTTACGGGCCTGTAACTCGGAGTTGACAAAACGGAACCAAATTGACCCCTTACAGGTCCACTTGGTTCCATTTGCTGTAAACACTCTCAGTTACCAGTGAGGATTTTACAGTGTGGTTTGAGGTCCCAGGCCCAGAAGACAAAATCACTAAAATCATATCACAGTTGAGAATCACTGACTGTACTATAATGAACTATGTAAATTATGTCTTTCAAGAGTTCCAAAGGGGCTCCCTTGAAGGATCAGTAACTACACACTACCCTCAGTGTGTAATCAGTGTGTCAGTGTAATTTACCCATTTGCTTAAGGTAACACTCAGGATTTTACAAAGTTTATAGCATAACAATAAGCTGTCTAAATTATGTCTCGAGGGAACATGAGAAAGCAACGTGTAGTGAACGTGTAAAGGGAATCCTCTGTGTTTTGACATAATCTGTTGATCATAACAATTCAAACATCAGCAACGAGCATCCATACAAGTGACAGTTAAGAGAGGGGTATACTGGTCAACAGTAGTGGTCAGTTTAAAGCTAACCGACGTTACCGCCACCTCGCTTGCTGAGGATACGCCGAAAGGATGAATTAATTTGCACATTTTGGTGTTACTTTTTTCCCAAGTATGATGAAACATGATCAGATCTCACGCTTCTTCACAAGACTCTTTGGTGACGTGTAACTTGTCAGTAATGATCATGACCCCGATGGGGTTTAATTGTGTAAATAGGCTCTATGCACAGCAGCCATATTGTGAAGAAGGTGTTACCAATGATACTAATGAAGGCTGCAAGGCTCTGTTCCATTTAGTGTAGCACAGTGGTTCTCAAGACTTTTTAATTTCCACGACCACCATAACTCTGAGAGGGTACAAATGGACCCTTACGGGTCCATTTGTTTCCATTTGTACACTCTCAGAGTTACACACCCGCAAGAGGCCAATTGGAACCCCATCATGGAACCATAAGCACCCCGACTCCGTTTGAACAGAATGGAACAGAGCCTTCATTAGTATCATTGGTAACACCTGTGAATTTCTTCACAATATGGCTGCTGTGCATAGAGCCTATCCCCAGGAGGCGGTTCTCCTGCACGTTGACCAGAAACCATCAATCTAACCCTTATGTAGCATCAATGATCCACGCATTACGGTGAACGATCACACATTGTTCTCCAGGTTCTCCTGCTTACCTCCGAGATGTCATTTTGTTTTCTCGGGCTTCCTTCAGCACTTATACTTCCTCGGCTATGGGAGAGATAGCTTAATGCTATGTTACGGCTAGCTGGGCTAGGCTAGCGTTTCTTCCCCCACCAGGACGTTTTATTAAGGTGTCTCCCCCACGGAATGAAGCGCTTCATCGGTCCATGGCGGCCACGAAACCCCAAGAAAGAAGCTTGGACCGTTGACGGTTAAACGTTAACGGCTGCCAAAAGAAAAGGAAAAAAAAAAGCTCCCTGGTAGAGTGATAGTTAGGCCTCGGCCCCGGGGAGTTGTTGAGGAGAACAAGCAGGGTTGCCAGGTTTTTGCGAAAGAAGTAAGCAACTGGGTCTATGAAAACAAGCCCAAAAGAAGCAACTATAGGCCACATTAGTGGGGCAGTAGTTAAGCTCATATATGGAAGGTGTTGTGTGTTTTTTTTGTGGGGTGGGGCTCTAACTTTTTAACATGGTAGATGTAATCACCTGTGTACTGGTGAATTTGGGGAGTTTGATACCAAATCCAGGAGATTGTCAGGAGGCGTGGTCGAAATCCAGGAGACTCCTGCAGGATCCAGGAGTGTTGGCAGCCCTGCATTGGGCCCATGTTAAACCCAGAAATGTTTCCTGTACACTTTTACGATTAAAATATCTATAGGCTTATCAGATTAGATTAAGCTTGGTTGCTAAAAGTTGCACGTTGGGCAATTTGAGTAATTAGCACAATGAGCTAATTAGTCTCCTAAAGTCCATTTACCATCATCCATCCCGGCATTATGCACACACTCTGATGTCATTCCTTGGCTGCATTGGAACATTGATGAACATTTCTGGGATAAAAGCATGGTTTGTAGTGCCATTTGGCGGCATCGCCATAATGCTCAATGGTAATTCCTGGATAAAATGCACTGGGTGCATATCGGCATGCCATATCCTCCTCCAAGGATGTGATACTGATAGTCTGTCTCCTTCCCCTGTGGAAAGGGCAAGGTATGTACTTAAAGTACTCCTAGAAAGAACCATGCCTAGTGTCAGTGCTTGGGGAACTTGATGCCACACACAGTGGCCTGAAAGATACTGGTACAGAGTTATTCTTCACATTGTATTGGCAGACAAATATAATTCTGCATACAGAATCATGCTCATCTGCAGGTTGTGGAAGGCTGCAGATCAGAGCGAGCCACCTTCAGAGGCAAGATATATCACTAGATTTGGGCGGGAGGTTGCTAGGGGCTGTTATGCCTGCTCTTTACTCCCAGGCAATGGTTCCAGCTGCAGCTGCAGAGCATTGAAGGCCTGCAGCTAAATAAACTGCAGCTACCATTCAAGACTCTGCTGCACTGACTAGTAAGTGTGAAGGAGGTGAGGTCCACTTCTGCAACACAATCTCCATAAGGGTGGCCATAGCTGAATGGGTAGAGAGGCCGCCTGGGACACAGTAGGTCCCAGATTTGATTCCCGGCCCCGGCAATATGTTAAGTTGTACACGCATGACACAGAGGATTCCCTTTACACGTTCACTACACGTTGCTTTCACCCTTTTCCTCATTAAATATGGGTGTTATTATATGTTAATAAAGGCATGATAATGAGTCTACATATGTTTTCTGTATTTTTTATTTTTGTAATGTTATGCAGTACATTACCATTAAAATAAATGTAATCTTGGAAGTCAGTGATTATTTTGAGTTTTCACTTTAATTTATATATTATGCTAATTGCATAACATTTCTATCAAATTTACAGTAGATTATTGGGTTTAATGTTTCCGTTATAAGCACAAAACTGTCATTTTAATAAGCATAATGTATATTATTATAATGGAGAATAATAGGGGACAAAAAAAGAATAATGCAATTCTGAAGTCGATGACGCCTCAGGGTCACCAGAGGTCAGTCAGAAAGTGTGTCCATGTCTGAAACATAACCTTGGGGTATATAGATGATATGCTCTGAAAGTTCCATACTTTAGTCATAAAATGCACAATTGGTTTGCTTAACTGCGCCACTACTAGCCCAGGCGTTTCGGGCCAGAATCGTGCACTTTACGATACAAGCATGAAATTTGGCACACAGTTTGAGCATGCCATAAGGAACATTTTTGGCTATAGGGCCATCGCAGATTTGTCCTGTGGTAACCATGGCAGCCATTTTCCAAAATGGCCTCCATCTGCTGTTATTTTACCAATAACTCAGGTGCTAGGCCACCTAGGATCTTGATTCTGGTGACTAATCCTACATTTTCAAGGATGAGGAATACAGCGGTACTATTTACAACATTCTACTACCTAACTACATATATCTGGCATTCAGTTAATTAAATAATAATAAACCCATCAAAATATGTAATGATGTAGTACAGTAGATGTTTTCAAACTGACACGTGAGAGTCAAGAATGCAGTACTTCACTGTTTCTTTTATTAGTAGTAGTATTGCATAATTATTTTCAATGGACTATAAGACACAACAAAGGCAGAGTACTCATGAGTCATAGCCTAATGGCATATAGACCAATTATTTGTTTACCAACATTGAGACTGGACGCACAGGTGATTGTTTCACGCAATCAATTCTCAACCTGTTGTTTTGGGGTGCGCTGATTTCAGCACACCCCAACCCCCTCTTGTGTGTTGGCTAGTGAGGCGCGTCCTAGCGAGACCTGATAGAATGGGTTTCATTGTGCGGATACTGGTTCCGCGCAGACTGGTTCTTAACAGTGTGACGTCGTCTGTTAAGGGGTCTATGCAATAAAGCCAGATAATCTACACAATGTTAGTTGCACAGTCCACCACAGTAGCAAAGGGCAGTACACTGAAGTGCTGCCTTAACACATCTGCATTGTCCACTGCATCCCTTTTTGCAACCACAGCGGAGGAGTTCCCGAAAGGCCAGGCTCGCTTCTGTGTGGTCCAGTGCACTTCCCATCCTCCTGTCAAAATTAGAATCAGCTTTATTGTCAGATCACAGGTTTACAAGTGTAAAGAAGTGGATTCAATTATTTGTATTCACCTGTATCCTTCCTCTTCCACCCCCATTCACCTGGGGATGGGAGTTCAGGGGCTGCAACCATCGCCTGTCCCCAACAGTGGCCAGCTTGGTAGGCTGCCCTCTTTGTATGTTGAATCAGTGCAGCTCGTGTTGGGGGGAGTCCATCAATTGTTCTGCCCTTCTGGGTGAATAGCTGCTTCCGTGCCCGTTCACTGATGCCTGGCCGCTAGTGCGGTCATAGAGCAATACCACAAAACGCTCCAGAGGCTCCATCCAGTCATCTATTTTGTCTGGGATGGCAGCTAAGGAACTGAAGGCACGTGTGACGTCACCATAGGTTTTCCAGGTCTCCCATGCCGTCTTCTTGCCTCTGCCTCCAAAAGATGACACTGTGTCACATCCAGTAAAGGCATGGAACATGGGTAAGGCTAAGCATCGATCTGGGCCTAATGCCCTTGCCATCTCATGAGCTGCTAAGTTGCGGAAACTTTTCCCAGTTCCACAAGCAACCCACAGCTCAGTCAAGTGGAGGCGTTGGGCTGACGTTACTGCCAGGACCAGCACATCCGTGTCTACTGTGCGTATTGTCACCTTGCTATACCCTTTCTTCACAGCATCTTCTAGGTGTAATATGACACGAGTATCAGCCTCCTCATGTACTGTAGTTAGTTAGGTAGTTACTAGCATGTTGTGAATAGTACCACTGTTTTCCTCATCCTTGAAAATGTAGGATTAGTCACCAGAATCAAGATCCTAGGTGGTCTAGCACCTGAGTCATTGGTAAAATAGTCTGGGAGGGTTAGCGTCGGAGCTTGGACAGCAGGGGCGCGGCCACTGCGTTGTGATTCGAATCAACAGCCAATGAAGAAAAGGGGGCGGGATCCACATGCAGTGGGTGTTGCATCTAAATAGGATCGACGGGAAGCAATTTCCCCTTGAGAAATTTCGGCCGCCATTGTTGTGTACTGCTGTTTGCCTCTCGTCGGACTTTTTAGACGAGTTGCACAGCTCTCAGACCGGTAAGAGGCGTGTCCGCTCAGATTCAGAGCGTAAGGTACATCCCGCCCACAAATACCAGGGCTCTGGCCCAGAAGTTCCTCGCCAGAGCTGGCGAAAACTTCTGGGAACTCAGATTATTGGTAAAATGACAGCAGGTGGTGGCCATTTTGAAAGATGGCTGCCATGGTTACCACAAGACAATTCTAAATAGTACCACTGTATTCCTCATACTTGAAAATGTAGGATTAGTCACCAGAATCAAGATCCTAGGTGGTCTAGCACCTGAGTTATTGGTAAAATAACAGCAGATGGAGACCATTTTGGAAAATGGCTGCCATGGTTACCACAGGACAAATCTGCGATGGCCCTATAGCCAAAAATGATCCTTATGGCATGCTCTAACTGTGTGCCAAATTTCATGCTTGTATCGTAAAGTGCACGATTCCATCAAAATATGGCCCGAAACGCCTGGACTATACATGAGCATCGGCTATTTGAAAATATGTGGAATTTGGAACATTTTTGAAACATTCTGACAACGCAGATTCGTCTGGTGACTCTGGTCCCAGGCTACAAAGGCTCCCCTGGGCACAAAACTTTTTCATGAAAATATTTGAGAACTACTGGTTTAAATAATAATTAAGACATTTGGAAGCAAGCCTATAAGCAAGTACACTTTAGAAACAAGCCCAAAGTCGCTTATAATAAGCCGACATGGCAACAGTGAGAACAAGTCGATGATTTGGACGTCACCAAACATGCGACAAAAAAAAGAGAAGGGAAAAAGTGTGCGTTTGTTTTCCACTGCCGGGAAGAACCGCTGGGCCCTTTGTGTTCTTTGTTTTGTTGTAACCTCGCGAGACTCGCTCCCCCTCCGGCCAACCGTGTGAAATGAATCAAAGAGGCCTATAAACCAGCGTTGCCAGATTTTGCTTGAGAAACAAGCGGCCAGGTGTCCGAAGAAAACAAGCCCAAAAAGAAGCCTGTTTTAATAGCCGACGGTCGACCTACAAGCTCACAACAACACAAGGCCTCGCAACTGTGAGCTTGTAGATCTGCGATTGAAAACAAATAATCTTGAAATATTTGCAATCGTTTTTAAACACTTAAAGTTTGTGTTGCAAATATTTCAAATAGTTTTTTAAAGTTTAAGTCTTTAAACACCACAAATCTTGTATGGGGGGGTACCTGGCACAAAATATTTTCAGATGGGGGTCTGAGACAAAATATTTATTAATCTGGGGGGTATGAAAACATTTGAAAAGCATTGAAAATATTTACAGAAAAACAAGCCCAAAGTCACTTATAATAAGCAGACTTGGCAACACACGGATATATATATATATATATATATATATATACCCGATATATACTTCACCTCACAGAAGTGTCGCGCGACGAAAATAATGGACCTGCACGGGATTTGAAAGAGAACGTGATGCAGAGAAAGTCTGTGTTATATTATAAGATTTGTCTTTGACTTTGCACAACAGTCTGTGTAAAGTTGTGAAAACGGGAGGAATTGCATGTTTGCTTTGTGGACTACTGCTAAGCTAGCTTCAAGTACATTACAAGTGAACAGACGTTTTCTAGAATCTAGACATTTTAACTTAAACCAGTTGGACGTTTTGAGGGTCAGTCTGTCGTTGTCAACCTGAACAAGAGAACAACCAGGTTGAGCTTTGAACAACCAGCTTCCTTCACTCAAAGTTCCTCTGACAACGTGGGATGAGATTGAGAAGACACTGTGAGTGAAATACACAAGCACAAAACCAGGCATGAAACTTGTGTGTGTGTGTGTGTGTGTGTGTGTGTGTGTGCGCGCAGTAAGAATATTGTGTTGGAGTGAGGAGTGGTTTACCTGAAAAAATGAACATGTTTTGTTTTTCTTTCTAAAAACACTGAGTTGAACTGAGCTGAGCTGTGGGAATTCATTATTTTACTTACCTTTAAGAGGGAACATTTTCTATCAGAGATAGATTTGCATTATATTCATAATATAGCCACATAATATTCAAGACTGCTATATAGCAGTCTTGTCATTCTACGAGACCGGTACGATTTGAGGTCCCTCTAACAGTTTTAAGTGTATTTTATCTATTGGGTCACCAAAATTCATTTTAAAAGCTTTTCACCATCAATTGAAATGTTCCCTTTACTATTGTGTAAAAAATATTATATATTTTATCTTTATATCTGAAATTATCTGCCTTTTCTACAGTAGACACCGCCTATTTTGCCCATTTTTCATGTCCCCAATGGCTGATAGAGAGATTGGCCTTCAGATATGACTACTAAAAGTGTAGAATAATCCATAACTTATATTATTCACATAAAACCAGCAATGTACTCTATTGCTAGTCATGTTTAGTTTTTTAATAAATAGTTGATTAATCATTCAAATCACGTTATATAGCTCTGTCCCACAGTCACACTCAACCCCGTTACACAAGTCATTCTCCTCTCTGTAAAAAGTATAAACTGACCCTTTAGTGGCATCAACAACATGTGATGGCATTCTACAAGTCTTCTGAGCAAGATGCTGCAGAAAGAGGAACATTTCGAACTTCTTATACAGCTATTTAGGGTCATTTATACTTCAAAGCGTGGTCATAAAGCATAACAACTCAATCCTGTTACATGAAATAAAGATAGAAAACTATTATTATTTTAAATTGTCTTTGTCATTTCAGCAATATATGTGATTGACTAATGTCACGCATGCCATGTGGTCTCCTCTTAATCATCACAGGTAGAGTTATGGCCATCTTGAGTAAAAAATCTCAACCCCGTTCCACTCAACCCCGTTATGAATTTCAACCCTGTTACATATACAAGTAAGACGTGCGAACGCTGGAAGCGAACGCAGCTCGAAATATGTTGCAGGTGTGTGCATTTTAATCAGAGCATTGTCTACATTCCTGCGTTCTTCATAGACAGGTTTCCTGTTAGTAAACATGAGAGGATATGACCGTGCAGAGGAGGGGGAAGCCTATAGAGGGCGCCATTACCCGCAGCAGCTCTGGTCAAATGTCCATTCATAAAAGAAATGATCTTCACCGGGTTTAATGAAAGTAGATTAAATTATGCAGTTTGTAATACCTTGTTTACTCAATAAAAATGATTTGTGGGAAGTTGGATCTGTTTGTATATAATAGCAGCATTATGCCTATTATGCCTATAATAGCAGAATTATGGCTATCTAACTCCCGAACACAACAACAGAGTGAACGGCGCAACAATTCGTTTCCCCCGAGCATGCGCAGATTGCGCATTCTGCTCTGTGATGACGTCGCGCGGAAACCCGTCTATGGCCACACTGTAGTGTGTGTGTGTGTGTGTGTGTGTGTGTGTGTGTGTGTGTGTGTGTGTGTGTGTGTGTGTGTGTGTGTGTGTGTGTGTGTGTGTGTGTGTGTGTGTGTGTGTGTGTGTGTGTGTGTGTGTGTGTGTGTGTGTGTGTGTGTGAAACCCTGCTCGGCACTCTGGCGCACTCTGGAGGCTGCACACAGGCAGTGCACGCACACAGACAGACACACACACAAGCCGAGCAGGATTTGATAGTAAGCTCCACTTGGGCGGCGCGCCTCCTTCCGCATTCGCAATTATTCCATATAAAAATATTAATTTAATGCCTAAGATGGGAAAATATTTTTTTCTGCATGTTAAATATGTCCTTAATGGTGTGGGCTATTCAGAAAAAGTAATTAGTTTCCATCGATTTTTCCACAAAAAAAAGTCCAAATCGTACCGGTTTCGTAGAATGACTCTATATAACATATTTTGATAGTGAGCAACTTGACGTGAAAAAGGTTAATATTCATAAAGAAGTGCTCTGTGAATTAGTAACGTGCCCAGTTATTAGAAAAATAAGGTACTCCTTCTTTATTGTTTGTTAGAATATACTGTTCTGTTCTTAATTAATCCTAAACTCCTATCGTTTCATTCCAGACGCGAGATCCGTTTCAGTGAAACTGGAGGAACCTGAAGACCAGCTAGACATCAGTAGTCTCTCTTTTTCAGCTTCAAGGTGCTTATTATCACATACAACAGTTGCTAGCTGCACTATTGGCAGTGAAATAATTGTGCTTCAACAGTGTGGAATAAGACAAAATGAAATGTGATCATATAAAAGGTAATATTAGTAATATCAAATAGATAATAGAAACACATTCAAAGCAAATCTGCCAGAACAGTATTTAGAATTTGGTCACGTATGCACATCCATAGTCTGGATGATTTTTTCTGGTCATATGGGCTTTTCCACTACAGACAACTATGACTGAATGCCGCTTCTTCCAACAGTTACAGTAAATACCGTTAGTCCTTTAATGCACCCAGCAAGGATAAGGATAATTCCTTTTAACAGGTTGTTCATGAAAGTCCTTGCGGACTTGTTTCCAATGAGAACCTGTGAGCAATTAGGGGTTAAGAGTCTTGCTCAGGGACAAATTTTATTTCATTGACACATATGCTGGCCTGGCCTGGAATCGAACCTGGGGCAACCAGGGCCTCTGGCTCCCTAGGCAGGCTCACTAACCACTCAGCCATGGCCACCCCTAATAATTTAAGGATGAATGCTGTAAACAAGGATGAATCTTACTGATTTTGGTGTCCAACCTCTAGCTCGCGCCACCTTTAGGCCACTTGCACAAGGGATGTCTCAAAATCGAATGGACAGATTGCCATGAAGCGTGCTCTGCTCATGCTTGCTCCCTGGAAGATGAACCCTAACGAGTGTCTCCATCTTCCACCATCAGCCCAAATTAAAATGAGTTACTTTTTACACAAGGTTGGGGCTGTTCGATTGTGGCATAAATAATCTTTTTTTTTTTTTACATGGCTATTTAACATGATTACTCATTGACTGGAAACATGCATTGAAATATAAAACTATGCTGTAAACTCTTTTTTTTTGCTGCTTCTATTTGGTCATAGACCCCTTGTATTTTAATTTCAGATAATTAAACAAATTGGTCGTATTGTCTTGTGGTGCACAGTGCACACACACCACCATAATACATCTTGAACTGTATTTCTTGTTGTTCCTCATTTGATTTCTTGAAACTAAAGTGTTTCCAAACAAATGAATTGCCTTTAGCATTCTTGTTGGCCAAAGGCTCTCTTTCCATTATCTTGGCTACATCTGAACTAAACATCTCACAGTCTAACTGAGATTGAGTTTGGGATTTTAGGGAGCGAGGATTGCTTATCCGTACTTGTGAACATAAGTTGTAACTTGGTGATGTATTTTGCAATCTTAAATTAAGCGTGATTTCTACCCTAACATATCAATCCTGTTATCTTTGCATTCGAGGTTCATATGTTCGAGAGTTGGGCTTAGGCGTCTGCAAATATTGTTATTCTCCACTACTGTAGGTCTCCAGTTATTAAAGTCCTCCTTAACTTGCTTCATTTCAGACCAGTGTGTGGAGTCCAGACTCAATAGATCAATAGGTCAATAGATATGTTGTAGAGGGGGGGGAAAGAGCAGACTAGTACAGAGCTAGCTCCAGTCAACTAAGTTTTAGTTCATTAAGTATAGAGGGTTAAAGTGGTTAACATGAACATGAGTATATCTTCATCTATTTTCAGATTTCAGTGCATGACACATCATAGGTTAAAATCTGCACTTTCATAATCAGCGAAAAAATGAAGCATGACAATGACTTGCAACACATTCTATCAGATGGGGAAAAATACTCCCTTGGTCTACTGGCAGCGGGCAGAAATGTGTCTCTGATCGGTACAGCGGTTTGTGAGATCCGCCCCGAACATACAGACAGATTCAAAGATTCACAGACCCATTTCTAGATTTTAAACTACAACCCAACTTCACACGGCTTGGCCTACAGCTTAATTTACTCACAAATCAGAGCTGATGCGTGAAATTGTATGGTTTAATATTGTTTCACAATTTAATGATTCAAATTCAATGTTTGCTGTGACAACATTATTAATTTGTTTGGTGAAGTAACTAAATATATACATTCAAATGACATTTCAAGATATGTTTTTTGTTAAAACATGATATTTCTGAATTTCAGTTTTCAAGAAACAACTGTAGTGACCTGTAGTAAATGTAAATGTTTGGTCAATCAAAGTAGGTGATAGCTCACTTTATACAGGGAACATGGACGATGGAAAAATAGATGCACATTTTAAGGAATCCAGTATTCACTATCATGTAATTTTTCTGCTCCTAGACATCCTGCACATGGTTGTGTGTAAAGAGGAGGTTTCTCCTGAACAGAAGAGGAGCCCCAGTCTGCTTGAGGAGGAACCAAAGCCTCCACACATTAAAGAGGAACAGGAGGAGCTACTTCAAAGACCAGAGAAGCCTGATGGATCAATGTTGACATTACTAGCAGTGAAAGGGGAAGTTGATGATGAAGACATCTCTTCACGCTGCTTTGAAGTTCAAGTTGAGCTTGAATCTGGCACTGAAGTCACTGAAGACAGTGAGGATTGGGAGGAAACCAGTGGCGGTCAGTCAGTGTTAAACACAGGGACAGGACTTATATGTGTGGGGAAAACTGGGAGTTGGAATAAAAGAGGATGAAAAATACAATTAAATCAGCATTATTAACAGGGAAGCAGTAGTGCTCCTAAACAACAGACTTGTTTGATGATGGAAGCTTTCAAGTTGTATCTGTACTCACCAGTTCTAACCTGCCTCTCCCCCTCTCTCTTCTGTCCCCCCCTCCCCCCACACTCTCTTTCTCTCTCGCTCTCTCTCTCTCAGGAGTGAGGTCCCAGTCTTCCCACACTCAGTTCTTCTCCTGTTCTGAGTGTCCATACTTGGACACTCAGAAGTTTCAGTATTTCATCTCGTTTGAAACGACACCAGATGAGCCATACGGGAGAAAGACCTTTCCAATGCACACACTGTAACAAGAGTTTCAGTGCGGCAGGTTCCCTAAAGACACATCAGTGTATCCACACTGGAGAAAAACCTTTTCACTGTACGCACTGTAACAAGAGTTTCAGTGCGTCAGGTTCCCTGAAGACACACCAGCGTATCCACACTGGAGAAAAACCTTTTTACTGTAAACGGTGTGACAAGAGTTTCAGACATTCAGGTTCCCTGAAGAGACACCAGCGTATCCACACTGGAGAAAAACCTTTTCAGTGCACACACTGTAACAAGTGTTTCAGTGAATCAGGTTCCCTGAAGACACACCAGCTTATCCACACTGCAGAAAAACCTTTCCACTGTAAATATTGTGACAAGAGTTGTATTAGTTCATCTCAACTGAAGACACACCAGCGTGGCCACACTGGAGAAAAACCTTTCCACTGTAAACACTGTGACAAGAGTTACTTTCAGTCATCTGACCTGAAAAGACACCAGCGTATCCACACTGGGGAAAAACCTTTCCACTGTTAACATTGTGGTAAGAGTTTCATTCAGTCATGTCATCTGAAAAAACACCAGTGTGTCCACACTGGAGAAAAACCTTTCCACTGTAAACACTGTGACAAGAGTTTCATTCGGTCATGTCAGCTGAAAAAACACCAGTGTGTCCACACTGGAGAAAAACCTTTCCACTGTAAACATTGTGACAAGAGTTTCTTTCAGTCATCTGACCTGAAGAAACACCAGCGTATCCACACTGGGGAAAAACCTTTTCACTGCACACACTGTAACAAGAGTTTCAGTGAATCAGGTTCCCTGAAGACACACCAGCGTATCCACACTGGAGAAAAACCTTTCCACTGTAAACATTGTGACAAGAGTTTCAGTAATTCAGGTAAGCTGAAGAAACATCAGTATGTCCACACTGGAGAAAAAACATTCCACTGTCCACACTGTGACAAGAGTTTCTTTCAGTCATCTGACCTGAAGAAACACCAGCGTATCCACACTGGGGAAAAACCTTTTCACTGCACACACTGTAACAAGAGTTTCAGTGAATCAGGTTCCCTGAAGACACACCAGCGTATCCACACTGGAGAAAAACCTTTCCACTGTAAACATTGTGACAAGAGTTTCAGTAATTCAGGTAAGCTGAAAAGACACCAGCGTGTCCACACGCTAGAGAAAAAACCTTTTCACTATAAAAGTTGGATTAATCAACTCTGTGCACAACCCTTTTGAAGTTAAAAGGGATCAATTAAGACCCCCCCCCCTTTCTGCAGGGAAGCACACCAGCACAATAATACAGTGGCTGATAGTGGGAGGACGGCTTAAATAGTTTTATATATCTATAGGCTAAAAGTTACATAGTTTACCTTTTAAGTGGTAATGGTATAATCTTGCATTACATGTTTTTACATTGAGGTATCTCAAATTAGTTAGGTGTTATTCATTTCTAGAAAGAGAAGTTGACGTCACACCATTGAAAGTATTAGCTCCCAGGATGTCGCCACCTGTCCATTGAACTCCACTGAACGGTTCCTCAAACTATATAAATGACCATGTTGACCATATCAATTGTATAAGGTAGAACTATTTTTCTAGAATCCGTTTTTCCAGACAGTTTTTATAATATGATTTAATGTAATTGTTGCTGTATTCTATTACATGTCCAATGAATGGGGCATTATATACATTATTTTACTTATTAAATATATCAGTTTACTAATTATGACAGCAATTAGTACACTTAATGTAATGGCTTTCATCACTATTAAGTCACATTACATTATTAGATTGTGATGTGACACACACACACACACACGCACGCACACACACACACACACACACACACACACACACACACACACACACACACACACACACACACACACACACACACACACACACACACACACACACACACACACACACACACACACACACACACACACACACGCATGCATGCAGTATGTGTCATAATTATGCTATAAGTGTAATGGATTATTATCAGGAAGGTGAAACATAAGCTATCTATGACCTCTGAACATTACTACATTTTGAATGTGTGGAAGAATATAATCTGGAGGCAGGAATCAGAAGACTCGACTTTAGTGTCACTTCACATCACATGATTACAGATGTAAAAAAGTGGGTGAGATAATTTTTCTACAAGCTCTCAACATCTGCAGGTAAAATAGACAGGTACGGTATATCCATCTTCAGAAGTGTACATTATAGTACATTTGTTAATATACAGCCGGAGCCATGTCTGCAGACAGAACTGTCAAAATAGGGTCTGTTTTTATACCTTGTGGCCCTAAATCTTGGCGCTAAATATTATGTAATCATATGATTAGTTACACCATTTTAGGTCAGCCTGACCAGTACAATTCATCCATTACAATAACGGAACTGTTTCCCAGAACATTTTGGTACAATAACCAAACTCAGAACTGTCTGGAAACAGTTCTGTTGAAAACAATAGTTCTGTTGAAAACAATGTTTCCTGTTCATGATGTAAACTTTTGTGGGGTTAACAATCTGCTAGTCTCACATAGCCAGACTACTATTACACAATCTCCAAATTTGAAAATTGGAGATTGTGAGGCAACAGTCTGGCTCGGGAGACATTCTGCGGGAACTCGCGTCTGGTGTGAACGGTAGAGCCAAACAAACAGCTGTGTTCCACTATCAGATATTAGAGCTCCATTTTGCCATTGGTGTGTTCTAGTTCTTTTTTTTTTGGAAAGATACGATAATCATTCCCTGCACGAACATGCGTGTGGTCGTGGACATCGCGCATCAATGGATGAAAATGGTTAATAGAGGGCTAAGCTTGGCTGTGAAATGTTTCTGCAGGTCACACTACGTATATAGCGTAACATGGTAGAACCATAGAGTTATAATATATGGACACACACACACACACACACACACACACACACACACACACACACACACACACACACACACACACACACAGCATTAAGGAACCATCCAGTGGACAAGGCTCAGCTGGTGTAGCGCTCATTTCTGCTGATGGTTTGTTGGTGTTGGGAGACTTGTAATTTCAGTTACATGTCCTCTACTAAAGAGTTGTCAATGCTCAGAAAGACCTATTTGGTTGAAACGTGTCCGCTGTTTCTGTCTGTGAGAGATAAATAAAACCATGTGAAAGATTCATTGTGTGCTGGCTATATCCACACTTGTCATGATATTATTGCATGTGCCGTGCACCTTTATTTAATCTGGAGTGTTGCGGGCCTTCAGTCATTTCTCTCATGCTGAAATATAGAACACGGTAAAGGGTCCAAACTGAAATGTAATGACCACAGATCAATTCGGGGTGCTATTAATACACAACAGACTTTCAGCCTACTCTTCTTGTTACAAAAAAATCCTTCTTGAGGATACCATATAACAGCATATGAGGACAGCATTTAACCATGTACAGCCCTCTGTACCTGGGGTAAAAAAAAAAAATCGAAATTATATTTAGAGACTTAACTTAAAGACTTCAGTTCATACAGAGTGGTATACTCCCTGACAGTGTGGGAGTGAGCCAGTGAGGAGGTTCTGCTTTGAGAAAGGACCCTGCAGTTGTCATAAAACTGTCGTGTGGACACTCCAAGGTCATAATGATACCAGTACCACAACATACATATCAGAAACCAAACCACTGTCATCTTCTCCACACTGACAAACAGGCTCCAACACCTAGAGATGATGAGTGCTAAACTGTGTGTGTGTGTGTGTGTGTGTGTGTGTGTGTGTGTGTGTGTGTGTGTGTGTGTGTGTGTGTGTGTGTGTGTGTGTGTGTGTGTGTGTGTGTGTGTGTCTCATTTTCCATTCACTGCATCCACAACTCCACTCACGCAGTAGGTGTCGCTGCAGGCTGTGTACAGTCTGTTCTCCACCACCGTGGCGTCACCATAACAAGCAGGAGAAGAAATACTTGCACGAAACATAAACACGGTGCACCTATATGACACGTGTAGCTGTTTATTCCATTAATGAAACAAGAAGGTATGATGTTATCGACAGTGGTGGGAAAAGTACTCAAATTATTTACTTAAGTATATCAATACTGCAATGAATAAATACTCTCTGTTACAAGTCCAGAATTCAAAATTTACTTGAGTAAAAGTACAAAAGTATTGGTATAAAAATGTACTTAAAGTACCAAAAGTAGAAAGTACTCATTATGCAGAATGTCCCATTTCAAGTTTTCAAATGTATGAAATCTTTTGAAGTTAGTCAAGCTTGTAGATCGGCTATTTTCAAATGGCCGAAATGGGCTGAAGTGGTACCGTACTTGTATGTTTTGTAATAATACTCAGTCTACAAAGTAACTATAACTAATTAATTTCAAATAATTATGAGATGTAAGTGGAGTGTAGAAGTAAAAGTACTGACATTTGGAAATACTCCTAATAAAGTAAAAGATACCTCAAAATTGTACTATAAGTACTTAAGTAAATGTACTAATTACTTTCCACCACTGTGTTTTGTGAATGAAAATCTTCATCATCTTCTCATGTCTTCAGTGAGCTCAGTGAAGCTGAATTGGTTCTCGTGTGAATGTAAGAATGTCATCATTCATTGTCACTTCATGTTTAGCCATGGATCCAAGACTCATGACCGTTTTTATTGAACAATACGGAATGTCACCTAACATTTCAGCTTCATTTGTATAATGTTCCTGTTCCAATTTTGTCTGCTTATTTATTTGTGACATCACTTCCAATTACACTTGTTTAATCTGTATCCTGGATAAAATTGGTATCCTGACCTGAAAATGCATTTTCTTTTTTATAAAGAACTAGAGACTCATGTTACTGAACAAACACAATGATTACTATCAGAACATAGAGCTATGCAACTTATTTTAACCAAAGAAAATCAGTTACCCTACATTTAACCTTTCTAAATCAACCGATGTGGGGCAGATTAGTGTGGTTGGGGCAGTTTGGTAAAGGTTGGTGTAGATTATTGGAAGGGCAAGGTAGCCTGATATCAGACTGAAATGTCAACTTGTTTTCCTACTGTCCTATAGGCTGCTCTAGCAAAAGGGAGACATGGCTGAAATGATTCCAGTCGATGCCAGTTTACCCCCCTGCCCTATGGATGTTGCACTTCAGGAGGATGACACCTTTGTGTTTGTAGAGACCAGGCATCCCAACAAACTGTTGGAAGGCCTGAACAGTCTTCGACTCAGCAATACATTCTGTGATGTGATTCTGTGCTGTGGGGGGCAGGAGTTCCCCTGCCATCGTAACGTCCTAGCCTCCTTTAGCCCTTACTTTCAGGTAAATGCACACATTTATTGACCTAGGTGTTGTTAAGGGCATGACGATCAATGCTGCCTTGGCTTTCACATGAACTGAATACCATGCTATGTCCAATCAATTCATTATTGACTCTGTCAATAATAAGAAAGGCCTAAACCATGACCATTCTAAGCCAGGGATGGGCAACCACCTCTTTTTGATCGACTATGTGATCAAATAAGGCTATTGTGGGAACTGAGTTGATCAAAAACAACCATTATTAACCATTATTGTTAGATAATATGCATAAAACCTTTCTCCCCAGATATAGTCAGAATGTATCTTATCTTTTTTATTCATATTAAATGTATTGATTCGTTCTTTGTTGGATTTTATTATTGAATTGTTGACCTATTCTATGCTTGTATTAATTAGCAGCTGCAACGTAAAAGCGATGTTGTTTTTTGCTGCCTGGCACTGGGTGATCACCCCAGCCTTAGTAAACTAAGTGCTTTGTGCCTGAAAAGGCACTGCTCCCCTGCTCTATGCCAACCATTCACCTTTTTCAACCTGCACAGGCAATGTTTACAACTGAGTGGACAGAGTCTCAACAGAACAAGATAGTCATCAATGGAGTAGAACCTCAGATGATCGACTTGTTGGTCTGCTATGCCTACACTTCAAAGGTGGCCATCTCCACTGAAAATGTGCAGGTGATGTTTTATTATCATAAACCTTAGTTGTTGTCTCCATTTATTTTACCTATATTTGCTTAATGTCTTATGATAGGTATTGTATATATTTTGTTTATTTATACTAATGCCCAAGGTCGCCTCTTATGGGCACAACAGCAAAGGCAGCGGCAACATTAGACTGAGCTGAGACTGCAAGGGAAGACTACATGTCTCCCTGCTGCGGGCCATTCTGTTTCTCACTCGTGTTCAAAAATGTTGCCTTAGACAAGTGCATTGTTGTCTTTACTCTGAAAGCGAGGTTGCAGGTTTTACCATCTAAACTTAACCTCTCCATCTGGTTTCCAGGCAACCATGCTCCTCACTGTATACATCATGGTCATGAACAAATAGCTGAAACCATGTCTCACATCTTAAATGGGTGCAATGTATACAGTTTTTTTTTTATATCAAACGATATCTCTTCTATTTTCAGGTCCTCCATCATGCTGTGTAAGCATTCTACTGTGACGCCGAGCATTTTTAGCCTGTGTAATGATGATTCTGTGTTCTCTAACATTTCAGCTAACACCCCTGATGTCATTAATTGTTGTTAATGAAAACCATAGGGAGGTGTTCATTCTCGAGGTCGGCTGTACTTTTGATTACAGCTTAGAGGAAGCTAACCAAAGTGCTAAAATATCATGAGCTAGAGCAGACCATTTCTCAGCTAGGCCTAGGCTACAGATGTAAACTTTTGTTTTTTATCTTTGGTAGCCTGTAGGGCACGTGCACAAGTTGGTTGTGAGGGGCCTTCAAAGGAAGCCGCTCAATTAGGAGGAGGCGTTGTTTCTTTAACCCATGCTTGTTGTCTGCTGTGTTTGACAAGTATGGCAACATTATGGTATGTAAGCAATGTGTTGCCTTATATGCACTTTGTAACTGGCTCCCATTATCTGAACTGCACTAGCAATATTTATGTCCTTTGTACAAGGCATTCTTGTACTTCTGTTTATGTGAACATAAATATGTGACAAGGGTGAAATGAGGGGTTCTTAAAACTTTTGTAATTTGTTTTTATTGGTGCTTAATGTGTATAATTGCCTCATTTAACCCCACCATCTTATTATTTTTGTACCAATTATTATTACGCACTGTATTGTTTATAATTGTTTTCCCCATGATCCCCTGGTCACATGTATTGAGAGACATTGAGTGGCAGAGCGGCAGTCACGCGGTCACGCCCAAGGCCACGGTCATGGCCAATGTCCCCAGACAGACTGTCACCACGGACAAATGAAAGAAGAGGGAGGTGTGGTTTGGCAGGTACAAAAGTGGAGGCGGGACCGTTTGAAAGAGAGAACAGAGCACCCAAGTGACAGAGGCGTCAGTGAGGAGAAGGACAGCAGAGGGGAAGGTTGTGCCGAGACACGGAGTAGAGGAGTGCATAGATGAAGTAGACATACCAGCCACCTAGGAGTTTGGAAGCCGAGGTGTGCCTACATTCAAAGGAGAAACCAAGAGGAGAAAGCGATCGAACCGAAGGGGAGGAAGAGGCGAGTGAGACCAGACCATATGAGAGACGAGTGAGACCAGACCATATGAGAAGCGCTGAGACTGGAAAGTGGCGATAACGTTGCATACGCAACCAACTCAGCGCCAGGTGTAAAAACCTGGCTGGCGAGTGAGTATTCGAACAAGCAACGTTGAATCCCTGTATAACCACTGCCTGAGACAACGCAAATGTATCGTGTAAATGCACAGTGAACTGGTCTAGATCTCTATAATTGCAGGCGGAGAGAAAGAAGAGAGAAGACGAAGACGACTGGCCTCAAACCCTTTCCCATCTTACCCCCATATATGGACATGCAGCATTACCCCTGAACAAACCGTGTTGAGTATCTTGAAGCACTTTATTGGCACAGCACTTTACTTGAAAAGTATTTGTTGCACAGAAACCCCCCATGCTAAGGAACCCTTGTGATTAAGCCCCGCGTAATTTGCACAACTTTATAATTTATTTTATAGTTGTTGTGTAGATTAATTGTGTTTTGTATGTTTATATAGGTTTTATTAGTATAGTGTTTATTTGATTGTTTTTAAGGCACAGAAGCCAATGTATTAGGGACCCAATAAATATGACTTACCTTTTTTTGATACACTGTATTCGTGTCCAGTTTCTTAAAGGGATATTCTCATGCCAGTGTTGTATTCTCAAAACCAAAAGTATTGAAACTTACCAGTTAACCTCGAACCTGTGAAAGCCTGAAGAAGAAGTTAAAGTGTATTCAAAGGGGACTTCCCTCTATAACAAAAGTGGCGTAGTCGACAAACAATTAGTTCAGATAGGACTCACAGTAATTACGCACCCAGCACTTTATTGTGCATTTATATTTTATTGTTGTGAGTTTTATTCTGGATTATTTATTAAAGGAGAAGAGTGCAATAGTACAAACAAATTGCAAGTCAAATGTGATACAATTTCGGCCCTGTTCACAAATACATATTTTAAAGTGTGTGTGTGTGTGTGTGTGTGTGTGTGTGTGTGTGTGTGTGTGTGTGTGTGTGTGTGTGTGTGTGTGTGTGTGTGTGTGTGTGTGTGTGTGTGTGTCAAACCGCTGGGTAGATCAGTGTCAAAGTCTTTGTGCACGCTGCCAGGGACAAGGAGGACACTGCACTGTGTTTGTCTCTGAGGAATATTATGATTAATGTGTCAATTGTCCTTTTCACCAAACAATCAACCTATCACCAGTGAGCA
Source organism: Gymnoscopelus microlampas (assembly GCF_963454915.1). Lineage (NCBI taxonomy): Eukaryota > Metazoa > Chordata > Actinopteri > Myctophiformes > Myctophidae > Gymnoscopelus > Gymnoscopelus microlampas. Next base: position 37,991,994 of record NC_139958.1, read on the forward strand.
CTTGAGAGGAGAAGAGGTTACTTAAGGATATACGGGAATAATATGTATAACATAATGTATGAGCTAGTCTACTGTGTTTTTCTCTGCCCATAGGAAGACTTCCTCTCTCTCGGTGTGGACAAACTGACTGAGATTCTTGCCAGTGACGACATCAATGTGCCCAATGAGGAGATGGTATTTAAGGCTGCCATGTTGTGGTTAGAGAAGTGTTCTACCCGCAGGCAGAGCTTTGAAAAGGTCAGTCACTTCTCAGTGTTTCACCTGATGAAGAACCAAGTTGAGGCAATGTGACTGGCTAAGGCAAGATTAAAAAACCCTTCTTAAACCCTGTATACCCCTTGACCGGGGTCCCCCAGGTGTCTATGATTGTTACCCTCCTTTTTTCCGTCTACACCAAACCCCTTTGTTGAAATTAGCCAATCTTCTAGACTTCTACCTGTATAAACTCACGAGGCATCGCAACAGCTTGTAGATTGACTATTTTCGGCACATGTTCACCTATTTTCACCAGATGTTTGCCTATTGTGACATGCCCAGAATAGATGCTAGGTTTCCTGTGGTTAAAGCTTACTAGCCTCTAACTAGAAGCCCAAGCCCCCAGCAGCAGATCACTCACGGACGCTTCGGCCATTCTGATCTGCTGCTGCTGGGGCTACACAATAAATAAGAGATCCTAAAGGACCAAGTTAGTGCCGGTGATCCTTCAAAATCAGAATCAGAATCAACTTTATTGTCACATCACAGGTTTACAGGTGTAAAACAGTGGGTGAAATTATTTTTTGTGCAAGCTCCATCGTTTTTGTTATTTCCATAAGAGAAAGGGAAGAAGAAGAAAAGGGGGGCAAGGGGGAAGAGAGATCAATAAAAAACTATATCTATATCATATTTACACATAGTACCTGAGGTAAGACATAAGGTGCGGTAAGTACCTGAGGTAAGACATAAGGTGCGGTAAGTACCTGAGGTAAGACGTAAGTAAGTACCTGAGGTAAGACATAAAGTGCGGTAGGTACCTGAGGTAGATTAGATTAGATGTCTTTATTATCCACAAGGGAAAATCGTTTTGCACGGGTCATTGCATACATTCAAGACAGGACAATACATAAATATACACCACAATTAAAACACCCATCAAAGTAAGACAATTTTGTGTGTGAGCATAGCAGCAGAAATATACTGCAGTGTTCATGATATGCTATGGACGTTAGTTAAAGTGCGAGAAAAAAAAAGTGCAAAGTGTCCACCGTATAATCCACATTAGGTAACTGACACTGATATAATCCACAGGTAAGTCCAGATCCTTTCAAAGAGTAACTGATTATCATAAATGTATGGTCTAAATTAAGACCATAAATGAATCACACGACTGGAAAAAAAATAATACAATTCTAATCCTGGTGTTTTTTTGAAGGTCAGGAAACTCAAGCTGTTGTTGTAAAGGGGGAGTTCTGCCATCTAGTGGCTCTTTTAAAGGTGTAAAAGAGTGGCTGACATTATTTTGTGTACATGCTACCCATGCACTCTTCACATTAAACAGCAGGTTAATTTCAAGCTCTTGATAGCAATTGCACATAACATTTTAAAGTCATGATTCGATTCGATTTTCACTCATTTTGATCGATTGATACATTATTTTGTTCAATTTTGATTAATTTACGTGACATCCCTACTATTACATTGTGGCATATTTTGTACTGTGTTATAATGAAATCCGCCCTGCTCCCAACATTCAGAGAACACCCAGTAAATAATTGTGATTTCAGGAGTTTTTACCCTGTTAAATTTAAAACTCTCTAAACAAATACAAGGATACTTTTATAATCAGTATACATTGAATTTCCCAATTAACAGTACAAAGGCTGCCATAGGTATAGATGGTTTTCAATGAATTTATTAATTTATAGTATTATACCAACTTGGACATTCAATACAGCATGTACAACTAGAAACTTGCTCCACTTGTGAGGTTATGATTCTTCACTCCTGGACAACCTTTCTTATTTCAAGTCATTTCCATAACATTGATATTATATATTATATATATATAAAAACTGATATTGTTGTCTTGATAGATATGGACTAGTATGTAAATATCAGAATCTGTTGTCCTTTAATGTGATGTACTAGTAAATGAGTGCTCTATTTGTTCTTTAAGGTCCTAGATCAGATCCGTCTGCCACATATCAGTCCGTCCTTCCTCCATGATGTGATTGAGTCTCTGGATGTGGTTAAAGAATCCCAGGGCTGTCGGAGGCTCATCTCTGAGGCCAAGAACCAGGATCTGCTGCCCTACAGCCACAGAGCACAGCCACGCTGGTCCACAGGTACCAGGCCTCACACATGCACGCATGTTGCAACTGATGCTGGAACAAATACATCCAGGTTTTTATAGTTGGGATTTCCAGTGCAGAAACAAAATCCTCGAATGTGTAAACATACCGGTCATAAAAAAATGATAGTGATTGATTTCTTCTTTGATGTTTTGTGATGTTTCATTTATATTAATTTTTTTTTTACAAGAGAATAGTTTGCTATTTGTTATTTTTCATCATTATTGCATCATTATTCAATTCTTTTATTTCATAATTCAAGCTTTGATTTAGATTTGTGTATCTTCATATGTAGTTTTAGCTATACTGTCAAATGTACAGTATATCAAATTCCACCTGGATTCATTCAGTGACTGCTGATTTGTGCAACCATAACTACAGCTGGGCTGGGCAATATGGACAAAATTAAATATGATACTGATACTGTACATCAATATCGATATTATGACGACAATATAATGTTGTGACAATATCAGTCTATCTATCAAGTCTATTTTCCCAAAATGTCTTTAAATACTGGCAAAGTTTAAAGTATAAAATAGGGCTCAAGTGGTTGAAACCAGGAAAGTACAATACATAATCTCTATGATGATCTCTAGTCTCATATAACAATATCAATATAGTGTAATATTGATATCTTGCCCAGCCCTAATCATAACCGTTAACCTGCTCACACACGACTCTACTGTGTGTGCCCAGTGTATGAAGTGATGGTGATGGTGGGGATAGAGTCTGTCGAGAAGGACATAGAGAATGATGTCTTCCTCCGTCTTGAGAGCTTTGATCCCCGGACAAATCAGTGGAGGACTCTGGAACGTCTGCCGTTCACTGTAGAAAACTTTGGTCTGGTTGTGTCAGGTGAGGAGTAGAGCCCGTCCGATATATCGGTTTGGCTGACATGTCGGCCATTATTTTACTTTATTGATGACAACGGTGTAATCGGCAATTATTCTGGTTTAGTTTTATGATTTTCCAAAACACCAAATCTACAACATGTTGCAAAGCTACAAGGATGAACTGGTTTTAATTCTGCTCTCCCTCTATAGGTTCTGATCTATATTTGGCTGGAGGAGAACCCTATGCGGGTGCAGGTACCAGTTTTAGGGACTTGTGGCGCTATGACCGTTCCCGTGACTTATGGTTGGAGATGGCTCCCATGATTGAGGCACGCTGTGACCTGGGTAAGACTGTCAAAATGTGCCAGTCAATTTAAATTTGCTTTGGAAAGGCTGCATATGGCCACGGTCATCCGGTCTAAACCTGTCTTTTGTTTTGTTGTTGTTTTTCCATGCACAACTCCGCATGGTTCAAAGGCCTGGTGATGCTGGATGGCTATGTGTATGCTGTGCGTGGCATGGGCGACAGGCATGTGGCCTCAGTGGAGCGCTACGACCCCAACACCAACACCTGGCAGCTCATGAAACCTGTTGGAATACCGATCCGTGACAGTGTCTCCTACCCTGCTGTAGTTGCACTAGATGGACTGATCTATGTTATTGGTATGGAATAGGTTTATGTACCTACAGCTTCAGCCTGCTGAGTTTCTTGAGGTTGCATCTTTTCATTTAGATTTCATGTATGTAAAGCATGATGGCTAAACTGAAATTGTCCAATGCTTGTTGTATTGTTACATTTTATTCATCCTCCCATTGACAATGAATAGCTTTGCCATGTGTTCTCCTGGGATCTAGGTGGTACAACAGATTCAGGCCAGGTGTACACGTACAGCCCTCAAACGTCTGTATGGAAACAAGGTGCTCCTACGCAGATACCACGTTTGGAATCAGGTGCTTGTGTTCTTAAAGGAAAGATCTACATTATAGGTATCATACCTGTTATTAATGGCTCTTAGTTCCCTAATAGACTCCCTTCAACTTCACTGTGGTTTGGGCACATATTGGAGCCCACTAACAGTCACAATCCTGGTAAGTATAGGTGGTAGGCATGAGTGGGAAATCGAAGAAAGCACAGACCAGGTGGAGTGCTACAATCCCGAGACTGACCAGTGGACCATGTGTGCCTCCATGAACGAGCAACGGACCTCGCCTGGTGTGGCTGTGGTGGACGGAAGAATATACGTACTAGATGGGCTGTTGGAGAGTAGGTAAGAGGCTGTTGCTATATATGAAAGCCTGGGAAAAGGTTACTGCATGTCCACACCAGACATTTCTCTCATGGCTACTGCATTGGCATGACTGATTTCGGTCATTTGGATTCCATAGAAGCCTGCATGTCTTTCTCTTGGCTATTTAAAAGTTCACAATGCGCGCGCAACATGGCGCACAACCAAGTATAAATCAGGTATTACCCTAACCATAACTCACGTGGCTGGTCAAGTCAAGCCTTACTGTAATACTAGATATTCAAGTTATTTTAAGATGAAAGTATTTGAATTGGTCAAACTGGCAATTGAATACAGTTCAGAAGCATCTTCCATAAACGCTAATGGTGTTTCATAAATGCAAAGGTTAAACTCTCAATCTGTGATTTCTTCAACTGTTTGGCTGTATGTAGAACAGAAGGTTTTAGATGATAGTAACAAAACATAATTAATTACATATTGCTCTAATTGTTTAGGAAACAGGAGTGCTAGTGTGGGTGGCCCCTTTCACACGGTTTCACAAATCACAGATTGGGACTTGGAAAACGAAACTTTTAAATTGTGACTTGTGAGATATTGTTTTTTTGCTTAAATGAATGAAACTGGTCTCGCTTCATTTAATTTCTCGCCTCATTTAGTCGTACCATCGAGCGGTACTGCGAAGAGGCGGACACATGGGAAATTGTGTGGGAGATGCCCACTGCTCCTGTGGGTGTCAGATGTGTGTCTTTCAAGCTGAGGATGGATGCACACACAGCCAACGAATCTGCCACAGCTGATAACCACACCTATGAACTGAGGGGAAGATGAGAAAAAGCTCTTCTTGGGGGGCCAAACCTCCCTGTACAACCATCATCCTTCAGTAGGTATTCGTGCCTTCCACAGTGGGGAGAATGGGGGCACAGTTACAGTATACGATCCCAGCTTTCTTGACAAGGATACCAAGACTTGGTGCTTTTAGAAGGCCTTTGAGGGACAGATGTTTTTCCCCAGTGGCAAAGGAAGAGGGTTTAACTTGTGAGTCTCACATGCTTGGGTCCATTTTATTGCATTGATGACAAAGGAACCTGTCAACCCACATGAATCCATAGCAACTGGGATCACTGAGAATCCTCAGTCATTGTTCTACAGGTTACAAATGATTTCAGAACAGGTCAATGCTGTGCATTTATAAATGTGTGATGTCTTTCTGTTGTTTGGGGGACAGCTTTATTTATTAAACAAATGCTATACATAATTTGCTCAATCAGAAGATGCTCTATCTATAGAGTCAGTTCTCAATTGTTTAATCAAACAAAGAAAATAACATGCACTGATAACAAGTCTAAGAAATCTAATTTTATTTCAATATTATATCCATCTTTTGATGGAGCGTGATGTGCTTCAGTGGGGATATTGAATCGTTCGGGAACACAGTTCTTATTATGTGATTGTTTTTTAAGTCTGGTTGAAACACCAACGCTAATGGTGTTTCATAAATGCAAAGGTTAAACTCTCAATCTGTGATTTCTTCAACTGTTTGGCTGTATGTAGAACAGAAGGTTTTAGATGATAGTAACAAAACATAATTAATTACATATTGCTCTAATTGTTTAGGAAACAGGAGTGCTAGTGTGGGTGGCCCCTTTCACACGGTTTCACAAATCACAGATTGGGACTTGGAATATTATATCCATCTTTTGATGGAGCGTGATGTGCTTCAGTGGGGATATTGAATCGTTCGGGAACACAGTTCTTATTATGTGATTGTTTTTTAAGTCTGGTTTTCACATTGGTACTCTGTAGGTCAAATACTTTAAGGGTGGTCGCTTACACCAACTTGAAATTGTGCATCAATACTTTTGAAAGTCAACAAGTTAAAAAACTCTGGCCATTTTATGCTAGTGTTTGGCAACACTTGTACAGTTTGAACCTGACTGTCTGGTAGCAGGCTATTTTTGTATTTGAAATTCAATACATTTTATCTAATAAAATGTTAAATTCAGCAACCCATTCATGGTCTCTTTTGGTTTAACGCATAATGATCATGTTGAGCCATGTGAAATAATAACATCTGCCCCAACAGAATCTGTTACCAACAATCACTGTCTTAGAGCAATGGTTCTCAAAGTGGGGTCCATAGACTCTCAGGGTGCAATGTATCATTACAGGTCTGTAACTCAGAGTGTGCAAATGGAACCAAATGGGTCCGTAATGTGGTTACAATTGTATAAGTAACTAGAGGTTCGGGCCGCTACGCGGGCCTCTCATCTAGAGTTCGGGCCGATATGTGGCCCTCACACCTACGTTGCACCACCGATCCAACTGATATGCCCATAGATCTCTGTATCTGTCAGTCCATGTCCCTTTTAATGCCCATATATGGAGATCTCTGTATCTGTCCGTCCATGTCCCTTTTATGCCCATATATGGACGTATATTTTCCTGGATTTTTTGGATGTTCTCAATCTCAAGCATGCGTTCTGGGGTACCAGAATCAATTGAAAACCCTTTTTTTGTATTAATTAGGCATGTAACAATTTATCATAAATCGATTGATTCAAACTGGTGACAATTTAAATCGATCTTAAATCGATCTTTGTAAGTTGATAAAAAAAGAGTTTCAGTCATTTGCTACTGTATTGTAAAGAGGATAAGAGAAAGCACGGTATTGTAAAAAATAAAAGAAGAGGAGAAAATATTTGTGTAAGAGAAATAATAAAAAGAATATACTGTATTTTGCAGTCATTTGTCTGGATTTTTTTTTTGTTTAAAAAATCGTGAAAAATCGTATCGTGAACCTAGTATTGTGATTCAAATCATATCATGAGTTGAGTGAATCGTTACATGCCTAGTATTAATGTTTTGGGAGATTAAGTGATATTTTTCATAGGCCTATTGACCTGTCTATTTATCATAAAAGGTGCTTTTTTAATATAAGGCTGAAAATCACCACCTCAGAATGAAATAATATGGGTAAATGCTACATTTCCTGAATCCTTAGGTCATGTCAGTATTCCAGTTTTTGTGTTTTGTGTCTCTGATGTTTCTTGATGCCACAGGACTAAAAGAAAATTAGGCGGAAAATTGTGGAAAAACATGTGTTAATGATTAAAGGTTTGAAGAGCTCCAGTGACCACTGTAGCCTACTTGTTATACATATTAACAAAAGGGCTTGAATGAAAGCTCTAAGTGTCCCCTTACCAAACACTATAATAAAAAAACATTGAATTATGTCCTGAACATGAGCCAATACCCAATACCAAAGATATGCACCCGCATCTTAAATGCCATTTTCAATGGGCAGGGTAACTTTAGCAGCTGATAACACAAGTTAGCTGTGACTCAGGAAGGGTTATCTTAATGAAATATTATCTACAGACATAGAGCTTCTCAAAAATGATAACTTTGCCACCTTGAGTTATACCGACATCTGGTCTGGCCCATGTACTACATGCATGTTTTCCCCATGTATGTCTAATGTATGTCTCACTCACTCGCTGAAATCTCAACTGATTTTCCCACGGTTTGGTTTGTTATGAATGTCATACATGTATTATGATATGATATAAGATACTCATTTTTTCCTGCTTCTTATTTTCACGTTAAATTTTTTGTATTTGTTCTTAAAGAGTGTTTTCAGTCGAAATAAATGTAGGGGAGAACGGAGTAAGATTGGCCACTTTTCAATTAAGTTGTCCTGGAAGCAAGGAAAAATTAGATAGCAGTCAAATCTACCCTTATGTCAGGATGTCTTCTATCAATTGAAATCATGAGTAAGCATCTATGACAAAGGGCCATAAAAATATGACTTATTGAAAAAAGTGGTCATGTGGCTCAAATTGCCCCAGGTTAGGGGTAAGTTGATCCAAGTCAAGGGGTAAGTTTACCCACATGATAATTAAATGTTTTAAGTTTAAACTTAACACCTTTCCCTTTAGCAAATAGTCATTTATTTTCTTAAGGGTTATTTAAACAATATAAAACCAATTAAATAAAGTTTGTTATTCAGAACCTTTTAATATTTGCACACAGCATGTATGTAGTCACAGTAGACGGCTGCTTTGCAGCTTGTAACAGCAGTCAGGTCGACGTCGGCTGAGCTTGGTGTCAGTTCAACCGTGTGGTGTTGAGCTGTGTCATATTTTTGATGCTGGTGTCCATCTTGAGCACCTCCCTGATGGCCATGGTGGCGTAGGTGGAGGGAGGCAGAGAGAACTCCATCCTCAGGGCTCGATACTTCCCCTCTTTGTTGAAGACAGGAGCAGGTTTATTGTCTAGTTTCTCTACATCAGTGTGGACAAGGGAGATCTTAGGGTCATCATACTGAATCAGCTCCCAGCTGACATCACTGGGTCTGATGATGATACGTCGGTAGGCTCCAGCTAATGAGTAGTCCTTCACTTTGTGTCTCATGTTGTCAATATCCAGCCCGTCTGCTGACAGCAGTTCCCTATAGCCTGTGCCCACATGAGAGGGGTAAATGACGTCAAACCCAGGCAGAGGCATCACAACCTCATGGATGGACTGGCCCTCAGCCTCCTCTGCGGACAGTACGTGAGCCGTGCCTCCCCTGAGCACCAGGTCACCCTCTACAGCCTTCAAGCCAAAGGCCTCTATCCTCCGGCTCACCATGGTGTTCCACACTACACTCTGATAGCTGTGGATGTACATCAGACGGTTGTTTCGAGGGATCAGTCCGAAAGCAGTGATAATGTTCTTCCTGCCGTACTTGAACAGACCCCGCAGCAGCTGGCCCTCCACACAGCGCTTCACAGGAAGCTTCTTCAGGGCAGCTTCTGGGTCCTCAGTCTTGGCCCACTCCTCCCTGCAACGCAACATGTAGTGTTTCTCCCCTCCAGGACGAGGCTTCAGAATCAGGTCCACAACCTCATTCCAGTCATTCTTCAGAATGGCCCTGCCAACCTGGTACGTGGGCACTGCTGTGGTTCCAAAGCGCTGCATGCCATAGTAATTGATGAAGCCAGTCTCCTTGAGTGAAGACATGGCCTGCTGAACCTGCTCATCTGTTCCTGAGATGTTCCTGAGGACCACGGTGAAATGGTTACCCTGCAGCTCTCCCAGCTTCAGGGGGTGGTTTTTATAACAGAAGTTTCCCAGCCTTAAGTTCATGAGGCACTTGTTGAGGTGACATAATCGTTCTGCTGTGATCTCTTTGACTGCAATCTCCTGTACAGTGATGGCTCTCTTGTCCTTAGTCCCCATGTAAGAAACCACTGTGGGGGTAAGCCTGAGTAATTTGGAAAGGACATTGATAGCCTCCATGGTGTCCTTGTTTTCCTTGTACAGCACAAAGTGACAGAAATTGCCACGGTTCTTAGGCCACGAGTGCTTCCTGGGAGCTGCTAAAGCCTTCGTGCCGGCAGCATGGTAGGCCACTATGAACTTGCGACCTTCCATATCCTCCGTCTTTGTCTCCAGGCCAGGGAACTGGGTCTTGATGGCTCTGTGGACCAGTGTTCGCTTCTCCTTTGTATCATCAACTACCTCTATAGAGACATTGCCCTCTTTGTTCTTGAAGAGCTGCAGCTCTCCAAGCTGTGTTCTATGCTGCTCGGTCAGGACCTCCGTCTCCCCTGTGGGCTGCTGCTGCGGCTCTGGAACATCCTCAGCCTCTGGAGGGATAGAGAGGTCATCTAAGCAGACTATCTTGCCCTGTTTGCTGATCTCGTGCACCACAAAATCTGAGTATCTCTCCTTCAGGATACCAGAGAACCCCTCATGTTCACTGACAAACTTCAGAATCCCCACGTCTAGCTCTGTGAGACTGTGCTTCATCATGTCCGCAAAGGTCTCTCCATCTGCCTCCCCAGCACCCTCTCCTTCACCTCCATCTTCTTCTGGCTCTTCTTCCTCCTCCTTCGCTGCTCCGTTCTTCTGGTCAGTCTGAACTCGGGCTCTCTTGGAGGACGGATCCGCACTATTGTCTGAGCAGCATCTCTTCTTTCCGACTGGTACTGTAGGGACCAGCATGGACTCTGGTTCTACCATATGGACCGACCTGTTTCTGCTAGCTTCAGAAAGATGTGGAGTCAAACTTTCAATGGCACACGTGTGTGCTTGTGTTGTGTTGTGTCAGTCATGCCCAAAATGTCTATGATGTCAGACTTGGATATGTCAATTAGCTCCATATGGAGTTCCAGGCATCCTGTGACTAGGACGAGCAAGTATGATATGAAAGCCTTCTTTACAGATACAGTATAGAGCTATATCATATATAGACAAACATTTGGAGATCCCTAACTTCAGTGCAAATCATTCTGCCCAAATATGGTGTCTGACGTCACATGCCCATATTTGGAGAGGGCCCGGGACAGAGTTTGCGTGTGACATCAGACCCGAACTCAGCAAGAGAGAGACATGAGAGAACCTTTGTCACCCACGTAATAACCCAGGCCATGCTGACTGAACCTTAATAAGCTGATCGAGGACATCCCTGCTGTCTGCCCAAATCGCCATTGTTTAGGGAATAGCTTGTGTTGTGTGTGATGTTAGACCAGAGCTCTGCATCTAATATTTCACAAATGAAGTCTGTGTGTATGTCTTTGTGTCTGTCCTTCCCTCCCTGTCTCCTCCACACTGGTGACATCAACATGAGATCATCCTTGCCCAAATATGGAGTTCCACATGGCTCCAAAGTGGCCCCCAAGTACCTCTGATGATGGGTACTGCACTAGTCAAAGGCTATAAAGGTACAAGCACGTAGACTAGTTACTTGCTAAATAGCCATCTAATGTACAGAGGAAAAGGTTGTTCCCAACATGAGATGTTTGTAAACAAAGGAATTCAAATCACTAAATGATCACATTAAGAATAAGTAAAGATCCTCCGTAAGATTCAACACAAAGTTGTATGTTTTCCATGTCAATAATGGTATCATGCTGCTAACATTTGACACAGAACTTGCTATGCAAACCGTGCTGGATCTTAGACATGCCATCCAGGTCAAATATAAAATTGCAACTCAACTTCAAGTGCTTGTTGTCAGTGGAGGGGAGTGCATGACTGTAGAGAGGCGCCTCTGCAGCTACAGTGCTGGCACTGACACAAAGCCTATTTTCCTATTTAAAGGCATTGTAGGGAACATTAAGCCTAAATTTAAAAAATATTTATATATATATTTTTTGCATTTTTCCCCCTCTATCAGCCACTATATAATGATGCTGGAGTGTTTTCCTGCATTGAAACACAGGCCTCTTTCTGAAAACCCTATTTTCCCTATTGTTGTTGTTGTTGTTGTTATGTTTGTCCGGTATGTAAGGAAGTCTATGGAAGTCTATGGAGGCATCACCCCCTGGTGGCCGGGAAACGAACTGCACATACATAAACAATGCAGGGAAAATACGGTTTTCAGAAAGAGTACTGTGTTTCAATGCAGGAAAACACCCCAGCATCATTATATAGTGGCTGATAGAGGGGAAAAAATGCAAAATATATATATATAAATATTTTTTAAATTTAGGCTTAATGTTCCCTACAATGCCTTTAATAAAGAGATGATCTTGTCTGAAAACCACCTTCTAAACCAATTCTGAGAATTAAATGGAGCTTTAAGTTGAAAAGTCTCTAAAGATGCCACCTGTCCTTAAAACGATGGCCTCAAGAACACAACTAGCTGTGGAAATGTTTGAAGTTGCCAAGAAAGTATGCCCTTTCTGTGAATACTTGGTTCACGATGAACATCTTGTGATACTGGTTTCCAAATATCTTTATTAATTTCAGGCAATTTGAACAGAGCAGTTAGACCTTTTCTCATTTTCACACCGGTCACACTTTCCAGATTTGCAGTAATGAAGTCTGTAAGGTAGAGTTCTGGTTCAAAGGTTATCTAACATCGCCACGGTACATCGGCAAGAATGTTGGACAACTGATTTCCGTTTAAACCATTTATTTCCGTTGCACACACATGATTTATTTGAGCAAGGAGGTGATGCGGCGGCTTCACAGTTATGATTTTTATTCAATGACGCATAACTGAGGCCTGCTGACTCCAGGACAGAGGAATTGTTGCTGCTGCTGCTGACAAACAATAACTGGAGGGACAGGCACTCAAGCAGTATGTATAGCGGGCCTCTAATTAGGAGTGAGTGAGGGACAGGTGTGATTAGGGATTGAGAGTGAGTGAGAGCAGGTGAGAGGGGTGGAGCCAAGCCATGGGAATAGGCCAGGGGGAGGGTTGCTGTATGGAGTTACATTTGTGTCTTTATTAACCAAACAAAAGAAAAACATTCGAGAGAGAAAAAATATAAACAGAGCAAAGAATAGTTTTGAATGAAAACAAAATAAAACAGCAAGCAAAAAATTATAATAAGTAAGCAAAGGAAATTATATAAACAGAACAAAAACATTTTTTTCATTAAAACAAATTAAAAACGCAATCAAAAAAAATATTTGCAAGCAAAAAAATATAAGATCTGAAAGAAAAGAAAAAATAATTGAGAGCAAAACTTCAAGATTAAAAAAATAAGGAAAAACTGTTTAAACTACATAAAACAAAATACTTAGTCAAATGTTTGGGTAATAAAATGTGTTGTGCTAAATAAAATGTTTTTAATGTTTTTTTCCCTTGTTTGCCAATGAAAGTTTTTTTTTTCTGATTGCAAAACGTCTTCTCTCTCAAAACCTAAGTCTTTGGTCTCGATTTTTTTTTTCTCTCTCGGATTTTTTTGTGTGGGGGGTTGAAGTTCAGAAGGCGTGTCCTACGCTGAAAAGATGTAAGACACCTCTCCATTGGTCACTCGTAGTCTGAGTGACAGCTTGACAACTTCCTTAACCACCCCCCTCCCCCGGCCAACAACAACATTCTACTCCTGTCCAGTACATTTCTCCAGCTGTGGCAGATTTTTGTGGTGCGACACTTTGGCAGATAGTCAGTGCGTAAGTATTTTAACTTCCCTCCTTTTAACCTTTTCACATATTAGGCCTATGGCGACTTTATTTAATTGAATTATATAAGATAGTTATTCAAAATACATAATTGTGCTGCTAGTGGCCGTCACTCCGTGACTCGCGCGTCCAACGCCTATTGCCAGCCTGCAGCATGTCGTTGCATGTGTATTATGTAGCTACTCCAGTTACCAGGTCAATCATCCATAACGTTAGTTCATGCTCTTATTGTGATGTGCTGCAATTATTTTAGCGTTGTTTGATGCAACTATTATCATTGAGTAAATGAAAAGTGCAGCTTAGTGTGCTAGGCTCTCAACTACGACGCATCCAAATAGGTACATTCTGACGTTTGCGTAACTGTTTATATATTGACATAATTTTATTTATTTTTTATTTTTTTATTTAACCTTTATTTCACCAGAGAAATCACATTGAGACTAGTGTCTCTTTTACAAGTGTGCCCTGGCCAAGAGAAGAGGCAAATAAAATGTTACACAGCTCTGCCAGTAACGACAATTGTTGTTCTGGGAACCCAAATGAGTATGAAACTTAAGCCAGGGGTCTTCAACGCTTTTCAGGCCAAGGACCCCCTAGCTCAGAGAGAGATGAAGCAGGGCCCCAATACATAGTGTATAAAATGAAGATTAAACTTGTTCATATATTTCATAGATAGCTTCATAGACTTGTTTGACAGACACTGTCATGTTGGATTCATGTTAATGTGTATTTTCAGACATTTAACCACTTCAGCCCTCAAATACTTAGTATTTGAGGGCTGAACTACTTAGTAAAGACCTTTCACTCTGTACTTGGTCTGCTTTTTTTCCCCCTCTACACCAAACATCTTTCCAAAAAATAGCAGATCTACAAGCTTGTAGTGCGAGGCGCTGTGAGCTTGTAGATCTGCTATTTTTGGCTAAAGTTCTCTTCAGTAGTAGGGAGGGATGCTAGGTTACGGTGACGGACCCCCTGTTGAAGACCCCTGACTTAAGCATTCTATTTTGTCTCACCACACCGACGTGCTACTGTACACGGTACAGTAAAAGGGGAAACCACACCAATGTCCTAATTGACCGAAATGATAGTACCCAAGAAAAGTGTTTCTTAATCAAAATCAAAGCAGCCTAATCAAAAATATGAAAACAACACGGTACACATTCAGGCTCCTACAGCCTGTAGCCATGTATGGCCTCAATGACAATAACTTCTCCTTGTCTCCCTGGCAGAATGCAGAACCAATTTGTTCACATTCACATACATTTGGTCACCTTGTGGTCATTGCGGGACAACAGAGACAAAATATTAAGTTGTTTTCCAGTGTTGTCCTGCGTTTGTGTGACTTGAACAATAAGAACAAATCAATGTTAAATCCAATCGATAACTGCAGAGTGGCGACAGTCTCTTTGAATGAGTGCATCTGCCAATTGTAAAAAAGTAGCATTGTTCTTCATAAATAGCCAATATTATTTAATAAAGACGGAATGCACTTGCCCATCGGGCAACCTGAAGGCAAACAACATTTGCCTGAACGTTTTATTAACTTGCCACGGGCAGTCGGGCAACCGTTAGTGTCAACCCCTGCTTGTGTTTGCCTTACTTACTGTGAATCACTCTTAAGAGTGTCTGCTAAATGCCTAAATTGTAATTGTACATTTTAAAATGGCTGTCATAAAATTTGATGTCTGTTATTCTTTTCCTTTTGTAAGGGCTCTTGTCCTACACATGCGCACTAAACACATACCAATGCTGCAACAGCTTCATGAAGGCCTTGAGGTTTACGACCTCATCAAGAGATAGCCAATGGAGTGTTGCAGTAAACATCATGCAAATCGTTACACATTATCTCTATAGTCAAGTGATCAAGACGGCTCCATCCGATTTTTCATATTCCATCCTTATTGGCGCATTCCCAACATTGCTGGCCCACAATAACCTACCTTACCTGGTGGAGACCTGTGCTCCGAGGAGCGCTTTTTCTAGTCTTGTATTATTTTGAATGCCTTAACATTTCCTCAAGTGCCAAGTGGTATTTTCATTGTTGGATCAAACTGTTGGGCTGTAATACTCTTTTGTTTTCTTAGGTGGACGTGCATTACATTGTGTCACACCTGGTCCCAGAAATGTCTCCACAAGGCTCGGCAAATCATGTGGAGGAGTCGAAGATCTTGGATAACTTCCAATATCTTTTATTTGAGGGTAGGTAAAACCTTCCATAAGACATTTTGATATTGGCTTAGGTCCTAAGCTAAGTCCAAGAAGTTTGGGAACCACTGGTGTAGGATCTCCTATACCTTAGGAGATCCTACACCAGTGGTTCCCAAACTTCTTGGGCTCAGGTCACCCGTGTAAATAAACTTTTCATCCACGGCACCCCTGAATTACATTGTTACTTTACAGCACCTTACATTTATGTCACATTATGGTATGTATTATTTAAATCCTCCCCCCTAAATTACAGTTTGTCACAAGGAAAACTGAGAGAATATCTGTTTCCATTACAGGACACATTGCAAATAACATTATACTTGACGTTTAACCACTTGAACCCTAGCATTCCTATTCTGAGGGGAACATTCACCAAAAATAGCAGATCTACAAGCTCACAACGCGTTGTGAGCTTGTAGATTGCTAATTTTGGTGAAGAGATTACGCACCGAGTACGGTGCACCTCAACTCCGTTTTATTAAGTGTAGAGGTTCTAAGTGTTAAACTGAAGTGATATTGATACATTCCAAACATTATCAAAGTATTTTGCGGCACCCCTGGACTTGGACCTGGGCGTCACGGCACCCACTTTGAGAAACCCTGTCCTACACTCATACAGCACATCATATGCCCAGATTTTAACCAATTTTAGAATCAGAATAGTCTTTGTCACAATGATCTTTATTGTCACATCACAGGTTTACAGGTGTAATGTGAAATGTGTTTTTGTGCAAGCTCCGTAGTATTTTGTTTATTTTCATAAAGGAAAAAGAAGTGGAGCCACTAACTAACCGGGTACAGGGCAAGCAATGTTCTCAAGTGATCGTAGTGTATCTTGTCAGTAGCACAACACAATTTCATTATCTGGATATCGGACTGTCAGACAAATAATACAGTTTCCGATCATAATCATATTTGGTCCGTTGTGTATTTTATTGGTGATTCTTGTGAATGAGTTGTTTAAGCTTTGAAACTTGTTACTTCAGATGTTGATTCTGATCTCTTGTCCTTTCTAAGATGTACAACCAGAAGATGCGGCTGAAGAAGAGAGACCCTCTGTGCCCATGGTGATGCAATGGCTGACTGGGCAGGGACACAGGCATTTGCTGGTGTCGGAGAGAAAGAAAATCAAAATAGTTGACCACAACTGTCTAGTCCACAGGCCACACTGTTTGTTATCCAATTGTTAGTGCTTGTAACACTTCCAACAGCCCACCTTGAAGATTACGAGTCTTTTAAGACCAACTTGCTTTCTGACATTAATGGTGCAAGCTTTGACAGAGTGTAACTTGTAAATAACTGTACATTGTCACTTTTTTACTCCAGTCCATTGTCAATTTTTACTTGTGTTAAGGATACAAACTTAAAAGTGAAGTTGGACGATTATGAACCTAAATTGCACTGTCCTGATGTGAGGACATCATATACTATGACATTTGGATGACATCACAGCAGGAGGGGGTACATTGTTTAAAAATGTCAGCTGTGGTGTAGAAATGAAATGCAAAGAACACCCTCTTCATTTTTATAGTGTTCCAGGTCCAATTGTGTCTGCTTATTTATTTGTGTCATCACTTCCAATTTCACTTCTGTATCTTGACTGAGGTTTCTATCTTGATTGGATAAAATTGGCATCCCAACCTGAGAATGCATTTTCTGTTAGAGAGCCGGAGAGACATGTTACTGAACCCTCTAAAGCAATGAGTACGATCAGAATCTAGAGCTAGAGCTATTTAACACTTAATTTAACGAAAGAAAATCACTTACCCTCCCTAACTTTTGAAATGTTTGCACCTTTCAAGGGCACTGGCAGTGTAACACTGACATTGTAACTGTTTAAAAAAATACATCTTTAAAATCTTTTTCACTGAAAATGTAGTTGTATGAATACATGGTGTATGAATACATGGTGAATTGCTATCTGTTAATTTGACCTTCAAATGCAGTTTATGCTAATTATAGGAAAGTCAATGTTGGATAAATACATTTCTGCTCAATTTAGGCCTTGTCTGTGTTTACTGAAATGCTGGTTGAGAATGCAAAAACAAAAAGTGCTTCTGCATACTAAGTTAGAACTGCATTTGTTAGGATTTAAGGTATTGTTGGCAGGTTGAAAATATGCATGTGGCATTTAAAGCTACAGTCCCAAATAATCTGTACTATTACCTTTTTAATTCAATGGGGCAAATGAAATCCAACCCAAGTCTACCACCAGGTTTCCCTAGGGTATGAGTTTCAGTGAGTGAGTCAGTAGTCTCTTGATGGGTATGTGGGTCCCTCACCTCTGCTCTTGTGATGCTGCCAGCGTAATTCAATAGCCTCACAGAAAACTATACCTTACCTTAACCTGACACTAACTAACCTATCATAAAAAAGTGACCCGCAGTGGATTCGAACCCTCAGGCCTTGGATGATGGATCATAAAGTAAGCGCACAATCAGACTAAACGTTTCCAAAGCAGTCTATCTGGAATGGGCCTGGCCAGTAGGCCAGTCACTTCAGCCTTGCCTTAATTAGAATAATGAATATAACATGAAATAATGTATAGCTTTATTTTATAACTTCAAGGGTTCCCAAACGTTTCAGGCTGTGACTCCCTAAAATAATCATATTTGAACTGGGGACCCCCCAAAATAATCATACTTGAACTGGGGACCACCCACCCTGACAAGCACTTGAAATTGTAGGAATTACATTTAGTTTTACTCGGTTCCACAGATAAATATTGTGAAAATAGACAAACTACAAGCGCACTGCGCACAATGCCTTAAGAAGGTCTTAAAAGTCATTAAATTGTCACTTAAAAATATGTTACCCTGTATACACTTGGTATGTATAGGTTGGTTTGTTTACTGTTGAGAGAGAAAACTATGTTGCCCATTAAGCTAATCTGGGGACCGCCTCTGAGGGTCCCGGTCCCAAGTTTGGGAACCACTGGCCTACTATAACAATAACAACAATACAACAATTTTAAATACAGATCACAAACTGTAAGTAGAACAGAAACCTAGCATTAGGGAATCATCTGAATTGCTAATAGCCTAAAATGCTCAATAGTGCAGCGCCCAGAGTTGGGATGGAGCTCTGACCTCAGTCCCAGAGGACCACAATGGAAACAAGCCTTTGTGTGTTATCCTTATAACATCATTGTAAAAATCGTACCTCTGTATCCTACTGTTAATAAAGTATTCCATAAATCTGTTTACTCAAACTGTTTACTGTACATATATTTATGTTTTGTTTTTATGATGTTTTGCATAGTAGTGTATATACTGTCTGTCATAAATGTCTCTATGAATTCAGTAGGAAGGACCCTAATGGAAACAAGTCATAGGCTTTCTTGGGTTTAAATCCTCTTAGCTGACCTTGCATTAAACTGTACTTTCATGTTTGTTTGTTTTTTTTGGCAAACTGCTAATATTTCAATCAATCAAAAAACAGTGCTGGCCGTAACACACCTCCATCCCTGCATTCAACAAACTACATAAGGAAGGGAGGCGCTGTCACTCAGACTCCGAGTGACCAATGGAGAGGTGTCTTACATCTTTTCAGCGTAGGACACGCCTTCTGAACTTCAACCCCTCACACAAAAAAATCCGAGAGAGAGAAAAAAAGAATCGAGACCAAAGACTTAGGTTTTGAGAGAGAAGACGTTTTGCAATCAGAAAAAAAAAACTTTCATTGGCAAACAAGGAAAAAATACATTAAAAACATGTTATTTAGCACAACACATTTTATTACCCAAACATTTTACTAAGTATTTTGTTTTATGTAGTTTAAACAGTTTTCCTTATTTTTTTACTCTTGAATTTTTGTTCTCAATTATTTTTTCTTTTCTTTCAAGTCTTATATTTTTTTGCTTGCAAATACTTTTTTTGATTGCGTTTTTAATTTGTTTTAATGAAAAAAATGTTTTTGTTCTTTTTATATAATTTCCTTTGCTTACTAATTGTAATTCTTTGCTTGCTGTTTTATTTTGTTTTCATTCAAAACTATTCTTTGCTCTGTTTATATTTTTTCTCTCTCAAATATTTTTCTTTTGTTTGGTTAATAAAGACACAAATGTAACTCCATATTGCTGTTACTGTCTGACTAGGTGACTCTTTTCTACAAAGTCTATGACATTTTTTAAATTGAATAAGGCCTAGTCTAGCACAAGATGTTGAAGTATTAACTTGATCGATAGCCCCATCCCACCATTCGTCAGGAAATGTTTCACCTAATTTGGTCTCCTATTTGTTCCTATTCTTGGCCAGAGGGAGCATATTTAAACAAGAGAGTGGTTAATCTTTGAAATATGGCCCCTCTGACCGGTTAGTGTCAAAATATTTTCCCATGGTTGATCCTTTGGACTCTCAGTTTAGGAGGGATACAGATTCCTCTGTACAGAATTCCTGATTTGAAAATATCGGAAAAGAATGTTTCTAGGCAAATTATATTTGATACGAATCATCTCAAAACTACTGAATATGTTATTTTCATAGAGATCTGAGAATCTGACAAGGCCATTGTCTTTCCAATGCATGAAGGCAGAGCCTAACACAGAGGGGGAGAATAAGTAGTTACAAATTATGGGGAAATTTATAGAGCGTTTTTTTTAGCGGCGCTAGCCGCTCTATACCTTTAGGTATAGAGCGGATATTAGCCCTCTATACCTGGCTTTTGCGTCAACGTTCTGATTGGTCAGGCTCGCCAACGTTCTGATTGGTCAGGTCCGTCAACGTTCTGATTGGTCAGGCTCGCCAACGTTCTGATTGGTCAGGTCCGTCAACGTTCTGATTGGTCAGGCTCGCCAACGTTCTGATTGGTCAGGTCCGTCAACGTTCTGATTGGTCAGGCTCGCCAACGTTCTGACTGGTCAGGTCCGTCAACGTTCTGATTGGTCAGGCCCGTCAAGGTTCTGATTTGTCAGGCAAGGGGACTATTCATGACATCACTATGATGTCAAGGTTTATTTTTTATTTCCTCATGTTTTTTTTGTATATATTTTTATTTTCTCATGCTTTTCCCCCTTCTTTTTTTGTATGTATTTTTAACGGCGATGGTCCTGCTCAATACCTGGCTTTTCCGTCAACGTTCTGATTGGTCAGGCCCGTCAAGGTTCTGATTGGTCAGGCCCGTCAAGGTTCTGATTGGTCAGGCCCGTCAAGGTTCTGATTGGTCAGGCCTGTCAAGGTTCTGATTTGTCAGGCAAGGGGACTATTCATGACATCACTACTTTTGTATATATTTTTATTTTCTCATGCTTTTCCCCCTTCTTTTTTTGTATGTATTTTTAACGGCGATGGTCCTGCTCTATACCTGGCTTTTCCGTCAACGTTCTGATTGGTCAGGCCCGTCAACGTTCTGATTGGTCAGGCAAGGGAACTATTCATGACATCAATATTATATCATGAATACAAAATTAGATGGTTTATATAAACTGTAAAAGTCCGGAACATAAACACTCTGGGTACAGCTTATAAATTGTATAGATTATTTCATAACACATACATATCTTTCTGGTACCACATTTATACACACGCACACACAAAGTTTATTTTTTAGGTACCCACTCTATCAGCTATGACAGATCAGTTTTTGCCACTTACCTTGGAATGCATTTGGTGATTCGCTTCCAATGGCACTATTTAGTGCCACTGGAAGCCTTGAAATAAATTTACAGAGATTTAATATTGTTTCTCTAGTAGAAACACATATCTATGACAAAATATATCAAAGGCGCCGCTACCTTCACACAGGTGTGATTTTTTATTTAAAGTCTGAACGCAATTTGCCTTCTAAATCAATAGTTCTCAAGCGTCTCATAATTCAAAATTACTCAACATTTTTAAACACTTTCTAGATTTTTAGAACATAGCAGATGTACAAGCTCGCAGCGCTGCACAAAGTGACGCGCTGTGAGCTATCTGCTATTTCTGAATGGCCAATGCTGATATCTGAGAATAACAGATTCTTTCCCGGTTTTAATGGGTTAATAAAATGAATCTGTGGTCATTATATTTGTGTACACACACATTAATGAATGTTTTACCCCTGAAACTAATATTTGTTGCCCTTTTCCTTGATTACATCTGCAGTGGAGCTTGAACGTTTGAACCCTTTACCGTGTTCTACAGTACATTTGAGCATGATTAGTCCTAAAAGTAAAATAATCCAATAAAACAAGTAGCACAGCCCCATGAGTGTTATTTGACACACACTGTGACACACACACACACACACACACACACACACACACACACACACACACACACACACACACACACACACACACACACACACACACACACACACACACACACACACACACACACACACACACACACACACACACACACACACACACACACACACCACGTCAGGTGATGCGGATGGGAACAATCGCCCCCCCTGACCCTCAGCACAGGAGCCCCTCAGGGATGCGTTTTGAGCCTCCTTCTCTACTCCCTGTACACCTACGACTGCATGGCTATGTTCAGCTCCAACCAAGCGATCAAGTTTGCATACGACACCAGTGATAGGCTTGATCACGAACAATGATGAAACAGCCTATAGGAGAGAAGTGGAGAACCTGACACAATGGTGCTGGGATAAAAACCTGGCTCTCAACGTTGACAAAACCAAAGTGGTAATCTTCCGACTACAGGAGGCCTCCTAGAGATCACTCTTCCATCCAGATCGGGGGCGCTGCAGCGGAGAGGGTCGGAGAGTTCAAATTCCTGGGGGTGCACATCACTGAGGACCTCACCTGGGAAGTGCAGACAGAGCGGGTGAAGATATATCTTCACCACAACACCGCCCAATCCCTCTAGCCTCTCCCTCCTTTTCTTGCACTATTATGCTTGAACTATTCTTACCTAGACTGCTGTATAGAATATGCTATGAAAATCTTTAGAAGTTAGGTGGCAGCTACTGAAAAAATGCTGGTCTAATATACCAATATTATATGCGCGTGTACATACGCTGATGTGCTCCTATTTAAAATCTTTTTACGGTTTTATTATTATTGTTATCTATGCTGCTGCTTTGTCTGAAGGAAGCCAAACAAAAATAAGTTTTACTCTTATGTACCTGTACTGTACAAGATGTAACAATAAAGCACAACCTTGAACAAACAGCTTGTTACAACCTGTGCCTGCACATACAAACTGGGATTATTTCAAGTGGTTCGACATGATCACTACTGCAGGCTTTAAACCAAAAGAGGCCATGAATGGGTTGCTGAATTTAACATCTTTATTAGACATAAATGCAAACAAGAAAAGCAGCCTGCAGACATCAAGGCAAAGGTTCAAACTGCACACGCGTTACCAAACACTAACATACAGTGGTCAGCTTTTTCACTGGTTGCATTTCAAAAATATTGATTCAATGTAAAGGTGTTGTAAGCGATAGTTAAAATAAGTGTTGAATCTCTTTTTTAATTATTTTTACAAAACTATGTCACACGGTTACACCACCTTTAAATTTCGAAATACGTCACTGGTAGCTAGGCTCCGCCTCGACTCCTCCCTATGCCCGTTCCCTGTACAGATCATATAACTTGAAAACCGGGAAAGCATCTGCATAATTTTAGATGTTGCTATGTAGCAACAGGATTTATTTTTTTTATTACAAAAATTAACATTTTCGGAAAACTTAGGTTAGGGGAACCTAACCGTTTTTTAAAATTGGCCTCAGGTCTAAATGGATTAAGCAGCATTTTATACTTTCACAAACTGGCACAAACTAAAAATGTTTCGAAATTATCGTCACAATATTATATCATCATCACAATACAGATGGAGGTTTTTGGTCAAAAATAGGACATTTGATTTTGTCCATATCAACCCATCCCCAGTTTTGCACAAATTAGCAGTGACTGTTTAAATTAAACTATAACTTTCAAAACGTTTTCCAACACTGCATACAACTACAGTTGATGTAAAGAAGACTGTTGTGGCCTGTGCTACCAAACAAACGAACATCACATTGATTTGTATTCAACGTGACACAAAGTAGACACAACATGAATGAAGTGACAACCATGACAATACTAAAATGTTTTACTGGTATTGGTATCAAAATGTACTTATTACTTTTGTAGATCTGCTATTTTCAAATGGCCAAAATGTATAGGGGTGAAGTGGTTAATTTATGTTTTGTAATAATAATCTGAATCTACAAAGTAACTAGTAACTACATATTTCATATAATTGTAGTACAGTAAAAAGTACAATATTTGGCTCTGAGATGTAGTGGAGTAGGAGTAAAAGTACTGAAAATTGGAAATATTCAACTAAAGTAAAGATACTTCAAAATGTTGGTTACTTTCGACCATAGCCCTGAAACATACCATGACAGTCATGACTTGTTCCTGGTTTGCAATTTTTTTACATTTACAACTGCCACATCTAAATAAAAGGTTCAGATTTCAAATATAAAGTGCTTACCCCCAAGCCACGGATGTAACAAGTTGAGGCGCAACCGGTCTAAGTACCCGTATCTTCCGTATTGTTCAATAAAAAGCATTTTAATCCGATCGGGAGCCATTTTCTATATTTTTAAATGTATCAGAGTGCAATACACCTCCCAACCGGTAGGGTCGGGTAGTTGAAAGTATCGGAGAACAGTTTGAGAAAATGGCCGGCAATCGGATTAAAAAGCTTTTTTTAAATCAAACAATAAGGAAGATACGGGTACTTACCAGTTGCGCCTCAACTTGTTACATCCGTGGCTTGGGGGTCAGCACTTTATATTTTAAATCTGAACGTTCATGTAGATGTAGCAGTTGTAAATGAAAAAAAAATCGCAAACCAGTAACAAGTGGTTACATGACGCTTGTGAAAGACGAGCGTCATGTGAACCATGGCTACTTTCGACCACTGCATTCACACCGAAGACATGACCGAATGAAAAGACAAATGAAGGGTTTCACAGTTAAAAGCATATATATCTATACACATTACCTTTTAGTTTCATGGACGGAACAACAGCTGCTTTGTTTGTATTTCGCGCAACGACTTATTCTGCTTGTTATCGTTGTGACGTCACGTCACCAGTATTGCCAGATTGTGTGAGAGTAATAAGGTCTAGGAAAACAAGTCCAAAAGAAGCAGCTACGGGCGGGCCATTATGACCACTTTGAAATAGCCGATCTACAAGCTCACAACAACGCGTCGCGATGCGCGTTGTGAGCTTGTAGATCTGCTATTTACAAAAAACACAAATTTGGTACTAGGTGCTTCCTGGCACAAAACATTTTCAAATCGGGTTTTGGGACAAATACAATACATATGGGGCCGGGGGTCCTAGCTCTAGAATGTCTGTGATCTTACATACATTCTAGGGCTAGGGGGTCCATGACATGAAAATATTTGAGAACATTAATTAAAAAATAAATTGTGAAACCAGCCCAAATAAGCAACTACACTTTAGAAACAAGCCCCAAAAAACTGCAACCCGCGGCGCAACTACCAATATTTACAAGCAACTACCATAGAGGTTTATAGGCAACTACACGGAAAAATAATAATAAGCGGACATGGCAACACTGGACGTCACGGCTGTCGAGAGAGCAGACCGTTCACAGCCTGCAGCGACACCTCCTGCGTGGAAGGAGTTTAAACTTCAACTTCCAACTTCATTGTCACACATGAATGATGATCTCACAGGTTTACAGGTGGACTGGAGCCTAAACAGTGGGTGAAAATATTTGCGGTATATGCTCCTATCATTTATTGTTTTGGAGAAAGGGAATAAAATGAAGGAAATCATTTGACAACAGGTAAAATATTCAAATATTCCTGATGCGAGTGCAGTGAAATATATTATACATATAAGCAGCCAGGTCAGATAAAAAAAAAGTGTAGGCTACAAGTTTTGCCCAACACACACACACACACACACACACACACACACACACACACACACACACACACACACACACACACACACACACACACTAGTTTCTGATATGTTGGGGATGTGGTATCATTATGACCTTGGAGTGTTGATACTGTCAGGCCCAGGGAGTATAAAACTGTGTATGAAGTCTGGAGTTAAAATGTCATCTAGTTTGTTATTGGTTTTCCCAGGAGAGCAGAGGGCTGTACATGGTTTAAAAGAATAGTTTACCCCAAAAATATTTAGTTTCTATCAATTACACATGCATGAAGCTTTGAATTCATGGAGATGTTTTTGTCGCAGTACTAAGCCAATACTTGATGAGTGTAAGTCCAGAATGTCCCTCAGCCTTGTTACAATGTTCACTAACACTTTACTTTAGGAGTCACATTCATACACTTAATTAACGCTTAAAGGATGACTTCACCCATTTTAACCTATCTTTATATTGGTACTCACTAATGCTCATGATAAAATGGTAACATTTTTTTCTACTCGCTCTGTGTCTCAGAGGAGGGCCGATGGGGAATCCAAGCCAATAGACCCCTTAACAGACGACGTCATACTGGCTGCGTGCAGCCAGTATGCGCGCAACGAAACCCATTATATCAGGTCTCGTTAGGACGCGTCTCACTAGCCAACACACACAAGAGGGGGTTGGGGTGTGCTGAAACCAGTGCACCCCGAAACAGGTTGGGAATTGATTGCGTGAAACAATCACCTGTGCGTCCAGGCTCAATGTTAGTAAACAAATAATTGGTCTATAGAAACGGCAGGCTTTCTGTTCCTGGAAAGTTGCAATGCAATAATAGAAGCCATTGTTAATAAAAATCAAAATAAAAAATGATAAATGTTGTTGGGGGGAAAAAAATCCTGCATAACGATGATGTCACTGGTAGACAGGTTTCTGAACTGTCCACAGTCCTCCTATGATACAGCTAGACCGAGTAGAAAAAAAGGTACCATTTTCATGAGTATTAATGACCAATTATATGAAGATAGGTTGAAAATGGGTGAAGTTGTCCTTTAACTAATGCATGACTTATGATATAATCAATGAATGAATTAATGCAGGACTGTCTGCTCTGCGGAACACATTACAAACGTGCAGTGGTTCTCAAAGTGGGGTCCGGGGACCACCAGGGATAGTTGAGGGAGTTCCAGGGGGTCCCCAGCTAAATGAAAAATATTTTAAACCCTTTAACGCCATCCCTATTTTATACTTTGGATATTCGAAAATAGCCGATCTACAAGCTGCTTTGTTTGTAGATCTGCTATTTTTGAAAAATATCAAAATTTTGCCAAATCTTAGGGAAAAAGTGAATTGGAATAGTTTTGCTTCAAAAAAATAAAATAAAACAAAACAAACCTTTTCGTGTGGAGGTCCTGGCTTGTCACAAAGTGTTTTCAAATGGAGGTCCGCAGCCAATTACATAATCAATTTGGGGGTCTACTCTATGTTCTACTCTAGATTAAGCATCAATGGAGCTGTACACACCTTGGCCAGCAGGGGGCGGTACGCATCACATCACCACCAAGATCACAACTTTGACCTGACCCGGAAGTTCATTCCATTGTTGACACTGACTGCACAACGAGAGCTAACATTAGCTTTGGATTTGTTCCACTTTGGAATAGAATTAATTCATTTATTAATGCTTCATTGTGACTTTACTACAAACACTGAATGAATGAAGTCCTTGATGAACCAGCGACTCTCTGTGGCTGATGAAGAGATGTTTGGGGTCGTTGAATGAATTCTAACAGAGGCTGAAGATGTCTGTGAGGTGAGGAACAAAGACAACAGTTATAAATGTCCAAAATATGTTATTATACAATATGAATAGTCCATCTGTATGTTAGTTTGTTATTACTGTATAACTAATACACACATAATGGTAGAGTATGTTATTACAATATAACCAGTTAATCTGTATGGTAGAGTATGTTTTAAATATATAACTAATGTAATGTGTGTTACTACAATATAACTAATACTACAATGTACCATTATAGATAATAGATATATTGTAATAACATACTCTACCAGGTAGAGTATGTTAAAGGAGTAATTCACCTAAAAAAATATATATTTTCTATCAATTACACACCCAATGAAGCCTTGAATTCATGGAGATTTACTTTGGTTTGTCACATTCCTAAGCCAATAATTTGCTGACAGGCGGAGTCTCGTATAGTGTAGCAGTAGGAGACTCAATTTACCTGCAATTGACATGTAGATTGTCTATTTTTGTCTAGCGACACATTCACATTAATAGATGAGTATAATTGGTCATTTAGCCTAGCTACAGTATTAATGATTATGTGACATCTTGTCTCCACTCACTAAAAGTGTATTTCAACACAGCAACTGTCACACAGGAACCCAGTTAGCCCTAGAATGTCTGTGATCTTACATACATTTCATGTATTCCAAATACACAGTCATAGATCACCCTCGTCGACGCTCTGTGTAGTGACGATCTGCGCGGCCATAAAAGTCCTCTAAACTCCGTCTGTACTCACCCAATATTTATATTTTGTCCTCTAGTTTCATATCCATTTGAAAGTTCTGCCAGAAAACGTGTGTTTAGTCAAATATCTCCACTTTTCCACGAGCTGCACACGGACGACTTTCTGTACGGGCGAGGGGCCCGGGAATGAGTGCAGGACTGAATATATGTAAACTTCCTTTAGGACGCACAAATGTTTGGGACACACAATTGGCAAATGGAGTGATTCATTACCCCGCACCAATCACAAGCACCTGTCAATTGTGTTCCCCATTCGTTTGTGCTTCCCTGTGTCAATTTGTGATGACGTTTTCAATTTGGTCCTTCACTCAAGTCCGTGCCCCTCGCCCGTACAGAAAGTCGTCCGTGTGCAGCTCGTGGAGATATTTGACTAAACACACGTTTTCTGGCAGAACTTTCAAATGGATATGAAACTAGAGGAATTATTGGGTGAGTACAGACGGAGTTTAGAGCACTTTTATGGCCGCGCAGATCGTCACTACACAGCGCGTCGACGAGCGTGATCTATGACTGTGTATTTGGAATACATGAAATGTATGAGATCACAGACATTCTAGGGCTAGAACCCAGTATGTCCAAATGAGGATAAATGTTAGCTCTGGCCCATAGCCTAGAAGGAGTTCTCCTTAAGGTTATGGGACTTTCGAGCCTGTGCGCTCGCACCACAGGCTGCATAGCCTCTCGTCTGCAGTAAAAATAAAAAATATACTTTCGCTACTCACCAAAACAAAGACGGTTATATGGAGTTGAAAGCCAACTCTACTAAGTGGGAACACTCTGAGCCCCCCACCTCACGTCTAAAATACACTTTTTGGCCAAAATGTTAAATATTTCACCGGCAGAAAAATATTTTTTAGTTACTCCGTTGTGCCCTTTTAGTAATTCCATTGACCGGATACAAAAAGTGTATTTTAGACGTAAGGTGGGGGGCTCAGAGTGTTCACTTAGTAGAATTGGCTTTCAACTCCATAAGACCGTCTTTGTTTTGGTGTGTAGCGAAAGTGTATTTTTTATTTTTACTGCAGAAAAGAGGCTAATATGCAGCCTGTGGTGCGAACCATACAATTTTGGATCAGCGAAAAGCTAAAATAATATTGATTCAGATCAAATTTGTATTGCAAATCACTGTGTTATTCTGTGAGAAGGCAGTTTTGAATAGCAACCGGCCACTTCCTGACATCATAAGGTTGTTTATTTTCCCATGTGTAAAACGTTTGCAAGGCAGCACCATTGCCACCAATAAAGCTGGTAACCACTGTACTTTTGCAGTGACCCAGTTAGATGTTTGTCCGCCCTGAGCCTGGGAGGTCAGGGTTCGATCCACGGCTGGGCCATACCAAAGACTACAAAAATTGGACCCAGTGCCTCCCTGCTTGGCACTCAGCATCAAGGGTTGGATTGGGGTAAATCCCTGCGACATACTAGCGTTGTGTCCAGGGGGTGTACTTGTACATCAAGCTGCCTCACGTTACAGAAACAGGAGATAGGCTCCTGCCCTGTGGGACTCATGGCTTGGCAAGGCTTAATTACTTACTTACTTTGTAGTGTGGCGGCTGCTTCCAGGCATATTTTTAGGGGTAAAGTACCTTTGAACCAACAAAATTAATATAAATTAACCATTTAACCAGTAATATTAAACCAGTTACCAATTTCTTCGTTAGCATGTAAACGTTTAATCATGGCTATATCTAAATAATCAAATACAAAAACAAGACAAAATATAGCTGCAAGCAGCGATAATACGGGGCCAGTGAATAGAGAGAGAGAGAGAGAGAGACATGGAAACGGAATAGATTGAAGAGAGAGAGAGTGTCATGGAAACAATAGATTGATGAGAGAGAGAGATGGAAACATAATGGTTTGATTGGACATCTCAACCTACTGCCATTAACAGGATTCGAACTCTCAACCTTCAGACTAATAGGCTGCAACACTACCTATAGTGCTATAGCTTTGTCCAGGCTGATATTGTCTGTTGAAGATCATAAACTCTTGCCTTCTTTCATGAACCAAGCCCCTGTTTCACTCACACTAAGATCACTCGTTCACAAACCATTTACCAATGAAGAAATTGTACATCTCCTCAGAACCAAAACTAGTGAAAGTAGCCGATCTACAAGCTCACAAACCATGAAAAGTTGTGAGATTGTAGATCAGCTATTTTCAGAATGAAGTATGTCATACGTTGAAAAAACATACTCTCAAATAAGCATTTCAGGTTATCTTTACCATTTGCACATGTATTCATTGATACAGTCATGTTGTTTCCAATTCAACTTAAATTAAGTCTGCATCAAGTGAGGCTTGAACTGGCGACCTTGAGATTGTGAGGCATTCATTTAAGGGAGACGCCATTGGCCCAACAGACAAGTAACTGTGAAAAAGGAGATCAGACAGATGATACAGTTTCACGCAAATAGCTGAAAAATCCTGGGTTTAAGTGTTTTTCAAACTGCTCAAAATTGCGGACAATCTAAGGGCGGAGCTTACTGGTCAAAGCAATAGATGTGTTCCTCATGAGTCAAGGCACAAGTGTAAGCAAGTTTCACGACTTTCGGCCAAACGAGGCATGACTTTTGCCTGTTTAAAATTTAAACAGGCAAAAAATGTGCATGTATTAGGAGCACGAAATTGCCCAAAGCAAATGGGCTGACTGTAACCAGACGTTGTTTTAAACATTTTTCGGAGCAAGCTTTCTTGCATGATGTGGCACTAGTCGATTGGTTTCGTACTTCCCTCATACCGTCTGCGGACGAGGCTTTCCGTTTCTTTTATGAGCATTTTTTTTCCTTGGTAAACAAACACGCTCCTCTAAAGAAGGTCCGAATAAAGAATAGGTCAAATCCGTGGTTCTCTAGGGATCTAGCTGATTTGATCCATGATAGAAATAGGAAATGGGCACTTGCCAGAAGGACACAGGCCCCAAATGATTGGCTTCTCTTTCGTATCCTCAGAAAAAAATGTACTGCTCTCCTCAGAAAGCTGAAGACACAGTATTATTTATCTTTAACTTCCGATACATCCAGCAATCATGCAAATTTCTGGAAAGCAGTTAAATCCCTCCAGCGGAGGGGAGCTGCTGGTCCCCCGCCAAAGTTGCGAGTTGGGGATTCTTTTATTAGTGACCAAAAATGTATGTCAAATGTTTTTAATGACCATTTCAAAAGGGGGCTGAGAACATTCCTTCGGTGTGGAAGCAAGCTTTTGTTTCTCCCCTCCTTAAGGCTGGTGATCCTACGGATGTAAATAACTACAGGCCAATATCTAATCTCTCGGCCTTAGCAAAGATCCTAGAAGCCCAGGTATCAGCCCAAGTAAACAAATTTCTGGATCAAAATCAAATCTTAAATACCATGCAATCTGGGTTCAGATCCAAACACAGTACTGTCACAGCTTGCCTTACTGTCTTGAATGACATTAAGGCTGCCTGGGAAAAGTCATATGTATGCGCTGCCCTGTTTATTGATTTAACCAAGGCTTTTGACACTGTTGACCTCCCGATTTTGTTAAAGATCCTTTCCAATATAGGCATGGGCCCAAATGTGACTAGCTGGTTCACCAGCTATTTGATCGGCCGCACACAATGTGTGAAACTGGGTGACATAGTGTCCGATCAAGTAGTCATGGAGAAGGGAGTCCCCCAGGGCTCTATATTAGGTCCTTTACTTTTTCTTTTGTATGTGAATAACATCTGCAGTCAATCAAAGTGCTCTAGGTACCATATGTACGCGGACGACACGGTTTTGTACACCTGTGCTACCACGCTAGACATGGCTGTAACAAATTTGTCTTTTGATTTCATCTCACTGCAGTAGGAATAAAAAAAAAGCAAATTGATGTTAAATTGTAACAAAACTAAGGCAATGTTGTTCACTCCACGAGTCTGTCCAACCCTCTTAAGCATCTCCACTTTAGATGGCACCCCAATTGAGTGGGTTGATCGCTATAAATACCTTGGGTTCTGGTTGGACAAACATCTAAATTTTAAATTCCATATTGATGCCTTAAGTAAGAAGCTAAAATGTACTCTAAGTTTTTTCTACAGACTGAAGGCTTGTTTTGCCTGCACCGCTCGTAAAAAATTGGTCACTGGTCTGTTTTTGTCCCAGCTGGATTATGGTGACAATATTTACAGGTTTGCTTGTGCCTCCACACTGGCCAAGCTGGATCCCCTGTACCATGCTGCACTGAGATTCATAACGAATTCTCCTTTTAGAACTCACCATTGCACGCTGTATGCTGCAGTTGATTGGTCCTCTTTGACTACGCGCAGGCTGCAACATTGGTATAATTTCATTTATAAAGCTATTCTTGGTGAGCTCCCCTACTACATTACCTCCAAATTCAAATTGGTTAGAAATGGCTTAAACCTCAGATCAAATGCTTGGTTACGCTGTGAAGTACCCTCATTTTCATCTGAGGGGGGTAAAAAATGTCTTTCTTTCTTTGGCCCCTGGTCGTGGAATGATCTCCAGACCAAACTCAAATTGGCTGCTCTAATTCCCTTGAGAAGCTTCAAAAGAATCACCTTAGTTTTATTCACAAACAACTGCACCTGTCCGGAGGTTCACTAGCCTAGCGGTTGGTTCTTGGTTATTTGTATTGGTTGTACACTGTGTGTATTACTATTTCTTGTTTGACTCTTGGCTTTTTTCTATTGTGAAAAGTGTATCATTAGGAGTTATCTTATGTATTTGTGATGTATCTTGGATGACTATTTTGTTGTTTGTTTTTGTATTTGTATGTTAAGCTTAGACTGTGTAAATTTAACGCTGCATCTTGGCCAGTTCCCACTTGAAAAAGAGACTGTGTCTCAATGTGTTTTTACTGGTTAAATAAAGGTTAAAAAAAAAAAAAAAATGCATTTTCAAAAAATTGCTATAGCGCCCCCCTTTGGCCAATTGGAGTGAGATTGGTTTCAGTGATATTTCAAAGAAATGTGAGTCTTGCATGTATGTGTTAGGGGCAGATGAATAATTTTCATAAAACTGCAATAGTTAAAATCTATCTCCTCCTGGGATTTTTGAGCAATCTGCACGAAACGTTTAACACTTGAACTTTGGACCACTGCCTACAAAAATTTCCAACGGATTTTCCATAAGTGAAAAAATGCAGAAGTTAGGAGCCAATGACTGTTTTTCATATAATTCAAAATGGTGGGCGATCTAAAGGTCAGAGGTCAAAAGTCAGACCACGAAAGTTGTCGGGCATGAAGAGACGCATGTGTGTATCGAAGTTTCATGGTTGTAGGTCAAACAGGGCATGAGTTGTACCTGTTCAAAGTTGGCACTTTCAATTGAGTGCTATAGCGCCACCCTTTGACGAATGAGTGTGAGAATTATTTTTTGGTAGTTTTTCATGAGCATCTACCATATGGCCGAGTTTCGTAAAAAGCGTATGCACGGTTAAGCCAGAACTGGCAAAAACAAGTATTTTTCAAACTGCTCAAAATTGCGGAAAATCTAAGGGCGGAGCTTAAAGGTCAAATCGATACGTGTGTTCCTCATGAGTCAAGGCACATGTGTAAGCAAGTTTCACGACTTTCGGCCAAACGAGGCATGACTTATGCCTGTTTAAAGTCTGCCTTTTCAAAAAATTGCTATAGCGCCCCCTTTTGGCCAATTGGAGTAAGATTGGTTTCAGTGATATTTGGAATGACCCTGTACATTTCTGCAAAGTTTCAAAGAAATGTGAGTCTGCATGTATGTTTTAGGCACAGATGAATACTTTTCATAAAACTGTAATAGTTAAAATATATCTCCTCCTGGGATTTTTGAGCAATCTGCACGAAACGTTTAACACTTGAACTTTGGACCTCTGCCTACAAAAATTTCCAACGGATTTTCCATAAGCGAAAAAATGCAGAAGTGGAGCCAATGACTGTTTTTCATATAATTCAAAATGGTGGGAGATCTAAAGGTCAGAGGTCAAAAGTCAGAGGGTGAAAGTTGTTCAGCATGAGGAGACGCATATGTGTATCCAAGTTTCATGGCTGTAGGTCAAACAGGGCATGAGTTGTACCTGTTCAAAGTTGCCATTTTCAATTGAGTGCTATAGCGCCACCTTTGGACGAAAGATTGTGAGAATTATTTCTTGATTGTTTTTCATGACCATCTATTCTACCATATGGCCGAGTTTTGTAAAAAGCGACTGCACGGTTCAGACAGAACTGCGAAAAGTGGAAGAAGAAAAAGAAGAAGAAGAAGAAGAAGAAGAAGAAGAAGAAGAAGAAGAAGAAGAAGAAGAAGTGACAGAATACTGCCAATAACAATACGGTTCCAGAGCTGAGCTCTGGCCCCGTAATAAATGAATGTGAAATGATTTTTATCCGGACAATTGAATTTTGTGCATGGACAAGTGAATGTGAAATGTACTTGGTGTGCCTCAAAAAGTTCATGTCAAGACCTGAATATCAGTCACCAGAACCAGGGATGTGTGTCTAACATGGAGTTTGAATTGGAATGGCCTTATCTAGGAGGGGACGTGTTTGATCAAAAGCATATCAACTATATACATAATGAATCAAGCATCTGAAAACTGTCTGGGATGCACACAAAAGCCTGATAAAAAATGACCCCGGAAGTGATTTAAAGTAAAAGTTTCTTTGCAGAGAATCTGGGGGACACCTCATATCCCCTCCTCCCTCTGCATACACACTCCAGTCTGTTTCCTTACACTAACCTTACGCTGACCAAGATAAAAGAAAATGTTTGTGTTTTTGGATTCATTTTGGGAAGATATCTGTGATGTTAATTTAAACACTTACAGACAGAGCTGAGGGATGTGACATTTAATTTAATCCTGTTAAATTAAAATGTGGACAGCATAAGTTATTCTAGGCACCAAAGTTAGCGGAGGAAACATTTAATGGAAATGTTTAAAGTTTAAACATTGTGTCTCTCATTTAATCTTTTGCCTAGACTTCCTGCACCTAAAGAGGGAGAGTTTCCTGAACAGCAGGAAAGGAGCTCCTGTCTGGTCCTGGAGGAAATCGAGCCTCCACAGTTTAAAGAGGATCAGGAAGAACTACTTCAAAGACCAATGGAAGCTGATGGGTCAACGTTGATATTACGATCAGTGAAAAGTGAAAATCATGATGAAAACAGAAGGACAGAGTCTCAAGCCAGCACCTCAACTGAACACATGAAAACACAAGCTGATGTAGAGGACTGTGGAACATCTCAACCAACTAGTGATAACCATCTCCTCTCTTCACACTGTTCTGAATCTGACACAGAGGACAGTGAGGATTGGGAGGGGACCAAGGAAGGTCAGTCAGCTTTAAACACAGTGGGAACATCACAACCAACTAGTGGTGACCATCTCCTCTCTTCACACTGTTCTGAATCTGACACAGAGGACAGTGATGATTGGGAGGAGACCAGGGAAGGTCAGTCAGCTTTAAACACACTGAAATCACATAAGACACGAAATGCTGATGGGCAAACATTGTGTTTAACAAACAAGCTGTCACGGGACCTGAAATTATCAAAACAAACTCCATCCATGAGTCACACAGGAAAGAAAGAATATATATGTGAGGTTTGTGAAAAAAGCTTTAGTCAAAAGATATATCTTTTAAGACACATGAAGACTCATACAGGGGAAAACACCCTTTGTTGTACAGTATGTAAAAAAACTTTCCTCACTAGTTCATCTCTGAAAATACACCTGAGAATTCATACAGGGGAGAAGCCCTTTATTTGTGATCTTTGTGGAAAAGGCTTTAGTCAGAAAGGTTCTTATAAGAGCCACCTGATGACTCATACAGGTGAAAAACCCTTCCTTTGTACAATTTGTGGAAAAAGATTTTACGACAATACCAAACTCAAAGTACACATGAGGAGTCATACAGGGGAAAAACCCTTTAGTTGTACAATTTGTGGTAAAAGATTTCAGCAAAGTGGATATATTGCAAAGCACATGAGGACTCATACAGGGGAAAAACCCTTCAGTTGTACAATTTGTGGTAAAAGTTTCCAGAAAAGTGGTTATATAGCATTGCACATGAGGACTCATACAGGGGAAAAACCCTTTGTTTGCACAGTATGTGGTAAAAGATTCCAGATGAACAGTACTAAAATAGAACACATGAGGATTCATAGAGGGGAAAAGCCCTATGTTTGCACAATATGTGGCAAAAGTTTTACATGTAATTCAACTCTTAAAAGCCATATTAGGATCCATTCAGGTGAAAAACCCTTTAGTTGCACTGTCTGCGCCAAGACCTTCACACGGCACACGTCAATTAAGCGCCACATGAGGACTCATACAGGTGAAACACCCGTAAGTTGTGAAGTTTGTGCAAAAACCTTCTTAACAGGTAGGACACTTGAGAACCACATGAGGACTCATACAGGCTTTAGTTGTAAAGTTTGTGCCAAAACCTTCAAATCGAATAGCAGCCTGAGGTACCACATGATGAGTCATACAGGGGTAAAACCTTTTAGTTGTACAATTTGTGATAAAAACTTCAAAGCCAGCGACAAACTGAAAAGACATATGAGGACCCATAACAGGGGAAAAACCATGTAATCGTACAATTTATGGCAAAGGTCTTTATGATATGTTTGCTGTGGAAAAACCATATGAGGACCCACACAGGCGAAAAACCCTTTAGTTGTACAGTTTGTGGAACAGGTTTTGCTCTTATGCAAACACTGAAGAGGCACATGCGTAGACGTAAATCCTGTTTGAAAACATAATTATTTAGTTTCTAAGTTAAATATTGTTTTAGATAGTGTGCTAGGCTCATAGATTGCAATATATGAAGCAGGCAAAATACATATCTGATCTAATATGATATCATGAACCATGTTTTATATTGTGTTTTGGAATTTAAATGTCCCTTTATAATCTGTATTCTTTGCTTGATGTTTTGTGTGAAGCACATTGAATTGCCTTGTTGTTGACATGTGTATACAAATATACTTGCCATGCCTCACTTAATGAGCTAGGGAAATGATTGTAATGTATGAAGGGTAGGCATAATAATCTTAGGCTTAAAATACACGTCTGACAAAACGCGTACAGGGGAGAACGTTATTAGTTGCATCATTCTAAGAAGCTATCTGAACTGATGCATGTCTCCCACAGTACGAATGTATGATCATTCTAATTTCAACATGAATAAATCAAATCTATTAATTTCTGTTCATGTTTTTATTATTTTCTCTGTGAAATTTGTATTTTAATCATACTACCATGCCCAGGTACAATCATTGTACCTATGTGCCTATTATGTTATTATCTTATTGGTGTCATTCAAATACTTTTCACCAGGTCTTGCTCGAACAAGAGATCTTTGATCGCAAGTAAATCCAACGATCAAATGATTGTGTCGCTGTTTTATGGCTTTTCATCTGTCTGTAATATCTGCAGCTCATAGGCAACTAGTAGAACAGTATGATTATCAGTATGGGCCTCATACACCAATGTTCTCCGTAAGTTTCGACTTAAAATTCCTCATAAGAAAAATCCTAAGAGAAGTCTAGTCTGATTCATTACAATAATAGTTATAAAACATTTTGTTTTTAAAGCACTTTGCATTTTTACAAATCTCAAAGTGATATAAAAAAAATCCTTAACCACTTAAACCCAATATGGTTGACGGGAGTCCCTCAGGGATATATACTATGGTCTTTTCAGTTTTTTTGTTATTGTGGGGAAAGCTTGTGGAAAATAACAGATCAAAACTTGTTGATCTACTATTTTCTGCGAAAGCTTTCCCCACAATACGTGGTTAAAGGGCTGAATTGTTCCTAACTATGGTCTTATAATGATGAATACCATATCCATGTAACTTGAAAGGATGTGTCAGTATACGTAGACACCCCACTAATCCTAAATAAATCCCAATAAATGTCATCTCGGAGGTATTGATACTGGGGGGGGCGATGATTTACGATTCTGTCCCTTATCGTAACAACTCGGACGGCGCTGAGTAGGCTGAAGGTGACTTCGCACCGTTCGCCTAAGCTCCCTGCATATCCCTATAAGGGGGCTGTGTTTTTTCAATTACTTTTAAAAATATTTTTCATACATTTTTTATTGTTAAAAAAAAAATATTTTTCCAAACAAATTTTACAAATAAATGAATTAAGTAACTGAAAAAACATGAACCCCTTATGCATTCGAAGGCCATTATCAGTTACCAGAACCAAGGACAGGTAGTTTTAAATTAATCGAAGATAGTGAAAATTTAATTTGAAGTTACAATGGTTTTGTATAGGAAGGGGACGTGTCTGATAAAATGAATGTCAAATATCAAAATACTGAATCAAGCTACCCCAAACTACCCCAAACATGTTTGAAGGACAAATATCGCTTTAAGGATTGCATGATAAAAGGGAAGCTGAATTCTAATTGCAAGTTGTTTCTTATTCTAATGACCCTCATATAATATAATAATAAAATTAGATTGTGATTATTATGTGTAGGAATTCATGATATCTTACATTTAGAATTTGAAACGCATCATTTATTTATCCGTTTGCCTCCTCACGGCACACCAGTAGTGCTATTGTCTTCAAACATCACGTAGCCCGCAGGGCACTTTTAAAAAATTGTATTTATCTAGTCCTGCATATATGAGCAAGGGCTTGTCAGCTTCTCATGCAAAATATATATAT
Organism: Gymnoscopelus microlampas; assembly: GCF_963454915.1. Lineage (NCBI taxonomy): Eukaryota > Metazoa > Chordata > Actinopteri > Myctophiformes > Myctophidae > Gymnoscopelus > Gymnoscopelus microlampas. The sequence continues at coordinate 38,030,572 of NC_139958.1, forward strand.
ATTAAATCAATGTTAAATAATAAAGACTTTGCTGTTTTCTTTTTAACATTCAAGTATTGCATTCATATTTCTATTCAGTGATGTGTCAGGCTGTCAAAACAAACAAAAATAATTTGTTTTTTATATTTGTAGTGCCTTGGTTAGTTCACTCTGCATATGTTTTAGGAACTTAAACTCTTACATTGCTTACATTTTATGATCTAACTGATTCCTGTTAGATGTAATTAGTGCTCCTATATTTGTTAATGTGACCGAATCAATATTCTGAAATATGAACAGATATTCTTTGCTTTGCTGAGACTCTCCTGCAACCACTTTTGAGGTGGCACAGCAGAATACAAAAAGACTCACCCCAAGACAAACTCACCTCAACTGAAAAAGGAATACTCACCCCGGGGGTAGGAACACTCACCCCGGGGGGTGGGTAAACTCACCCCAGGACCTGAGAAAACTCACCCCGGAACACTCACCCCGGGGGTAGGAAAACTCACCCCAGAAAAACTCTGAAAAAAACTGGTGTAAAGTACAGTGAGTTTTTGTTTTGTGGGTGGGTTTAACCTTTCCCCTCTACACCAAGTCTGTATGTTTAAAAAAGGCACATCTACCGGCTTGTGAGCTTTCCTTTTTCACAGAATGCTTTCCCATTCCACTTGTTTGATGGGGGGCACAGGAGTGAAGGGGAGGAGGGGGGTTGACCACTTAACACTAATATCCCATTCCACTTAATGATTCATTGTTTGATATCTAATAGGTGGATGGGGCAAGGTGTGGAGCTGGAGACACATAGCAAATGACCATGCTATTTGCTATTTGCATTCCTTGTTCACTTTTCTGATGAAATCTACCTTGTATTTAAAGCACTTTAATTAGCTAAATGTAATTGAACAACATAATTTGGTAATTCTATACCTTCAAAGAAAGAATTTAATCCAGATATGGATTAATCCAGATATGGATTAAACATCATTATGAAAGCATTCTGTGAAAATGGAAAGCTCACATTATGAAAGCATTCTGTGAAAATGGAAAGCTCACAAGCCGGTAGATCTACCTTTTTTTAAACATTGGGGTGAGTTTTCCACAAAGTTGGGGTGAGTCTTCCGAGGTGAGTTTTCTCAGGTCATGGGGTGAGTGTTCCTACCCCCGAAAATCTTGGGGGTGAGTTTTCCTACCTCTGGGGTGAGTCTTCCGGGGTGAGTATTCCTACCTCTGGGGTGAGTTGGTTTTGAGGTGAGTCTTCTTGATACCGCACAGCAGACTTGGAGGAATGAGCTGCTTGCTTTTTTTGTTTTGTTTTCAGCCTCCTGAAGAATGAATAGGATTTATTTGTCACTATTATACAGTTAAAAGCAGCCAAATGCAGGAGTGATCAGGTCTGCTGTACTAGCAGCACAACATAATATTAACAACAATAATACAAGTTTTAGTATAGTATTTTTGGGTCGGTGTAGCCGCCCCCTATAAGTGAGTTTTGGACACCGACCAAAACATTTGTGTACCTTCCATTGTTAATGCAAATCGATACTTTTTTTCATATCAGCCAATCACATTACAGCTAGTGTCATCACCACTAACTGTAATGTGATTGGCTGACTTTGCAAATTCAGCTAGCGAAACACATGACACATGTGAAGCCCTATGAATAGCAGTATGGACTTTAAAAAAAGTCATTTATCCTTTTTTTTAAAGTGAGTCATGTTGTGATGACCACACACCGCCCACTTCACACTTGGTGTGATTTTTTAAAATAATATGTAGCTTCAAATCATGAACTCTATACATTTCATGCATCCAACAGCACCAAACTACATGACATCCTACACTCCTCACACTAAGGATCGCAATGGAAATGTTGTGTTATCCTTTTGATTATGGTGGGTCAGATGTATGTTACAAGCGACATAATGTTTTTATTCCATGATCAATAAAGATATCAATCAACCAATCAAGCCTATTCTGGCACGAAGGTTATTCCCTGAGACAATTAATTGGCATACAAATAATTATGATTAACGATTCAATTGTGCTTTGCACTGGACATTTGAATAAAAATAGAATTTCTTGTTTGCCCTTTAGGCTTTGTAAAAACAAATTGCACAGGGGGCAGCTATGACAAATAATTTAAATAAATGTCTGACACGTATAATAATAATCCTTTCAAAATGTAAAAAAAACCCTGATCTACAAGTTCACACCGCATTGCGACGTGTTGTGAGATTGTAGAATTGATCTGCTATTTCCACTAATTTTGGAAAATGTTTTAAAATGTATGAAAATGTTTCAACATGCAAACAATTATGACTTAAGCATATGCAATACATATAACGTTTGAGAACCACTGTTATATAATTGATGTACATTATACAATCTGGCCAGGTTAATCTTGTGTTTTATATCATATGGTTATGATGATTATTATGGTTAGTATGTACTTAGACCATGTGTAGGCTAATAGTGGTGTTATTATCACTACATGGTACAAAATGTTACCCATGACTACAAATATATAACATATAATCATCTAGATCAGTGTGTTCCCAAACCCTGAGTCAGGACCCATTTTTGAGCCAAATGAGTTTTCTTTTCTTCCTTTTTTTTTATGGTTTATTTTTTAAATATAAAAGATTTTCAGGGGGAAGAAAAACATTTCTGAGATTCTCTAAAAAAATCTAAAGAAATTCTATAAATGTGCAAAACAACAACAGCACCAACAACAACAACAACAAGAACAATGTTAAAATAGCAGAGCTTGTAGATCGAATACTTTCACTATTGTTGAAGTAGGACGTAAGTTATTAATTCATAATGTATTTTTGTATGTTTGGGTCCTGGGGATTACAATAAAAGGATTGTCTTTTGTTGATAAACAAAAGATAATCCTTAGTTGATAAAGTTTGGGAACGACTGGTCTAGAATCTAGACAATCTAGACTCTAGAATAGACTCTAGATGGTAATAAGCACTCCAACAGCAATCTGGGAACCCAGAGCCAAATGATTAGGAAACACAGCGCCCTCATTGTTGATGGGCCACAACGAGAGCTAACGCTAGCTTTGGATTTGTTCCACGTTGGAATAGAGTTAACTAATTATTTAATGCTTAATTGCGATTTACTACAAACACTGAATGAATGAAGTCCTTGATGAACCAGCAACTGAAGAGATGTTTGGGGTCGTTGAATGAATTCTAGATTGTTGTGAGGTGAGGAACAAGCCGTAGAAGAAATATCATTTAATATAATATAATATATAGATGTAGGCTATATATATAGACCATTTAACAGACGACGTCACACTGGCTGCAAACGTCACTCTGGCTCCAAATGAAACACATTCTGTCAGGTCTCGCTAGGACATGCCTCACTGTGAGCCAACATACAAGAGGGGCTGAAACAACAGGTTGAGAATTGATTGTATGAAACAATCACCTGTGCATCCAGTCTCAATGTTGGTAAACAAACAAATAATTGGTCTATGTATTCTTCTGACAAACAAAAAAAACGGGAACAGAGGGGACGCGCATTGAAAGAGCTCTATCTCTACCGTGCATGCCTTCTTCACTTCCACTCGTTTCTCTTCTGTCAGGATTTGCCAGAGAGGGGGCGAAATATGGACAAATCAAAAAAATATGCGCGCCTCGAGTGCCATTTCCCTCCGACTAGCTGCTGCATGGACTGCACGACATGTTTCTTTTTGCGCGTATGAATCCATGGCATTTTCACGAGCAACACGGTTTTAAACACTACTCAGTGACTTTTGTCAGAAACATAGTCACAGAACACAGACAGATACGCACTGCCCAGCTCAGTAACAACACACCCAGACTACTAGAGAGATGTGCATTTGCTTAGGCTGTTATTTATTTACTGAGGAGGAGAGAACACACGTTTGCCTGATCACTTGTCAATTCTCTTTCTTTTTTTCTCTCTCTCTCTGGTTCCATAAGGATATTTCCACATGTCTTTTCATGAAGTTGTAAACATTGACAACTGTTTTGACGTGAGGGGGAGGCGGAGCTCTCTGCAACTAGCCTATAGGGAGAGTGGGGTAATGTGAGACAATTTTTACATTTTCTCCCCTCTAGGTGAGCTAAAATTATATATCAGTAAAATGTACACATTTCCCATACATTTGGGATGTTTCCTAACAATGGAAATTATCAGAATGTATTCAAGACAAAAGGCAGTGAAAATATGATTGTTTTTTTACCCCAGGTCTGGGGTAAACCGAGACAAACCAGAAAAATCAATGGGGTAAACTGATCCACTTACTTTTTTCAGTTTAAAACTACCATAAAAACACATGTTCTAACAGTTAGAATACCGACAGCTAGCTTGACAACCACACATTCCAGAACTAATGTCAGACTAGTAACAGAATCATGGCAATTGGTCATTAAGCACATTTTGCTCTACACAATTGGAAGGTGTCTCACTTTACCCCAACCGAGACAAACCAGTTTTAACCAATCAAACCAATATTAGATTATCAAACCAATTGGATTATCAAACCAATATTAGATTAAACTATGTTTAAGTACTAAACTTAACTTTGAGACAGTTTCCCACTGTACCCCAAGCCATTTGTCTCACTTTACCCCACAGCCACATTTTGGTGAAAAGGACCACTTTTAGCAATTCTGGCTGATCTTCAATTAGCATTAAGCACATGGATGTATAGGTTTGTAGTTCATCAACATGCATGACATAAGTTTTTCTACCTGAATCAATTTTCTTTGACACAACAGCTGATTATGTTGACAGCCCAAAAAATTACTTTTACATGCAAAAAACATATTTTAGTGAAAAAAACATGCTTACTACAGCACAATGAGGTCCTCTCCTCCATGGTAAGTGGGAAATGGGAGGGGCTTCAAAATCTAATGCTCATATGACCGCACAGGTGTTGTGGTCAGGTGATAAGGGGGGTGTCTCACTTTACCCGGTGTCTCACATTACCTCACTCTCCCTAGGATTCGATCAGACCAGCCGCAATTTTTCTAACAGCAAATAATAAAGTGTCTTTTGTGAAGATTTACAAACCTAACTCAGTTTAATTTCATCCACAGTCCTTTTCCATTGCAGGGAGGGACGTGTTTTGTGCATATTTTTTTTTATTTTTGTACATATTTTTTATTTCCTCATGCTTTTTTTTTGTATATAATTTTTATTTTCTCATGCTCCCCCCCCCCTTTTTTTCTCTGTATTTTTATGTTGATTTTTGAACTGTTTGGTTGCTACTACTATATATGTCTATGAAATTAATCCAAGGACCCCAACAGAAACAAGTCCGCAAGGACTTTTTTGGCCGGACCTTTTAGACAAAAGCATTATAAATGTAACTGTATTGTTTTACATTCTTTTGCCTAATGAAAAATTCAATCAATCAATTAAGAGGGAACTGTGAAAGCTGATTTAATAATAGTCTATAACTACGTATTGTATGAAGGAGTTTACGGAGCCAAGCTCCGGCCAACTCCGGCATTAATTAAGCACTGCTTATCCTTTTCTCTATGTCACTTACTTCTCCACATATGTCGGCATTGACCTGTAGCCTATATCTGACAAACGGCTGCATTATATTCTCCAAGCAACTCCAGCATTGCGCCAGTGCGCATGAAACCTTCTCTCCTTTTTCCTCTCGCACTTTCTTAACATCACATCCATGAGCTTCTTTCATCCAGATGAAATGAGTATTATTTTAACGATCAATCATCGAATTGTTTTCTGACTTGGATCAATGGAACTAACGTAGTATTCTTTCAGTTCTGAATTTGCTATTTCACTTTTTACAATTTTAAAGAAAAAAATAACATGACATTTGTGTACATAATGTGTTTTCTAGATATTAATGTTATATTATCATTTGTGTTTTGCCAATTATTTGGGGGCCACTTGCAATATCCTCACGGCCCACCAGTGGTGATGATGTGCCATGTTGTTTTTTATAAAAAAAAAACATTAGCGAGGAAGGGGTACATCATAGAGTCTTAACAAGGCATTCAAACCAAACTGCTTAGGATGCCACGTGAAATAACAAGACAAGATGCATTGAAATATACACAGACTTTGGACCATTTGTGATCGAAAGTGAGATCAGCCTGACTGCACCGTAGCATGTCTGTGTGTTTCAAGGGGCATTACGTCAAGCTTATCTAACTTCATAACTATATTGGAGTAGTTAGATTAATGATACAAGCAGATAAAGCAAAATTATGAATCATAGTAACGGTAAGAATAAAAAGATCAATGAATGGTGAAAACAAATAAAGTAAGCAAGGGCAAGGTGTCCGACAGTCAGTCCAGGGGACGCATGCTATTTTACCTCAACTAAACAAAAATCTGCATGAGCTGTCATGAGACCGGAAAAGGGTAGAAAAATTTGATGACATAGCCGCGTACCCGCCCTGGAGGGCTGACATTTGGTGCACTGTGGTGTAAGCAACACAGCTGTAGCTAATGACATGAATAAAGGCTGTCTTAGATTTGTTTTATGTTTTATTATAGTCAATACATTACATTGTGTTATAGTAGAGAACTGAGACAAAGTGGTAATGCCTAAATTGCCCTTTAGTTGTAAAGTTTGTCGCAAGACCTTCCATTTAAATAAGTACTTCAAGGCTCACATTGGGACTCATACAAGTGAAAGACCCTTTAGTTGTAAAGTTTGTCCCAAAACCTACAAGAAGAGTAATAATCTAAAGGCCCACATGATGACTCATACGGTAGATACACCTACTGGAGATAAACCTTTCATTTGCATAGCGTGTGGTAAAGGCTTCAAGCAGAGCAATCATCTGAAGGTCCACATGAACTATCATACAGGAGAAAAGCCTTTTAGTTGTACAGTTTGTAGCAAAGACTTTTGTCAAATATCTGATGTGAAAAGGCATATGAGGACCCATACAGGTGAAAAACCCTTTACTTGTACAGTTTGTGGTAAAGGCTTTGGTCAGACAAGTGCATTGAAACTTCACATGAGTAGGCGTAAATCCTGTCTGAAAATGTAACTATTCTGTTGTGTTTAATATATTTTTTGGTAGTGTGCTAGGGCAATGGATTGCAACATGTGAACCATAAACATCTGATGATTACATTGTTTTATTGTTCAGTTTCAGACAAAACTAAGTACCAAAAGCCAAACGCTAACCTTGGTTGATATATACTCAGGCCAACATTTTAACAACCACAATTACGCAAACATAATATTGATTAAAATACTTGTGACTAATCAGTTTTCATTTAATGGTGTCAAATAATGAAATGAGACGCGGAACTAAAGCTCAGTATCAATTTTATTGCCACATCACAGGTTTACAGTAAAACAGTGGGTGAAATTTGTATTTGTGCAAGCTCCATCATTTTTGTTATTTCCATTATAGAAAGGGAAGTAGATGAAGGGGGAAGAGAGCGAGAGAGATCTAGAAAAACAAAGAAATGATCTACATATTAACACCTAGTACCATATATCTATCCTGTGCGGTAAAAACCTGAGGTAAGAAATAAACTGTGCTGCTCACTAGACTTGTGTGGCCATTCTCTAATCTAATAACATATGCTACAATTAATTGAACATGAGTTGCAGGCTAGACTATATTAAGCAAAATTATATACTGTAGAGATGATTTATGTTAATATATTGCATAACTGTTGATTGTACGCTAGCTGCGTTCGACATTACCGATGTTAATGTTAGCCAATCCATAATACATGGATTTACACACCGTGTAATTCTAAACATTGTTATTAAAATCATTTACAGACGTTTGTATATTTACTTACCAATGCAGTTCATTAGAATCCTTTACAAATGTATATATGTATATGTACTTACTTACTAATGCAGTTCATGTGAGCTACCTGTTTTCTCTGTCGCTGTTTATTACGAATTCTTGACAACAAACTGACAGATGAATAAATTGCATCAAAAGTGATCAATGAACACGATTTTTGGGCAGAATTTCCTCTTTAACTCATTAGCCACTGACTAGAGTAGACTGCTATTGCATGCCTGAATGAAAGAGAGGAGAAAAAACAAAATGTTTGATGTTGCATTGGAGGAAAGCAGATCTACAAGCTCTCATCATGTAGCAGGCAGCATGACGTGCTGAGTGGCGCTCTGTGACAAACTTCCCAACTATGCCATTACACTTCACTTGATCAGAGATCTACACAACTTTTTTCAAACTGGATTCACCTGCTGACGAGACGGTAGAGGGTTTGGAAGCCTATATCGACGCATACTATCACAACAACACTATGCCGGTGTTACGACTTAACTGGAAATCATTTTGTCTGGCATCTCGTTCGCTCCCGACAGCAGATGTTGTTTGAGGAAGTGGGTGGAGCTCACTTCGTCCAAGCTTAACGTCGTTTATATCAATGAACAAAGCATTAAATCCATCCCATTGTTTGTGGAATCTTACTTGTATGAAACAGTAAAGACATGCAGCCATAAAAAACAGTGAGAATAATGAAGAAAAAGAAAATCTACAAAAACATCTAAAAGTGTCGAGTCGGATTCGATCCCACCTCCACAGTTCACAAAAATCCATAATCCTGCGCCTAACCTGTCACGCTATGGAACACTAGAAAGTACCATAGGAAAAGATGTATATACTCTAGTGTGTGTCCAGATGTGAACTGACGCAACATGAACTAGATGGTTCAACTGAATCAACTGGCTTCTCATATAAGCAGATAATATTGACTGATATAAGCGCTCCGTTCACATGATAGTTTAATAGCTGTAGAAACAAGTCAATGATGTTGGTAGTCACACCATGAATCACAAACTCTTGTGTAAAGTCTGACAAGTGCATAATAGCCTGAGAATATTAATAATCTTAGTTATCTTTGAATTACTAAGGCTGCTGTGCACTGCAGAGCGTAGAACAGCACCACCTGCTGTAGGTCCTATGTTAAGACAGCAGCACCATCAGTTCTAGTAGATTCATTATATTATATCACAATGCATTTATTTAATCAATATCAAGCCCATTAACCTGGACTCTACACACCTCTTCAGTTGTGCATGAATGCTATATTCTACTATTACATGGCCACAACTTTGTGTGTGCAAATGTCATATGACCATGACCATTATGACCATTATGACCATCTGACCATATGGCCACCTGTGTTGCCATATGATTGGTCAATTTGTATTCTGGTTTGAAGAGGTGTGCCTAATGAATTAGTGAGTTTATAAAAGGAAGGTTAGCTGAGGACACAAGTGTGGAGTAGTAGTAGAAGCAGTGACAAACTGACATTTGAAAAGAAATACACATATATAGAGATTGACCCAGAGATTGACCCATATATTGGACAGAGTAAGTAAGCAAGTAAGTAGTAGTAGTAAGTATTAGTAATTAGTAAAATCAGTAAATCATTTAGTATTAGCCTAGGTAGTTAGAGATAGAGAGTTAGAGATAGTAGTTAGATAGAAATCGATATAGTCAGTATAGGGATAGTTAGGGATAGAGATAGTTTAGGTAGATTTAGTATAGACATTATGTGTACATTCGACCAAGTAAAGGTCAAGGAGCTCATTGACCTATTGGTGAACAATGAGTATCCCTTGGGAGCTACCAAGCAGGAGAGGGCCTCCCTGACCAGAAGAGCCACAACATATAAAGTTCATGGTAAGTGTAGTGCTCACTTGTGCCACTAGTCGGTGAGTGACACTTCTAGTAGTAACTTGTGTAATCGTGTAATCTGGGCTAGTCTAGGTTTAGGTTTAGGTTCGACTGCTGGAGCTGTGGGGAATACTTAATGAGACTCAGATACAAAATGTTAAATGATTGCCGGCTATTTATATTGAAACATCCATAAACATATAAAACAAACAAACATGTAAACATCAACAGGGGAATACAAATACAAAACGTTTTGGTACCAAACACTGTGTAACAATTGCTTTGTCACTTAAATTCTCAAGTTCACTCGATCTATGGGTGCACCCTTCTAACTTGAACCTCAGTTGTCACCTTTAAATTCAAGATAGTTTCTGTTCCAGTTCAATCAAATAACAAAATCAACATAGGACAATTGCAACATACAAAACATCCACCCTTTTACAATAGGTAATTGTTCACTCACAATTCCCAATTCGAGGAGGTAAGGTAAGGTAAGTGTCAGTATACGTGTATGAGTTCCAGAGTTCCAAGGATAAACCAGGAGGGTAGGTGTCAGTATACGTGTCAGAGTTCCAGGTGGGTTCCAATACCTAGGAGGTAAGTATCTGGGTTCCAGAGTTCCAGGGGAGTGTGTGTGTGTGTGTGTGTGTGTGTGTGTGTGTGTGAGGGTGAGTGGGAGAGAGGGGGAATTGGGAGTACTGCAGCTGAGAGTGGGGGAGTCTGCAGAAGTAGGCCTACCACACCGTAGAGTGCAGTAGAACTGTCCAGTGATCGCTGTCAATCACTCTCTAGATCCTGGGTGGGTTAGCTCGCCATCAATTGGAACGGTCACTGGAAAAGATCCAATCCAACAAAAAAACCTGACCGATTCTGTGAAACAGGCTGGGCACAGACATGAAATGGCTGCCCCAGTGAATCCACAATTGGGTTCTTGCTTCTCTGTGGTTTGCATATATTTATTTTCTTCTAGATCTCAACTTCTCCTCTCTCTGTGTTCTGTGCTGTCTGCTCTGTGCAACAGTGGCTTTTTTCTGGCTGTCTCCAACCTCAACAGCTGAACTGACTCTAGCTTGATTGGGGAGTGGTTTGATTAGTGCAGGACTGCAGGTGTGTGTAACTGGCTGCCTTTGAAGGTCAGCATGACCTGATTGACTGCTAAATTGGCCAGAAACACTTGTCACTCTAATGTCAGTGGGAGATAATGTGCAGGTATTCTGCACCACTCAGTTGTGTAGTCCATTCCATATCATGTGTGTTACATCCTCCCTTCTTGACGGTATGCACGTCCCTGTGCATTCAGATGACGAAAGTTTCATAGTCAAAGGTCTCCTAAATAGTCTGAGCAATCGAAACCTTGCATGGAACTTGCAAATGCCTCACTCAGGCCTTGGAAGAGGGAGTTCACAACAAATGATAAGGGTTGACCTAAACTAGAATATTGAAGTCTCTCGGGCCTCTCACGTTGTCTCTGAGAACGACGGACAGAGGTTTCAGTATGTTGGGGTAGTTCATTCTGTGTCTCTACTGAACTAGACTGTTCAGGTGCAGTTCCATTTTTACCAGATTCCTCCTCTTCTTGCACATCTGACAACACTGAGGATGGCTCATTGACATTGAGGGATGTTTCCTCAGGTGGTTGCAGACATGTGTCCAGAGGGGACCTGTCATTTTCAGGTAAGGGGTCTGGTCCGGTTAAATCATCACATTCGGATGGGATGCCCTCATCAGGTAAGTTGACATGTTCGGGTAGGTTTTCCTTTACAGGTTCATCAGGTAAGTTGACATATTCGGGTAGGTTTTCCTTTACAGGTTCTTCAATTTCCGGTTCCACGGAATCAAATACGTTATGTAGAGATAAGTCTCCATCTGTGTCCTCTTCAGGAGATTCAACTGCCGGAGGAGCAGGAACTTCAGGAGGTGACACATCAGGTTCATGCGATTGTCTGGTCACACAAGGAGGGTTCCTCAACTTGTGAGTATCTTGGCCTTGTGTCTGACTAGGATATCTAACCATGGTAGGTAGATTCTCTGAGTCAGAATCCTCGTCCTCTTCACTCTCAGGATCAGGATTCTGTCTTGTCCTTGGTCTCCTGACAGTAGGCTGTTTGACAGGTTCGTCCATTGAGGTTGCGGTTAGAAAGCCACAAGGGAGCAACAGGTCTCGATGTAAGGTGCGTACAGGTCTATCTTTACCCTCAGGCTTGACCGTGTAGACCGGCATCTCTCCAGCTTTCTTGATGACGACATAGACATCATCCTCCCACCTGTTTGCTAGTTTGTGCTTTCCACGTATCTTGACATTACGGACAAGAACTCTATCACCCACTTCCAGGGTTGACTCTGTGACTCGTTTATCAAATCGGTTCTTGTTGCGTTCAGCATTCTTCTGGGCGTTAGAGGTTGCAATCCTGTAACTCTCTTCCAACCGGCACTTCAAGTCACTGACATATTGGGAATGAGACTTTCCACTAGTAGTGATGGGTAAACCAAAGGCTAAGTCGATTGGAAGCCTTGGTTGTCTCCCGAACATTAATTCGTAAGGAGAGAATCCTGTCACCTCGTTTTTAGTGCAATTATAAGCATGAACAAGAGGCTTGACAAAGTCCTTCCAGTGCTGTTTATCCTGTTGACTTAGTGTCCCAAGCATTTGGAGGAGAGTACGGTTGAATCTCTCGACCGGGTTCCCTCTGGGATGGTATGGTGTAGTTCGCACCTTCTTCATGCCCGTTATCTCACAGAGTTCTTTTATGGTCTTTGACTCAAAATCAGGGCCTTGGTCACTATGTAAACGCTCAGGAAACCCATAGTGAACAATTAAGTTTTCCCAAAGACTCTTTGCTACAGTACGTGCTCGCTGGTTTGGAGTCGGTATTGCTACCGCGTACTTAGTGAAGTGGTCGGTGATGACTAATATATCTTTAGTGTTGGAACGGTCTGGTTCCAAGGATAAGTAGTCCATACACACCAGTTCAAGAGGTCTACTGGTCTTTATGTTAATCAGTGGAGCGGCTCTCTCAGGTAGGGACTTGCGAAGAACACAACGCTCACAGGTTCTGATCATCTTTTCAATGGCCATGTACATTTTTGGCCAGTAAAATCTGGCTCTTGCCAGATCCACTGTCCGCTCAACTCCCATGTGGCCCATGTCGTTGTGGAGGCTCTTAAGTGCTACTGCTCTCAGCTCCTCAGGAAGCACTAGCTGGAAGACGATATTGGGTCCATCTTGCCTCCTTCGATACAGCACTCCATTCCGCAGTTCCAGGCGGTTCAGCTCACGTAGCAGTAAGGGAAGTTCAGGTAGTTCTTCTCTGAGACTGGTGGGTGGAGTTTGACCAGTTTCAATCTGAACGATCACCTCATTGATTGCAGGATCGAATCTCTGCTTCTCTCTCAACTCATCCTCAGACAGAGAGGGAATTAGAGGGAAACCATCAACTTGTTCTTCCTGGAAGCTGTCTGGAATGGCCGTAGAATGATGAGCAAGGGACTCAACTAGAGTTAACCCGGGACTAGAGATTTCGGCATCGTTGCCTTCAGCAACGGTGACAATGTGCCGATCACATATAGCTTGGACCACATCTTGAGGTACGGCGTGTGAATGTTCGGCATCACTTAGGTGATAATCCGTGAACTGCTGGATTCTTTCACTCTCCTTTCGTGATGTCGGGTCATCCTCCGGTGTACCATGAGAGCGACGAGACAGTGCGTCGGCATCTAGGTTTTGCTTGCCAGCTCTGTACTGGAGTTGGAAGGAATAGGTGGAAAGGGCAGACAGCCACCTGTAACTTGTCGCATCGAGTTTGGCCGATGTTAGGACATAAGTCAGGGGGTTGCTGTCGGTCACCACCGTGAAGTCTGTACCATATAGGTAGTCAGCGAATTTATCAGTAACTGCCCACTTGAGGGCCAAGAATTCAAGCTTATGGGCAGGGTACTTGGTTTCACTCTTTGAAAGTCCTCGGCTTGCAAAAGCTATGACTCTAGGTTGTCCATCCTGGATTTGGTACAATGCAGCCCCCAAGCCAATTGTACTGGCATCAGTATGTAGGATGTAGGGAAGCTGAGGGTCTGCAAAGCCCAAAACCGGAGCTGATATCAGTTTTTGGATTATCAGGTCAAAGGCTTCCTGGCAACGGGGTGTCCACCTTTGACCAAAGGACTCTTTCGGGTTGTGGTACTCTGAGCTCGCACCTTTTTCAGGTTTCTTTCTTCCCTTTCCAAGTGGTGGATATCCAGAGGTTAGCTCGTTAAGGGCCTTTACTATGTTCGAGTAACCCTTTATATACCTTCTGTAATATCCCGAGAATCCGAGAAAACTACGGAGCTCCTTAAGGTTGGTTGGGACAGGCCACGTAGTTAAAGCCATGATCTTTTCTGGGTCGGTTTCCACACCCTGCTCTGAGACTATATGGCCAAGGTATTTCACCGAGGTCTGGAAAAATTTACATTTTTCTGGAGCCAGCTTCAATCCATATTCCTTCAGTCGCTGTAGTACATGCTTCAGGCGCTTCTCATGCTCTTCTAAGGATGATGAGAAAATGATCAGGTCATCAATGAACACTAAAACCTCCTTTAGATTCATCTGTCCCATACACTTCTCCATGAGTCGCTGGAAGGTTGACGGCGCATTAGTGATTCCCTGGGGCATTCTGTTGAATTCCCAAAATCCTAATGGGCAAACAAACGCTGTCTTCTGTTTGTCGGATTCTTCCATTTCTATTTGGTAATACCCCGACTTCAGATCGAGAACAGAGAACCACTTTGACCCAGCCAGCGCAGAGAATGCCTCCTCTAGCTTTGGAAGGGCATACGCGTCCTTGATGGTTTGAAGGTTTAGCTTCCTGTAGTCTATGCAAAGACGAACGGAACCATTCTTCTTCCGTACGACTACAATGGGGGAAGCAAATGGGGACTCTGATTCTCGTATCACTCCTGAGTCGAGAAGTTCCTGAAGGTGTTTCCTCACTGCATCCACATCATGTGGATGTATGGGACGGCCTCTGAACTTAAAAGGTGTGTCATTGTTCAGCTTGATATGGTGTTTGACCTTATCTGTCTGTCCAAAATCCAGGTCATGTTGAGAGAAGACTTCTGGCATGGAATTAAGCATTTGTGTTGCTCGTTCCTTCCATTCGGCAGGTAAGGGAGAATCACCGAAATCAAAGCTCAACTTTTCAGGTTGACTGGACTCTTTCTGCATCTCTGAGTTTTGTTCTTTCACGGTCTGTTCTTTGTGAAGCACTCGCACTACGGCATTAACATCTGCCAGTACTGTTCTGGGTGGTATGACAATGTCATGATCAGTTTCATTTTTTAGCACAACAGGCAACCTGCAGGGCTGCTTCATTGGCAAAGTGACTAGGCTGGTTGAAACCAGTAGGCCACCAGGTAAGGAAGAGACTGATGGTTGTTCCAGGATGACATACTTCTCAGTATGAGCATTGGACATGTTAACTGTTCCCTCCAGAACGATGGTCTGTCCTGCGAGGACAACCTCAGGGCTCTTTCCTTGCATCTTCACCCCGCCAAGGGTATCACTGCTGGAGATATTCTGACGCAGTCTGAGGATTTTAAGAACAGCTCGGTAGCCATAAGCTGAAGGCTGAAATGTAGAGAGGTTCTGATCAGCAGAGAAGTCTGCATAGAGCACGTCAAGAGTGTTAGTGCCAATAAGCACATCTTGGCTTCCAGAGCGGAGGTGGGGAATAACCAGGGCTAAGGTGTGAACCTCGATGTCAGAGCCTACAAAGTCTTTAGAGAAAGTGATGGGGACCTCTATATATCCTAGGTAGGGGACTGATTCACCATTGGCACCCTCCACATCAAGAAGACCATTTAGTGGATGGATAGTCAGGTCTGAAAGATGGTTTTCATAGAAGGACTGGGGTATAGTTGTCACTTGGGACCCCGTGTCCAAAAGACAGTTGGTGTCAGTTCCTTTAATAATCACTTGGGCTGTAGTTTTATTTCCAACAAGGCCCTTTGGAATTATTACAGACTGTTCTTTGGCCTGAACTCTCTTCAGGTCGGATTTGTTTGGTCTGGGACTAGATTTGTTTGGTGTTGCTCCCATATGTCCCTCGATGGAAGCAGCATTCAGTTTAAATGGGTCTTGTCATCAGAGGCATTAGTAGTTTCCCACATTGCCTGTTTTTCTCTCAACTGCTTTTTCTTGGCAGCTACAAGAGAAGGATCTGGCTCATTGTCACAAGCAGTCTTGATGTGACCATCCTCACCGCATTGAAAACAATACCAAGGGCGTGGCATGCTGTTAGTCTTGGTGGAAGGTCTCTGCTGTTTGCTTTCTTTATTTTTCGCAGGTCGGGCCTCTGCACTTGCTGCAGGGGACTGAGATTTCTCTTGTTTCGGTTTCTGTTTATTGCTCTCACTTATGCTGCTCAGCTTGGCACTGAGGTCTGCTATTTGTTTTTTCAGCATTTCGAATTCAGTGACATGACTAGAATCAGCAGTGGCATGTGCTGTTTGTAGATGAGACATTGTTCGTTGTTTAGTGACACTAGGAGCAGGCTTGACAGTGCCTAAGTGCTGCCTCATACGGCTGACTTTCGCGGCCTGTATATCCTCTTCTGTTCTTAGCATCAGCAGGAGTTCTGGGAAAGAAGGCGGAGTCTCCCTTCTTTTTCCCAGCTGGAGGTCAGTTATTAGAGCATTATCCCAGCAGCCACGGCAGAACTGCTTTAGGAGCTGCTTGTCAAATTCTTGTGCGGACACACCACCGCGCCTCATTGTCAGGCTCAGACACACATGCAATCTATGGAGAAATGCGGATGGCTTTTCATCATGATCCATAAATGTACTCATGAACCTTGCGTAGAGTTCATCACCATCTTCCACCGTTCCATAGGCAGAGTCAAGTAGTTCAATATAGGCGGAGGGTTGAGCCTGTGGGCCTAGATGCTTGATTAACTCCGCAGCAGGTGGAAGGAGACTGTCAAGTATGCGGTGTGTGCACTGCATGTCAGAAATGGAAGGATCTTTCATAAGGACTTCAACGCTTGCGCGCCAGGTGTCATAATCTGCTTCGTTGTTGGGTCGAGGATTTTTCCCTGAAAATGCTCGTAGTCTATTTGCAGTGAAGTGTGACGAGATTCCACTACTACGAACGACATGTTCGACCACCACTCGTTGCACGTCGGGTGGATTTAAATCAATTGTGGGCGCTAATTTGCCCTGAGCCATAGCTGATGTAGCTGACATTGAGAGGGAGTCGGTCAGGTTTTTAGTTGCTGCATCATGAGGGGATTCAAGGACTGGAGGATTAGAAGGGTGTGAACTTTGAGAAGACAACGGATCTGGTTGTAGTGGTTGTTCTGTGGAGAGGGGTTGCATCTGATCAGAGGAAGAGGGGGGAGGGGGAGGAGTGAAAGACAATGTAAGACTCTCCAGTTCTTCTTTTAGCATTTGCGCTAGAGAATTTCCGCTCAGGCTGGCAATTGCACGCAGCTCGTCCATGTAAGTTTTGGTAGCATTAACGCGGGCATTTAGCGTATAAACAGTTGCCAAACTCTGTATTTCGTAACAAGTATTTGCAAGAGTGGAACTATTAAGCTTAAGCGGCAGCAAGGGCTCTAATGTTTCCATGGCAGTGCCACTTTTGAACTCTGCTATACAGTGTTGGTGAAAATCAGAATTTTTGTCATCAATGGGTATGAGTCGGTTAATTTCACCATATTTCTGAAGATAAGTATCAACTTCATCATCAGCAGATGTGCCTGTTAGTCCACTAACTATTACAGAGTTGGGGATTTTGATCGATTCTTTCATTACAATTTCCATGTTGCCTGACTTTTGTTTAGATACCAGATTTTGAATGTAAACAGTTGCAGATCAGTGATAACCAAATAAGTCTGACAATTAAGCATCCAACACAGCTCCTGGCTAGCTCGCCAAATGTAGTGCTCACTTGTGCCACTAGTCGGTGAGTGACACTTCTAGTAGTAACTTGTGTAATCGTGTAATCTGGGCTAGTCTAGGTTTAGGTTTAGGTTCGACTGCTGGAGCTGTGGGGAATACTTAATGAGACTCAGATACAAAATGTTAAATGATTGCCGGCTATTTATATTGAAACATCCATAAACATATAAAACAAACAAACATGTAAACATCAACAGGGGAATACAAATACAAAACGTTTTGGTACCAAACACTGTGTAACAATTGCTTTGTCACTTAAATTCTCAAGTTCACTCGATCTATGGGTGCACCCTTCTAACTTGAACCTCAGTTGTCACCTTTAAATTCAAGATAGTTTCTGTTCCAGTTCAATCAAATAACAAAATCAACATAGGACAATTGCAACATACAAAACATCCACCCTTTTACAATAGGTAATTGTTCACTCACAATTCCCAATTCGAGGAGGTAAGGTAAGGTAAGTGTCAGTATACGTGTATGAGTTCCAGAGTTCCAAGGATAAACCAGGAGGGTAGGTGTCAGTATACGTGTCAGAGTTCCAGGTGGGTTCCAATACCTAGGAGGTAAGTATCTGGGTTCCAGAGTTCCAGGGGAGTGTGTGTGTGTGTGTGTGTGTGTGTGTGTGTGTGTGAGGGTGAGTGGGAGAGAGGGGGAATTGGGAGTACTGCAGCTGAGAGTGGGGGAGTCTGCAGAAGTAGGCCTACCACACCGTAGAGTGCAGTAGAACTGTCCAGTGATCGCTGTCAATCACTCTCTAGATCCTGGGTGGGTTAGCTCGCCATCAATTGGAACGGTCACTGGAAAAGATCCAATCCAACAAAAAAACCTGACCGATTCTGTGAAACAGGCTGGGCACAGACATGAAATGGCTGCCCCAGTGAATCCACAATTGGGTTCTTGCTTCTCTGTGGTTTGCATATATTTATTTTCTTCTAGATCTCAACTTCTCCTCTCTCTGTGTTCTGTGCTGTCTGCTCTGTGCAACAGTGGCTTTTTTCTGGCTGTCTCCAACCTCAACAGCTGAACTGACTCTAGCTTGATTGGGGAGTGGTTTGATTAGTGCAGGACTGCAGGTGTGTGTAACTGGCTGCCTTTGAAGGTCAGCATGACCTGATTGACTGCTAAATTGGCCAGAAACACTTGTCACTCTAATGTCAGTGGGAGATAATGTGCAGGTATTCTGCACCACTCAGTTGTGTAGTCCATTCCATATCATGTGTGTTACATAAGCAATTGTGTACAATATACAATATCAACCCCAGCCTTATTCAATGTGTTCTCTTCAACTCATGAGCTTTACCCTCTGACCAGATGGAGAGCTGTACTACCTGTGCAGGAGGAGGGGGTTGAATCAGCAGCACTGGGCCAAGGTGATAACCACAAAGGAACAGGCTTCAGATATCTTCCAGGAGTTTCACAGCAGCGATATTGGGGCCCACTGTGGTGTCGAAAAAACCCACCATGCCATTATCGCTCGCTATTTCTGGCCTGGGATGCAAGCGGACATTGCAAGATGGGTAGGGAATTAAAGTCAACTCATATTTGCTACAGTCACTGCTTCACTTTAGTGAATAATTTGATTTCTGAACTTCATGCATACAATGATTCTGTGCTCTCTCTTCCTTCAGATTAGGCAGTGCCCACAGTGCCAGAGGAAACGATCTAATTTAAAGGAAAAGAGCCAGTACAATCCAATAGAGGTGCTATATTTTGTTATACTAAGTGCTCATGTCAACACCCAAAAAAGATAACCTCATATTCATGAAAACATGTGTTTCAGGTGGCAGAACCATTTGAGCTGGTCGGCATGGACCTGCTAAAGCTCACAAAAACAGAGGGAGGTAATCTATATGTGTGTGTGATTATGGATTATTTCACGAAGTGGGCAGAGGCCTACCCTCTTAAGAGTAAAAAAGCAGAGGAGGTCACTGAATGTGTACTCGATTTTATATATACATTTGGTGTGCCTCAGAGACTGCTGACAGATAATGGGACAGAATTAAAAAATCATAAGGTACAGTATAATATTTTTTTAAAGAATTGAATGTATTATTATTTTAATATTTTTTTTCTAGTATGACATTACTATGCTTCTCACTTTGTTTTCCCAACAATCATGCAATTAAAGCTCAACGAGGGGCTATGTGACGCATTGGGCATTCAAAGGAGCTATTGTGCCCCCTACCACCCCCAGACCAATGGGCTGGTCGAAAAAATTAATAGCACCATCCTAAGGCAAGTTAAATTTGGTGAAAATATGCAGGTAAATCAATCTACAGATGTTAATTAGCAATGTAAAATGTCCTATACATGATATGACATTTTCAGGTCACTCAACAAGCTCAGTGCTGAACACCCCACGCAGTGGGACAAGAAAATTAAAGCCTGTATATTTGGGCTAAGAACCAAAAAGCAACTAACCACACAGTTCAGCCCATATCGGCTTATGTTTGGGAGGGAGGCAAGATACCCGTCCCAGGTGGCCGACACATTTGAGGTTAGAGGCTCTAATTCTTGCAGGTGGTTAGATGTGGTGGTCATCATTTGCCTAACTTAATAAATTGTAATGAACACTTGCATTTCTGTACTTTCAGATAACTCATGAGAGGGTGGAAGGAGTGGCTGAGAAGGAGGTGGTGAGTGAAGGACTGAAGGAGCAGGGGGAGGTGTATGAAAAGGTCATCCACAACATGCAAAAGTCCCAGGACAAGATCCGTAAGAGGAAACTTTTGCATGGTGTGGATGACCTTTTCAGGGTTGGGGATTTGGTACTTGTGAAAAACATACGGCAGGAGCAGCGCAAGGGAGGGAAGATGGAGAGTGACATGCTGGGTCCTATGAAAATAAGCTCAATTGAAGGGAAGTGTGTTACCCTGGTCCACAAACTGGGCATCAGAGTTGCCAACTTTGACCAGATAACACAATACATTGAGCCAGAGGAAAGGATTCCAGCCAAGCTGCAGAAGCTTGGTTGCCCTTTTCCTCTGGCTTCGTGTTCCCCTTCTACCCGTTCACCTTCACCTTCCCTTCGTGCCAAATCCCCTTCCCCAGCTCCCTCTGCTCCCTCACCAGTCCCCTCACCACACCACCTCCTTCCGACCATCCACTCCTCTGAGGCCCCAGTCCTGCCTTGCCCCATCCAGACCAGCGGTATTTACCTTCCAGTATGTGACATAAAATATTCTGTTGTCAGATTCTGCTCTGTACAAATGACTGAAATTCTGTGTATTTCCAGTCATTGATGACATATGGTCCAAAAACGGAGAGATCATTTGGGCAAAAATAGCCTCGTACAAGCTGTTCACAATGGACGTAAAGAGGCTTCGACCTCGCCAATGGTTGGAGAGTGAGGTATAACTCGCTTCATTTTCATTCAAGGACCTCAGCTGTTGCCTCATGAAATACAGTATAATGAACGATTGGAGTTGGCCCAAGTAATTTTTTATATGTGCAGGTGAATGCCTACATTTATAGGCTCACCACTGCCACTCATGGTAGCCTCATGGTGGATTCCTTTACCATGACCGAGATTTATTTAGGAAAAAAGAAAAATATTCTAAAAAAGGTAAGGATCACCATAGTTACGCTTAATGCTTATAGGCTTAACTTAACACATGGAATGATTATATGCAGGTGGAGGTGATGGATTTCAACACCATTGTGGGAGCCGTTGGCTTGAATGGTCACTGGACCCTAGTTGTATGTATTTTGTCCAAATACACAGCATTATATTTACCACCACTTCAGCTTTGCGTAGGCTACATGACACAACCTTAATCCTATTTGTTCTTAAAGGTGATGTATCCAAAGGCCAACAAGGTCATTTTTTATGACCCTTTTGGGGCATCTAAAACACAAATAAAAATGTGCCAGGATTCCACCAGGTAAGCAAAGCCAACACTTCTTATGTGTATTTAAAGAAATGATTCTAAATGCTAGGAATGGTTTGCTCATGTAGGTATTTTTTTCCGGTGATATGGATTTAGTTGCAAAACAAATATGTGAAAAGTAGATCAACACATGATGATTTTGATTTATCCTCATGCTTTAGACTTAGAGCCTTCATGAGGCAGAAAAGGGGCAATATATCATGTTGGACATGTACAACCCCCCAACATCCTCCCACTGCAGAGGATTTCTTCTGTCCTGCTTGCAGGACAGATGATGGTGAGGCCACCAGCTAGCCTCAGGCCTCACCTCATCATCATCTGTCCTGCAAGCAGGACAGATGATGGTGAGGAGGAGGAGGAGGAGTGGAGGAGTGGAGGAGGAGGTGGAGTGGAGGAGGAGGAGTAGTGTGGAGGAGGAGGAGGAGGAAGAGGAGGAGGAGGAGTGAGGAGGAGGCCACCAGCTAGCCTCACCACCTCATCGTGCATACAGATGCTACAGGTTTGATGTTTACCTGGATCATTTGGAGCACTCAGTTGTTTTTCTTTGCACTCATTTACCCTTGTAATAATAATACCCTTATTATGTTCTTTTCCTTTCTAGAGTGTCTGCCCTGACATTGGGAGATCATGTCAGGATTCAATCCATCATCAGTCATGCCGAAGACTATAAAAATGGTACCCCCCAGTGCCCTGCTTGGCACCAAACATCAAGGGTTGGATGTGTTAAGGTCTTGCTCATGGA